>NC_065450.1:135860573-136183573 GCF_917563875.1 Diabrotica virgifera virgifera
TGGATTCTACTTGTTTTTCATTTAAATATCCGCCATTTTGGATCCGCCATTTTGAAATTTAAATTTTTAATCTTTAATTCAGATTCAACAACCTTTTAAAAACAAAGACAATAGATGTTTTAGAAAAATGTTCTTTTTTATGTTCTTTTTAGAAAATACGCATTTTGGATCCGCCATTTTATAGTTTATAATGTTAACATTTAAGTTAGGTTTGTCAAAGCTGTCAAACATAAATATATGTAGAAATAAATATATTTTGTAAAGAAATTATGATTTTTCAACTATTTTTTAAGTTATCCGCCATTTTGGATCTGCCATTTTATAATTTAAATTATCAAAATTTGATTCAGGTTCAGCAACCTCTTAAAAATATCCACATATATGTAAACAAACACGTTTTATAAAAAAAATTCGGATTTTACAACTACTTTTTAAGGATTTTTAGGAAAAAATCCGCCATTTTGAATCCGCTATTTTGAATTTGCAAATTGTAATGTCAGATTCGGGTTCAGCATAATCAAAACTAAAATAAAAACATTTTTTATCAAAATAAAATGTTGAATTCACCCATATTCTTAACATTATTTATACAAAACAATTGTTATTGTTTAAATAATTAATAAACAATTAGCGGCGAAATTTGTGAGTAGAACTTTTTACTTTAACATATTTATAAACTAACAAAAAAAGTTTTAGAAAAATATAACCTTGTTTGATTTTTTCCGAAACATTGTATCTTTTCGTTCTAATTGCACTCCCCTAAATATTACTTTATACTTTATACTTTATATTATACGAATCAGGAAATACCATAAAAATAGCTAATATGGACTTACCACTTTAAACGGTCTGTGTTCGTATCACCAAAAAGTCCTCGCTGCACGTTCCATGGTATTGTCCATTGTCCCACGATGTTCCATCTCCATACCAAGTTCCATTTTCCATATCATTCCATTTTCCATACCTCAGCTCCGTCTCGGGCCTGACGTCTCCATCGTTTTCCTATATACCACACTGTTCTAGGGTGGTCGAGGTGCCAGAACATTGACGTGTTTCTCCATACTCTTCTCGTTTACCAGTCCTGTGACGTCTTTCCAGTCTTTCTTCCCTGGTCTTGGATCGCCATATGGTGGTTCCTATCTTCTGATCCAGCTTAGATAATTAGGGGTTGGTTACCCCCGACCATAAGGGTTGATGTAGTAAATAACTCTTACTGTTAATACATTTATTTATACGTGGAGTATTTAACGGTAAGTAGCTGGTGTTATATTATTTGCTTAATGTGATGTTACTCGCTGGAATCTCAACTACTAATTAATTTATCTGTTCCCCGTGAAGGTACAATTAAAGGTCGATTGTTTTGTTTTATGTTTTGGTAAGCAAAAGTAAGAGTGATTAAAAATGCTGACTGCTAACAAACATACCTTGAATATTATTGCAACTTGACCTTGTATCAAATACTAGCATGTATCGATGTGGTAATCTAGGTTTATCGTATTTATTAAAAACAAACATATTTGTTTTTACCACGGGCATTTAATTGTTAAAGAGTTTGTCTGAAGAAGATGTTTACTGAGATGCTGTGTATCCCAACACACAAGCTGTGCTGAACAGGTCCAGTTACTACTAAACAAAAAGAAAACAGTTTCTGTGAAAATAGCAAATATGTGATAATAACTAAGAACACAAACATACAAACAAGCATACTTTTGGTAAATGAACAGATAGAAAGGGTTGATAAATAAAAATACCTGGGAACCTGGATTTCAGGCAATAATGATCAAATAACAGAAATAACGGCCAGGATAAAAGTAGCAAGAAATGCGTTTGTAAAAATGAAAACAATTCTCTGCAACAAAGACCTTATAATAGAACTGAGAGTAAAGAGTTTTGATATGCTACCTGTTCTCCATACTGCAATATGGACTTGAAAGCTGGACATTGAAGCAAGAACACACAAAAAAGCTACATTCGTTTGAAATGTGGTATTACAGAAGGATGCTCAGAATAGCATGGGCACAGAAGAAAACCATCACGGAAGTGTTGCCAGAAATGCGCAAAGAATACAAAATAATAAACACGATAAAAATAAGAAAGTTACAATATCTGGGGCACGTAATGAGGGGAGAGCGGTATAAAATGCTAAAACTGATAATACAAGGAAATATAAGAGGCGGAAGGAGTATAGGAAAAAGGAGAGTGACGTGGTTGAAGAATTTAAGGGACATATTTAAATGCAGTTCTATACAACTCTTCAGAGCAGCTGTAGATAAAGTAAGGGTAGTGATACTTAATTTACTTTATCGTGTCCGGACATGTCATTTATAAAATTTCGGCCCAGTCTCGGGCTACGTCGGTTCCATGTTCGTTGGCGGGCCACAAATCTTCGAGGGTACACCGATAAGGACAGCTTCAGCATGTAAAAAGATGTTCCATATTCTGCGTTTCTCCACAGTCACAGTTCACATTATCTTGGTCTATTTTCCCCCATTTTACCATGTTTGATTTCACTGGAGCGACCCCCGTTCTTATCCTATTCATGGTTTTCCAAGTTTTAAAGTCTAAAGACTGGGCGGTCCATTGAACCTGAGTAAAAGGAATATACTCAGGCGGTTCATTCTGCACTGTTCTAAGGAAACTTTTCCTGGATTTTAGTCGCGTTCATGGTGTTCGGGCTTTGTCTAGGGCATGCCGCTCTTCCGCAATCTGTTTAATTTTCTCTATGTGCTCTGCAACGCCTCTGCGTGTTGACTGTTCTGCAAAACCTGCTGCTTTATATAAGCTTGGGAGTGGTGTTGGTTTCATGCACCCCGTTACTATCCAGCATGTTTCATTTAGCGCAGTATTGACTTGTTTAGCGTGGGTAGATCTGCCCCAAACTGGGCACGCCTATTCAGCAGTTGAGAAACACAGTGCCTGTGCCGTTGTTCTTAAGACGACAGGACATGCACCCCATTTACTTCCCGTTAGATTTCTGAGTATGCTGTTCCTAGTTGTTACTTTCCCTCTCATTTTTATGCAATGTTGTCTGTAGGTAAGGGACCGGTCCAGAGTTACTCCAAGATATATGGGTTGGTCTGTGTGCTCTAGTATATTACAATTCCACACAATTTGGAGTTTTCGCTTGGCTTCCTTTGCGCGAAGGTGGAAGGTAAAGACTTGTATTTTAGAGGGATTGGGTCTCAGGGAATTTTGCAGATAGTACTCTGTCATTGTTTTTAAGGTAGCTTCGATCTTCTCAACTTCTTCAAAGCTATTTCCTTGAGCACATATTGCGAGATCGTCAGCATAGAGAAAATGCTTGGTTTCAGTCGGCGTAGATTGGTCGTTTGTATATATATTAAAAAGCATTGTTGCTAAAACACTTCCCTGTGGGAGGCCGTTCTTTTGGACTCTCCACCTACTTACTTTGCCCTCCAGCACAACGAAAAAACGTCTGTTTTGCAGTAAGGAATATACGACCTTACCCAGATGGTGGTCATTGAGGGTATCGTATAATTTGCGGAGCAATGTTTTGTGCCTTACTGTGTCAGAGGCTGCTGTCAAATCTACGAAAGCAGCCCTGTTATAAGTTTTTCTTCAAAGTCCTCTTCAATGTGTTCTGTTAGTGCGAGGAATTCACCGGTGCAATATTTACCGGGTCTGAATCCACCTTGTTGTGGGATGAGGTGCTAGTCGACATTTTTTTCTATTCTGACGAGGATGAGCCTCTCATATAGTTTGAAAAAGTGACACAACAGCGAAATAGGTCTGTAGCTACTGGAATTTTCTGGGTCCTTTCCTGGTTTTAACAAGGCTATCACTTTAGATTTTCTCCATAATTTTGAAATTTTGCAGTCTTTGCAGCACGTGTTGTACAGTTGCAAGATCCAGTTTTTTGCTCCTTGGCCTAGATGCTTTATTTGTTCACTGCATATATCATCCACACCTGCAGCTTTCCCGTTATTTAACCTGTTTATACCGTTTTGGAGTTCTCTTAGTGTAAAAGGAGTTCCTAGATGGTTTGTCTCCTGATTCAATCCTCTGCTAGTATATGGGTCTTTATATGTGTTCTTAGTTCTTCCATTCATAAGGAGTTGAGTAGCAAGTTGGTTTGCTCTAACCTTGCAAGGTGGTTCATATTCTTTTGGGTTACCGCTAAGTTGTTTTACATGGTTCCATGCTATTTTGCTACTATGTGTCATGTCCATTTTTCCAGGGTTTCAATCCACTTTTCCTTTCTGGCTTTACTCAGCTGTTGGAGTAGAATTGCTCCGCAGTCAACCATTTCTTGGCTAAAAGGGTCAGTGGAATAGAGGGTTTTGTATGCTCTCATTAGTTATACGGTCTTATAGGATCTCTGAGTATAGCTTTTCTAGACACATTTTTTTATTACTTCTACAAATTTTTCGTAGTTCTCTACTTTTGGCTCAAGAAGTAGCAGCTCAGAATCTAGTAAAGTATGGTCCTAAAGTTTTGGGAAAAATTTCAAAAGCATATAACTCTGACCACAATAATCTTATATTTTTATTAAATTATTCAACAATTTAACTTAACTATCCTTATTTTAAATCAAAATTCAAATGACAGACAAGGGACCATTATTTTCGATTTGCCTAATAATTCCCCTGACACGTTGCATCATCCTTTGGACGACCTCGGCGTCAATTTCTCTAATTTTTGTATATATGCGGCGTCTTAACTGTTCCTGATTTTGTGCTTCCCATCCGTTATTATAGACTTTCCGACTTAATATTGCCCAGAACTCGTCAATTGGACGAGCCTGAGGTAGGTTGGGGGGATTGTCTGCTTTCGGTACAAAGGTAATGTTGTTAGTTTCGTACCAGTCCCTTGTGATCCTCGCGTAATGACATGAAGCAAGATCTGGCCAAAAGACTATTTGATCATTTGCATGATGTGTGTTCACAAACTGAAGCCAATTAGGGGAGTGCAATTAGAACGAAAAGATACAATGTTTCGGAAAAAATCAAACAAGGTTATATTTTTCTAAAACTTTTTTTGTTAGTTTATAAATATGTTAAAGTAAAAAGTTCTACTCACAAATTTCGCCGCTAATTGTTTATTAATTGTTTAAACAATAACAATTGTTTTGTATAAATAATGTTAAGAATATGGGTGAATTAACATTTTATTTTGATAAAAAATGTTTTTATTTTAGTTTTGATTATGCTGAACCCGAATCTGACATTACAATTTGCAAATTCAAAATGGTGGATTCAAAATGGCGGATTTTTTCCTAAAAATCCTTAAAAAGTAGTTGTAAAATCCGAATTTTTTTTATAAAACGTGCTTGTTTGCATATATGTGGATATTTTTGAGAGGTTGCTGAACCTGAATCAAATTTTGATAATTTAAATTATAAAATGGCAGATCCAAAATGGCGGATAACTTAAAAAATAGTTGTAAAATCATAATTTCTTTACAAAATGTACTTATTTCTACATATATTTATTTTTGAGTGCTTTGATAAACCTAACTTAAATGTTAACATTATAAACTATAAAATGGCGGATCCAAAATGCGGATTTTCTAAAAAGAGCATAAAAAAGAACATTTTTCTAAAACATTTATTGTCTTTATTTTTAACAGGTTGTTGAATCTGAATTAAAGATTAAAAATTTAAATTTCAAAATGGCGGATCCAAAATGGCGGATATTTAAATGAAAAACAAGTAGAATCCAATCAAACAAATATGGAATTTCATTCTTAAAAAAAAAGATAAACAAATAATTTTCACAATAATATTAAAAATTAAAATGTATTAGAAATGTATTAGTTTTTAATTCCAGACAACTTTTCTTTATAAAAATTTTCGATATTGTGAAATATAAAGGTACTTTACTCTTGAGTCAAATTCATATGTTTTGACATACCTTGTATAAAATTAACAAAATTTGATATTTGATGGTTGCATTTTATGTTATATACGATGCAGAGTATTTTATAAGGAATAACTTTTTTTCGTAAACCTGATATTAAAAAAGTTATCAATAGGTTCCAAGTTACGTAGACATACTGTATAAGAGCTTAAAAAATTTTTTTTTTGAACATTTATTATTGTTGAAGCTTATTATTAAATGTATTTTAGGTAAGTTTTACAGAAAAAAGTTTTGATCACTCTGTATATACATTTTTTCAGCTGGTAATTTTCGGTTTTTGTATTACATTTTTGTCATCTTTCTTAGTTTTCTCAAAAATATATTGTTTATTTTATTTTTAAACTAAAATAATTCAGTGTTTTTTAAAGATTACATCCCAAGCTCTAAAAAAAATAGCAAAAAAATTGTATTAGATTTATTTAAACTTGAGTACCTAATACCGTCTTAAAGTGGTGGGAAGTCTGTAAAACTACGAAGTTTTCAAAAATTACATGTTTTGAGACACCGTATTATTTGAATTAAATTTTTGAGATTTTTTTTGAATAAAACATCCTTTAGTAAGATGATTGAGAGTTAAGTTGTGCAAATTTGAGAGTTTTATAAGTAAAATTGTATTAGTTACACATTTTTAAATCATTTTTAAACAACATTCATGTAAGGCTCACTTTCCGCCCTCACCGTACTTATGTCCATGAATTTTATTTCTTTTTATTACAACCATAAGATAGCTTATTTCATCTTCTTTCATGTCCAATTTGTAAAATTTCTTTTGATCCATTAGTTAAAGAATTACAATAAAAAAACTCAACCGTGCACTTCTTCCAACGCTAGTTTACAGTGCGCCAATGTGTGTGAGAAGGGTGACTTTAGCGTTATAAATAAAAAATTACAGAAGCTAGAGATTTAATTTTAAAAAAATCTTTATATAAGGTTATTTTTGTAAAATTTTCTGAATTTTTCAATGGTCAAGTCAGTTTTTTTCTAAAAATTATATTTTCGGAGTTATTTAAAAAAACATCTAACTTCGCTGTTCATTTGTTTAATAAAAAATGAAGCGCTCACTACTCGAGTAGAACTTTTTGATATGTTGTTTATTAAACATTTCTTAATGAAGTTACAAAAAGTTTTATCTTGTTTGATTTTTTCCGAAGTGAAAATCTAAATGCACTTCCCTAAATTTAGAGAGACATCTTTGAATATAAATATTTGCGTTTAAGGCTTCGCCTGGAACAACACCAATGTAGGGCTGTGACATAAAGCCAGTTTCAGAAATTGCACACCATACCAAAATTTTGTCCCCAATTTTTTTCTTACTTTTGAATTTTATTTCATCAGGTACATTTTCGTAATTGTTCGTGTAAAACCCATCGTTACCCTTCATCTCAGAGTTGGACAAAGTAAAGTATTTTTCATCGTCCATCACGATCAACTTGTTGACGAAATGCACTCGCCTTAACGCGAGGCAACATCTCGGAATTCTCTCTAATTGATCCTCTGTGTATTTTGGAGCTTTCCTTCTTTTCCGGTAGATAATATTGTTACTCGATAGGGTCCTGTATACTGTAGTATTTCCAACATGAAATCTTCGGGCCAGTTTTCGCTGTGAGACCCCAATTTTGTTCTTAGCTGCTTCAATCAGTCTTGCCTCTCTTATATGGTTGAAAATCCGCGGTCGGCCACTTTTACGCAAGTTAACACATGGTATCCCTTCTTCACATTCTCTGATTGTGCGATAAATTGTCGATTTGCTTATGTTTTGATCTCGATAAATATTAACAATATCTCGTTTCGACATTCGCCCAACCATATTATAAACACCTCGACGAATATCAATTTTATAAGACATTTTGCAGAGCACAAACCAAAATATTCTGCTTTGTTAATTAAATATTAAAATAAATATTAAATGTCAATAACTGATGACATTTCAATTCCATGGCCTTCTTTCTTAAATGCATTTTGCTTCTCAATCAGACCAGGTGAAATTTTTCCCAAAACTTTAGGACCATACGTTATGGCTGCATACTTTTGCCAGTTTGTGGTTTTGAAGTTAAATCTCCTTCTGAATGGAATAGTTTGAGGTATGACAATTGAAAAGATGTTTATACCAATTGGTCTATGCTGAGTTTTGGGTATGGGGCCATATACTACTTCGGTACATCGGTCTTCGAGGTTATTACTTGAAAAACAGATATCCGGGTTATATCCCCTTTTCCAAACTTTGCTCTGAAAAGATGATGGAAGTTTAGGATCATGGATTAGCGCGAGGTCACTCGTTTCAGCCCATGCTTCTACTGCGTCTCCATTCGCATCCGAATTTGCATAGCCCCAGAGTAAACTATGACTGTTAAAGTCTCCCAGTATAAGCTGATTCGGTTGTGATTGGAAGTTAGTTGGGGTTGAAAATATAAAAGGCTCGTTTGGGGGCTTGTATACCGAGGTTATTTTGAATTTTCCGATCTCAATGGTTATTACCTCTATACCGTTTACATTTGTTATTCCCACAGATGAGACTATGGTTTGACTTCTCATAAATATCGCGCTCCCATGCTTATTGTGTGGTATCTCTGCAAACAGTTTCATAGCTGAGATTTTCGGTCTCGCTGCAGTTAGGTCTCTGTGGGTTTCCTGGATGCACAATACCTCACATTTAGTGTTTTTGCAGAATTCTGATAATATGTCTTGTTTTGCTGTAGTGATGCCCTCGATATTTATGCTCGCTATCGTCAGTGTTGGCTCTGAGCACAACCGTTGTGGCTTGATGTTTTCCATCTGATTTGGTTTGGTTTGGTCCGATGTTGGAAGGATAGTAGAATAGTGTTTATTGTTTTGTAGTTGATGTGGCACTATTGATAGCGTGGAGGCTCTTGGTGTGTCCCCCCCCCCCCCAAGGTAGTGATGATAATATCCAACCTCCTATCGGGAGACGGCTCTTAAAGAAGAAGAAGGTTCTAGAAGGTATGGACTTGAAAAATGACAGATGTCTATATCGTTACCAGATAACCACTTTAGACTAAATTTACCGTGTTTCATATGTTCGCAAAATCCAATAAATATTGCCAAATATGAGAGTGGACTATGTTGAGTAGCCCACCCTGCCTACTACCTCGTAATATTTATAATCACCATGGAAGTTGTTACGTTTATTATCAAGACCAACTAAAAAGAATCGGAGAAACATTAATGCCTGGTTGCATCAACATATCTTAAGCTTAAGACGTGCCTTAAGCTCAGCTTACTAAATATACGCTTTGCACCATTCAGTCTTAGATCAATTATCAGCGTGCCACGTAGATTGCATCTTAAACTTAGTTTTAGTTAAGACGAGCTTATATAAAAATCGAAAATTATGGATCTATAAGCTGAGCTGAGCTAAGCTGGAGCTTAAGATTTGTTGGTGCAATCAGCCATAAGAGATTTTGTAATATCTTCTTAAGACGAGAAGCCATGGGAAAATACACAAGAAGCTGAAATGTGAAATAAAGGTAGCATCAACCCAGAAGATATTTTGGTTATTTGTCATAATTTTTTCTTTGTGTTTATATTAATGAACATTGTTCTCTAACTACTTGAAGTTAAATCGTGTAAAATAAGTTTCATACATTTCACTGAAATTCTGAAAATGTTTCAGTATGTGCTATGCAATGTTAGTAAATAGTGATTGTCATTTTTCAAAATTATTAGAGATTTATTTTCGTTTTACCAACAATGTTTCTTATAATATTAAACAGATGTATATATCTTGTGGGAGAAATACTCGACTAAATATAAATTTGAAGGTTTAATCGTTAGTAAACTCGGAATGTGGCCCGAGTATTTATCTTATAGAATGTAATACAATGTAATAAAATGTTTTGCCAAAAATATTCAAATTTCAGTAAATCGTTATAGAGGTACGGGGTTGAATATACAAGGTAATCCATAAAATGAAATTGGAGTGACTCTAATTTTAAGATGAGAAGTCTTTACACGAGAGTATTTAATCGACACGAGAAGCGACACGGAAACTAAAGCTAACGAACTACAAAAATTAAATAAAGAAATATCCAAAGCTATTAGACAAGAGATGAGAAGTCTTTACACGAGAGTATTTAATCGACACGAGAAGCGACACGGAAACTAAAGCTAACGAACTACAAAAATTAAATAAAGAAATATCCAAAGCTATTAGACAAGACACTCGAAAATACAACCAAGAACAAATCTAAGATACCATTGAGAACAATAGAAGTATGCAAGTATTGAGAATAAGACTAAGCACGGGGACAAAGCAGGTAATAAAGACTAAAGATAGAAATGGTCATCTTACAACCAACAGAGGGGAAACCCTTAAAATAGTTAAAGACTTCTACAAATTCCTGTACAGAAGCCAACACAAAGTAAATAGCAAAGAAGATCAAGTACCGGAAACATTAAAAAGGAAAAAGGGCATTATCAACCAAGGATCAGAACTGCTACCGGAAATCACAATAGACGAAATACCGGGTGTCCAATTATATTTTCCCCCATTTTAACTGCCTATAACTTCTAAACGGTTCAAGTTAGAAATATACGGTTTTCGCTGAAATGTTTTATTTTAGTGAAAGTTTTGTCTGAATGGATTGAATTTTTTATATCGCTTTCAAATACGAAATAAAAAATGGCGGATTTTGAAAAAAACTTTGTTGACTTTTTTTTAATGGAACACCCAGTATATTTTTTTGTAAATTGAAAGAAAGGTCATTCACCTATCCAGCGATATAAAGTTTTTCAAAATCGGTTGTCAAATCACTGAGTAGTTAATTTTTAACATGAGGGGTGCAACTTGGATATCACATACCTAAATAACATAACTGAGCAAAATGATATTATGTTATGTGATTTCCACATTGCATCTCTCATTTTAAAAATTAATTGCTCAGTCATTTGGCAACCGATTTTAAAAATTTTTATATCGGTGGATAGGTAAATGACCGTTTTTTCAAGACATAAAAAATATACTGGGTGTTTTAATAAAAAAAGTTACCAACGTTTTTTTTTTAAATCCGCCATTTCTTATTTAAAAGCGATATAAAAAATGGGCATTTACCTAAAAACTTGAAAAAACGGTCATTTATCTATCCAGAGATATAAAATTTTTTAAGATCGGTTGTCAAATGACTGAGCAATTAATTTTTAAAATGGGAGATGCAATGTGAAAATCACATAACTTGCTTAGTTAGTTATGTTATTTAGGTATGTGATATCCACGTTGCACCTCTCATTTTAAAAATTAATTACTCAGTGATTTGACAACCGATTTTGAAAAACTTTATATCGCTAGATAGGTGAATGACCTTTCTTTCCTTTCTTTCAATTTACAAAAGAATATACTGGGTGTTCCATTAAAAAAAAGTCAACAAAGTTCTTTTCAAAAATCCGCCATTTTATATTTCGCATTTGAAAGCGGTATAAAAAATTCTATCCATTCAGACAAAACTTTTACTAAAATAAAACATTTCAGTGAAAACCGCATATTTCTATCTTGAGCCGTTTAGAAGTTATAGGCAGTTAAAATGGGGGAAAATATAAGTGGACACCCGGTAAAACTAGCCCAAAGGAAAGCTAAGAATAACAAATCTCCAGGCGAAGATTGTATAGTTACTAATGCAATCAGAATCGGAGGCACTTGTCTTCTTAAGAAAATAAAAATCCCTTTTTATCATGTGCCTTTTAGATAATAATATACCCGACAAATGGCACAATGCTGAAGTAATTCTATTGTACAAAAAAGGAGATCCCCATGATTTAGAAAATTACAGACCTATAAGCCTTCTTAGTCACTTATACAAACTTCTTACAAGAATAGTAATGAATCGTCTAGAAAAAACTTAATTTCTATCATCCAATGGAGCAAGCGGGATTTCGTACCGGATTTGGAACAAATGATCACCTACAAAGCATTAAAACGGTAATAGAAAAGACTATCGAATACAATCAACCACTCGTTTTGGATTTTGTAGATTTCCATAAAGCCTTTGACACGGTAGAATTTGACAAAATTCTGGAAGCACTACAAGCATGCCGCATTGACTACCGATACACAAGGTTAATTTATAGCCCGGTTATATTTATTTGAGAAAAAAGGGATAAGCAGCACTATGACCGGTAAAGAACAGGATAGTACCGACCTACATGAAACATAATATGGTATATTTTATAAGAAATTGATTCTATAAATTTAAATTGTTATAAACAAAGCTTAATTTTGTAAGTTTAAACTACTTTAATAATATTTCTGCAATGCATTTTCTATAAAATGTTCAAACAATATTTGGTTTGTATACAAAAACTAATAATTGAGCGAACGGTAGGTAGTGAAAGATAAAAAATATACATTTAAATAATTTATAAAACCTTGAAGTAAAAATTAAAAGTTTATCTAGTCAACACTTACTTACATTATTATTTTCTCTTAAGAACTGATTTTCAAAGATATAGATATTGCAACAATAAGTGAAGTGTTCATAATAAGGCCACGTTTTTCTTAAAAGATTGAGCAGTAGTTTGGTGTTGAACATAATATGCCGATAATCCCTACACCTGATTATGTAAGAAAATATTCCGGGTAAGCTCAGTATTGAGAGAAAGTTGTCTTGGTATTACACTTTGTCACTTTCTTCCTCTGAATCACTGTTTTCCATATTGATAATAATTTTATTTAGAACAGGAATTTTTTTAAGATATTCTTTTTCGATATTTTTTAAGTGCTCTATTGCTTTCTTCCAGTTATCCTCAGAGATATTTTTAAATTCAGAATCTATCAGTTTCACGACATTGTTATAACATTTTGGACTTACATTATTTTTGTCTCACATTATATTTCAGTTGAGACCATAACAACTCTATTGGATTTAAAACGCAGTAATATGGTGGTAGTCTTAAAGTTGTATGTCCATTTTTACTTGCTGCATCATCAATAATATATTCCTTTACAAATAATTTTGTATTAAGTACCTCTACTAATTGGTCTTTAGTGTACCAATCTTCAAAATATAAATCTTGTGATAATAAAAATCTTGCAATTCATCCTTTCTAGAGTATTTTTTCGGAATTTTTTTAAGTTGTCTAGAATGATATGATGCATTATCTAAAACAATAACACTGTTGTCTGCTCAATTTGGTAATAAGTTATTTTTAAACCACGATTCGAAAAGTTCACCCGTAATATCTTGATGATAGTCCAAACATGGTCCAAACAACTGTCTTTAATGTCTTTTGCATTTAATAGTAAGCCATCGGTTACCCAACCATTCGTTTGCCCCTGGAAGCTAGTACATTAACTTTGCACTTTACATTGTCATTGCTCCAACATTTGCCAATTGTTGCGTTATCAGCCTTGTTACCGGTCGTTCAGAATTTCGTGAAAATGTAAAACTTTTAGCACAGCAGAGCTGTGACAAGAACCCGACAATCTATTAAGAGGAGTCATTGATAGGTATAAAAAGGAGCTTACATCGGCAACTTTTAGCAGCAGCGTAAATAAAAACATTATTGTGATTAAAGATAAAAGCATTATTTTGATTAAATAGACTTAACAGTTATAATTATTTAAATAAATATATTATTTATAATTGTACCTAATGAAATTATATTTTACAGTACTTATTTTTGCGTTTTTCTGAATACTATCCTGTAACAAGGCAAAATATTAAAGAGGAACTATTAAAACAGATGTCATTTGATCTAAGCACATGGATATTTTGTTCGGTATACCCTTAAAGGATGGAAAATTTTACACCACCCTCTGGTATACCACTTGTACACCAATTGGTCTATCTCTTTAAATTTCTCATTTATCTGTAACCGCGCTATACAATACATACAAGAACGCAACTGTGTCGGTGAAACTACACAAAAACACGGACCATATCCCAATCGGCAGAGGAGTCCGACAGGGCGATATCGCCTAACCTGTTTACCGCAGTACCAGAATATATGCTTGTAGAAAACTTAACTGGGAAGAGCGAGGCCTGAATATTGACGGTAGAAGATTAACAAATTTGAAATTCGCAGACGACATAGTTTTATTCTCTGACAACCTCAAGGAGATATGTACAATGCTACATGAACTTCAGTTAGTGTGTGACAGTGTAGGTCTTAAAATAAACATCTCCAAAGCAAAATTCATGACAAACCTAGTACCTAGCGAAAATATCAATACTAGAGACAACGAAGTAGAGCTAGAGGAAAAATACATATACCTTGGACAAGAAATAAAGATCACAAGAGACAACCAAACATGCGAACTACGAAGAAGATTATTCTAGGTTTATACCTAGCATGGGTAGCCTATGGAAAACTCAAAGACATCTTTAAAAGCGATATACTAATTTCTTGAAAACGTAAAACATTTGACCAATGTGTGTTGCCTGTGATGACTTATGTTGCCGAAACTTTGACATTGACAGCTACAACTTCTAAAATGCTGTAAATAGCCCAAAGGAAAATGGAAAGGTCAATGCTGACGATATCGCTTCATAACCGAGTTAGAAATGAAGACTTAAGACGAAGAACAGGAGTAACCGATGTAATTTCCCGAATTGCCACCCTGAAATGGAACTGGGCCGGACACGTCGCCCGAATCAGTGATGGGAGGTGGACGAAGAGATTACTTGAGTGGAGGCCGAGATTAGACGAAAGAAGTAGAGGATGACCACCTACGCGTTGGATTGACGATCTCAAGAAATTGGATGCAAAGTGCTCAACATAAAGCACAATGGACAAAAATGAGGGAGACCTATGTCCAGCAGTGGACGCAAAGGGCTGGATGATGATGATTAATTTAATCTGGCCATTCAATACCAGACATTCCATTATTGTAATCTCGAATTATATTCGGCGTGACTTCGTACCTTCGTAGGGCTCCTTCGTGTTTTCGCTGGCACATAGTTTTCATGCATAGCACATATTATTATTAAAATTATTTAGTATTGGTCTCATCTTGTATAATCTGTCGATATATGTTATTTAGTTACCAACTATGTTACCAACGATGTCGACTTAATTGTTAGCGCTAAAAACTCACGTGATACAGCTTGTTTGTGCTCGAGTAATGTTCAATTGATGGAAAAGTACAAGGTCCATAGGCAACAATCTCTTTTGCCCACTGGCAACAAAAGGTCCAATAAAAACTTTCATCTCTTCAGCACTGACGTCTTGCTGCTTCGGTAACCTACATATTAGATTTTTTTAGTGATTTGCGTTTTTCAATTTTATAAAACTTGACGTATACAATTTCACAAACTTTTCTGAAAAAGAAAATTATAATTTTGTTTAAATTCTATCCACAGAATATTATTTGAATTTTATGTTGCTCTTTGGTAATCATGGTCATTATCTTCAGGTTTAGAGACGGCTTCACTTGAATTCTCAGAAAGTTCATAATCGCTACGGTCGTCAAAAATCGAAATATAGGCCTGGATCCCGCGTACCAAAAAAGTTGATTAATAGCAAATTGAAAATTTGTTAATAGCTTAAAGGTGTCTAGTCGGATAAACTTTGATGGACGTGAACACTGGAACAGGGGAGGATTTAATTGTGGAACAGTTTACAAATTTGCAACGTCAGATTACGAAAACGCCCCATGTATGTTCTCAGACAGAACTTCCAATTGATTTGTTACCGTTTCATTAAAATCTTATGCAAAAATCAAACTGCTATTTATCACCAATATAATTCCGGTCATTTGACAAGTTCTTAGTGTTGGACTCGTTAAAATGGCCAGTTGGTGATAAATATCAGTCTGATTTTTGCATGAGAGTTTAATGAAATGGTAACAGATCACTTGGAAGTTCTGTCCGACAAAATATATGGAACATTTTCGTACTCTGACGTTCCAGATTTTTAACATGTTCCACAATGAAAACTTCCCCTGTTCCAGCATTCCCTTACATCAAAGTTTGTTCTACTAGACATCGTTAAGCTATTAACAAATTTTCAGCTTGCTATTAATCAAATTGTTTTAGTGCCTACTCGGGATCCAGGTCTAATATATAAATACCAAAAATCCCGCCAAATTTTGCATGAGTTGGATTTGCGTAGTTTGACTATTTCATTTTGAGTCAAGAATAATAATATAAAGCAAAACACTCAAGAAATCTGCAAGTCTGATACACTCGACAAGTTCTGAAATACTACTAACTAATACGAACGCGTATCTTAAGGCATGTATCTACTATGTTAGCGTTCCAATCGGTGGCGGTTTATAAGTAGAAGAGCGCATGCCGTATCTAATGGAGCAGATGCAGGAGCGCGGAGCGCAAGAGGTTCGCGAACAAAGTGGATACGTGCCTATAGGATTTAGATTTGGTGAAACGACACGTCGAAGCATATCTGTGCGTGTCTGCGTGAGAAATTAACTGGTTGTTGTTTTTCACGAAGAGATTTTTCTGTTAGAGAAGCCAAGATAATAAATAGCACATCTATGTCTATGTAATAGAATTAGAGTTTTTGTTATTATATTGTGATTAAATCAAATTGTCATTTTGGCCAGATTTTAGGCCAGATTTCTGAAAATTGTCGCGGCAGTCAACGTGTTGAAACTAAAGTGTACAACTGTAATTCAAACACAGATACATGTAACTTCAGTACTAAGTTAATGTTAATTTGTTATGTTTTGACAACCACATATATTTCTTTTATTTTGCCAAACATTGCGAAATCACGATATTCTGAAATTTAGTAAGAGTCAAACAAAACATCTCGTTTAATTTTTTTATTATTCATAGATGTTTATTTTTAGTAACACTGGTTTAAAATGTAATAAATATGTAGTAACTAGAAAGTAAATGTTGACATAAACACGAATCTGGTGACATTTTTAGTAATTATGTTGTATGTAATTCAATTTTTTTACATTTAAAAAACATAGTCAAGTAAATATTGTTAAAAGTTATTTTCTTTTACAGAATCTGGTAAGTACAGGAGTTTGGATATGGGTGAGTGGCGGAAATTTATGTTCACACTTCATACAATTAAAATAAATGTTAACAATTTTCCACTTAACAAGGTTTAGTTCAAACTGTTAAATTGTATACATGCTATTTATGTTATACATATTATACAGGGTGTAACAAAAATGCAGGTCATAAATTAAATCACATATTCTGTGACCAAATATAGACCAAAAATAGACCGACAAAGGTGCCCATTGTTTTCAGTCTGTATATGAGCCGCAATAACCAAAGCAGAGGCAGAATTGGTCAGAACATCACCATCGATGACTTAAACTTTGAGCGCGTTAGAGAATTCAAGTATCTTGGAACAACAATAACTGAAGACGGATCACAAGAAATAAGCAACAAGATATAGGCCGGCAACAGATGTCTTTTTGCCCTCCAAAACCTTATAAAATCAAAACAACTAACAAGACGTACGAAGATACAAGTCTATAAAACAATCATACGACCCGTTGTGATGTATGGAAGCGAAACGTGGACGATAACAAAGGCAAACCAAGAGAGACTACTTGTTTCTTCTTCTTCTTTAAGTACCGTGCCCAAATTTTTAGGCGTGGGTAGCTTCCATAACAATTTGCCGATATCGTTCTCGATCTTGTGCGGCATGTAACAATTGATCTGCTGATAAGCCAGTCCATTGACGAAGGTTTCGGAGCCATGAATATTTCTTTCGACCAATTCCTCTTTTTCCGTCGATGTTTCCATTGAGTATTAACTGCAGCATACTGTATCTGCTACCTCTCATTATATGCCCCAGATATTCAAGTTTTCTCTATTTTATCATCTTCATTAAGTCACCTTCGCCTTGACCTACTCTGTTTAAGACTTCTCTGTTTGAAATGCGTTGAACCCAAGATATTCTGAGCATTCTACGATACGACCACATCTCAAAGGCTTCTAATTTGTTCATCATGTTAACCTTCATGATCCAGATTTCACATCCATATAGTAATACAGGATACACATAACATTTTAGGAACTTGATTCTTAGTTGTAAATTCAGCTGAGAGTTGCTCAGAATAGATCTAAATTTCATAAATGCTCCTCTTGCAATTTCTATACGAGTTTTAATTTCTTTATCCGGATTTAGTGTCTCGTTTATCCAACATCCTAGGTATTTAAAATGGTTAACTTTTGTTATTGATTCATCACTGACAATTAGTTGCATAGGGCCGACGTTTTGTTTACTAACCACAAGTAACTTTGTCTTTGTTGCATTTATGTTAAGTCCGTTATTGGAGCATTCTCTAGTGACTCGATCAATAAGGAATTGAAGATCTTCGATATTTTCAGCCATGATCGCGGTGTCGTCTGCATATCTGATGTTGTTAATAGTTTCTCCCCCGATTCGAACTCCACATTGTCCTTCCAAGGCTTCATTAAAAATTATTTCTGAGTATACGTTAAACAAAGTTGGGGATAACACACAACCCTGTCTGACACCTCTTTGAATGCAAATTTTGTCTGTTTCTTTGCCGTCTACCAGAATAGAAGCTTCTTGATTCCAATATAGATGTTGTAAAAGTCTCAGATCTTTATCATATATTCCAATCATTTCTAGATATTCAAACAACCTATCATGTTGAACTCTATCAAACGCCTTCTCAAATCTATAATGCAGACGTAAATTGGTTTCTGTACTTCCCATGATCGTTGAAGTAATGTTAACATTAAGAACAAAGCTTCCCTTGTTCCCAATCCTTCTCTGAAACCGAATTGTTTGTTTCCCATTGTCTCTTCACATTTCTGCTTGATTCTATTAAGAATTATCTTAAGAAGTAGCTTGAGAGAGTGGCTCATGAGACTAATTAGTCTAAAGTCTTTACATGATGATGTATTAGGTTTTTTTGGGAGTGGAATAAATGTAGACTCCAACCATATCTGTGGCATCATTCCAGTCTCGTATATATGGTTATAAATGTTTGTTAATTGTGAGACATTATCGTCATCCAGAAGTTTGAGCCAGTCTGATGGTATTTGGTCAGGGCCTGGAGATTTCCCATTTTTGCTCTGTTTGATGGCTTTCTCTACTTCCGCTTTTAAAATACTAGGACCAGTATTCGTATACTTTGTGGTGTTAAGTGGTGAGGAGTTCTTTTTCTCTGAATGTAGGTAATTTCTTTAAGCTTTTTATGTATATTAAACTCGTCATGTTTTCTTTGTAGTTCTTCTATTTCACGACATCTTTGTTCCATCCAGTCCTCTTTTGCTCGCTTAACCTCGTATCTTATTTGTCGATATATCTCTCTATACCGAATCTCGTCTTTGTTTTTCCAATTTCTTCTTTGTTGAATAAGGTCTAGTATTTTATCGGTCATCCAATCCTTTTTCTTTATTGGGTCTTTTTCTGGTTTCAAAACTTCGTTTGCTATGGTGACCGTGGCGGAATTCATGATATCTAGATTTTAACCGATATTTTCTTGTTCAGATCTTTCTAACTGTTTTTTAATCTCACGATTTATCTTATTTCCGAACTCATCTGCTATTACGGCATTTCTTAGGAGTCGAGTATTAGGTTTCTTCTGCGTTGTGGGGGCTTTTATTCTTTTTAGTTTTAGTTTGAATCCAGCACAGAGCAGATTATGGTTAGTTGCTGCGTCTGCACTTGGGTATGTTTTTGCAGATGTAATACTGTTTCTAAACCTTCTATTAATGATAATGTAGTCAATTTGATTTCTGACTATCTTTCCCTCTTGATCAGCTGGAGATTTCCAGGTACATAGTCGTCTTTTAGGTTGCTGAAACAAAGTATTTGCTATAATGCATTTCTCTTCTTGGCAGAACTGTATTAGTCTTTGCCCTCTTTCGTTCCTTTCTCCAAGTCCATACTTTCCGGTTGTATCTTGTGTGATTTCGGCACCAACTTGTTTGGGAAACTACTTGTTTGGGAAAGAAGAATCCTAAGGAAGATCTTTGGTCCTGTGCTGGATGAAGCATCAGGACAATATAGGATAAGAACTAACAAAGAGCTCGAAGAACTTTACCCAGACGCCAACATCATAAAAGAAATAAAGTCCAGAAGACTCTAATGGGCAGGACACCTCAGAAGACATTC
Organism: Diabrotica virgifera virgifera; assembly: GCF_917563875.1. Lineage (NCBI taxonomy): Eukaryota > Metazoa > Arthropoda > Insecta > Coleoptera > Chrysomelidae > Diabrotica > Diabrotica virgifera. Next base: position 135,880,487 of record NC_065450.1, read on the forward strand.
TGCCCAAAGAACAGTAAGAATGGTGTGGGAGGAAGTCCCAACTGGAAGGAGACCACGCGGACGCCCTCGACTCCGGTGGCGAGATAATATAGCAGGAGACCTAAGCGCGAATGGCGTGGAGAATTGGATGGAGTTTGCTCAAGACAGAAAACAGTGGAGGCATGTTGTCGAGTCGGCTAAAACCCACGAAGGGTTGTAACACCACGGAGTAAATAAGTAAGTAAATAAGGATGCAGAGTAACATTTTTGCCGCTAGGGCATCCCTACCATTTCGCTCGTTGCAATCAGTGACTGCACGCCGGGGTTTGTCCTAGTTGGGTCAGAGAGAGCAGCATATGTGCCTCCTGGTGAGAGACTAATAAGTTTCGAAACCGGTAGAGGTGCTTGCTGCACTCTCTGATTGAACTGGAATAATGATGCGGCTGTAGTTTCGTGTTGCAACGAAATTGAAAATGGGTATTCATTTTTAAAAACAATTAGTATTTGAGCTATTGAATTTATTCAAAATTACAAACTTACTCTGTATTAATATATATGGTGGAAGGCACTTATGGAATAAAATTATTTCTGTCCTTGTTTTACAAAATTTTAAAAAACTTTGAGACCCGTCGATTTTTATATATAAATTTGCGCTTTTAAACATAAATTTAAATGTACAGGATGATTCACGGAAGCCTAGTATAGTCCAAGCTTTAGTTTTAACGGAACACCCTGTATATTTTTATATTTGTAAAATCTGCTTAGCAACTCGACTTTAATGAACTATATCATGTATGGTATGTTATGAATAATACAAGGTGAACATTTAAAATTTTAATCTATGGAAACCACTTATGGCTTAAAATTGTTTGTACCCTTCTTTTAGAAAATTATAAAAAACATTAAGGTAACGTCAACTTTTAAATTCAAATATGCACTGTTTAAACATAGATTTAAAAAATACAGGGTGATTCAACCAGTATATCATAGTCCATTATCTTTAATTTTAATGAAACATTCTGTATATTTTTGTGTTTTAGAAGTTACTTAAAAATCTTATCTCAAAAGTGTGTATTATGAAGGATCTGTTATGAATAATACAAGGTGAAATTTTGAAATCATATATAATTATTTGCATCAAAATATTAAAAATAAAAAATTTTGAAATTAATAATTGAGGTATCACACTGTAAAATATAAAGGTTTTGTTTTTTAAATTATCTATCAGTTTTCTAAACTAAGTATCAATATATTGGGATTGGGTTTTGTATTTATTGTTTTTTATTTAACACAATTTTTAAATTAGTTCAAAATTTCACCTTGTATTATTCATAATAGAATGAGGTTGTTAATTAGCTTCTAATAACATAAAAATATACAGGGCGATTCATTAAAACTAAGGATCATGCACTAAGGTAGACTTTGGTAACTCACCCTGTAGGTGGCTCATCTAAATTTAAATTTTTGTTTATAAAGCGCCCATTAGAATTTAAAGGTTGACGGGTCCTAGTATTTTTTTTAATATTTTAAAATAAGGACACACAATTTTTTTTTTAGCTAATGATTCGACAAGTAATGGCCATTGGCCAGGTAGGTACGGTGAATTTTTTCAGTCAGGTATCTAGTGTCATGTGTAGTGTGTGTGTTGAGTAAGTGTCTTGTTACTTTGCAAAGTCGACGTCATTGTCTTTGCAAAAAGACGCTAATTGTATCCGAACGTCTGCGGTCCCTCCGTTGAGTACCGACCCCACAAGGACAGAAACTATTTTCATTTATTACCTAATTTATAATAAACGAAAAATTTCTGACCCTGGTGAGATTGGAACTCACGACCATTCGGACCTTTCGGTCCAAAGGTAGGCGCTCTTACCACACACAATTTTATTCCATAAGAGGTTTTAATGGCTTTTAATTTCAAAATTTCAACCTGTAGTTCATAATACACCCTACATGATATGGTTCGTTGAAATCAGGTTGTTAAGCAGCTTTCAAAAATATAAAAATATACACGGGTTTTTATATACATTTAAATTTAAAATTAAAAAGTGCATATTTATATATAAAAATCGGCGGGTCCCAGCGATTTTTATAATTCTTTAAAACAATGACACAAATAATTTTATTCCATAAGTACCTTCCACACTGTATAATTTTTTCGACATATACACTACTTAAACCAGAAACAATATTAGTTGTGCCTAATAGCTGGAAGCGTGTAATATTTTTCATATGTTTGTCCGACTTTTCGTGTTTTTTTTAACTTTTCGTCCAGATGTTTTAAATCACGTACACCTTTTTCACTCGGTTTTCATCTCCATCAAATAACAAACAAACAAAATAAAATACACCATTTTTTTCTTCACATCTGCACAGCCACGACGTCTTGTCATAGACACTTGAGCCAAACTTCCGCGATTATTTCATTCATAGGAGATTCTGACCAATAGAACGCTACAGAAATAAAAATTATTATTTTTTGATGATTTTAACTTACAATCGTATAGTAAGATATTTGATCACGTGTTTAATTCTGTCCAATCACATTAAAATTATACTGAGAATTGTCTACTGTAGAAAATTACCGATATAATTTTTTTTAAGTAGATTGTTTCTGTTTAATGGCAACCAGTTTCCTAGTTTTGGCAACTGTCACATTTAACAAAATATGCATAATATACGTATTAAAAAATAATCTTACGAATATCACATGACAGTAATATTAAATAAGAAAATAATGCTTCATTTTTACTCAAATTTGTTGTCATTGGGCAATAGCCACACGAGCACTGCGGGCTCTCGTGTCTATTGCCAGACAAAAATTTTCGAAAAACTGTCGCATTATTTTCAATTTATTCTCACTCTCTTGTAATATTACACCCGATAATTTTTGATAATATCCCGTCATCAAGTATATTACGTCAGATGCCCTTCGTTGCTGTTATGATGCAGATGCATTCAGTGACATTAATGACAATTAATGTTTTAAAAATAATATAAACATGATGACTTTCAACCGTCAAATATTTATAACAACGTTATATTCATGAAATAATCGCAACAAATTGCACTCGATCTCTAAAATTATTATCGAATGTTTGCCCTCGTGACACTTTGACATAATTTCACTCCCCTTCGGGTCGTGAAATTAAAACTGTCAAAGTGTCACTAAGGAAAAATTCGATAATTTTAGAGCTCTTGTATAATTACTACTGAAAATCTCGCTCGATTTTTTTAACTAGATTGTGACCTGTTGCACTGTGATTGTGATTCCGAGTACCGTAAAGGTGGTCATGAATCATTAACCTTTAAAAGTGTGTATTGTTCATATACTTCAGAATTTGACATTATTTTTTTGAAAAACAAAATGGCGGATCGAACATGGCGGAAAGAAATTGAAAATATCAATCCAAACGCAAATTTTTTTTGTCGAATATGATACACTCTGGGCCAAAATAAACCGCCCACCTTCAAAATGGGTCATTTTTTCTGTCTCATATTTCTTTAACCTGTTGTCCGTTTAGGTATTTTTTTTAATATGCCATAGCCTTATACTTTAACAATATACCTGTAATAATATTGTTGCTAAACAGGTAAATTTTCATTGTATACCGGGTGTACGAATCAAACTGTGTTTTTTTCTCAAAGTTCGCATCACCCTGTGGAATGTTCTAGCACTTGTTAAATACTGAAAATAAAACCCAACTATAGCATCATGATTTCTCAACCTTCTGTTTTTTGATTCATTCGCTTATGTTCGATAATAAAAAATTTAGGCACTTTACAAATAGCCTTGTTTTTCATCAATACAGGGTGTTTTTAAACAAGTATGACAAACTTTAAGGGCTAATTCTGAATGAAAAAATAATGACAGTTTGCTTTACAATGTATATCAAGAAACGCTTCGTTTCCGATGTAGAGGGTGTCGAAATTTTTCCTACAAACTGACGATTCATTCATTGTTTTAAAACAAGTTGAGATATGCAAATGAAATTTGATGGGTTTTAAGACGTGGCTATTGCACATTCTTTGAGATACAATTAAGATTTAATATTCATCATTGGCGCGCATACGGGTAATATGAGCCGTCATATCGCCCGTATGCGCGCCAATGGTGAATTTTAAATTCTTAGTTGTATGTTAAACAATGTGAAATAACAACTTCTTAAAACACACCAAATTTCATTTGTATATATCAACCGGTTTTAAAGCAATAAATAAATAGACTAAGTTTTCATTCTAATGGCATATAAAACAACATAATGCTATTCTACATCCCACCAGAATGAAAACAATGGGAACCTTCTCTGGTTACACCTCCGAGGCTTCTACAATTTGCAAGCCATACGTATGCTGAGACTAAGGAAGATGAGGGAATTCTACAATTTACAATTCACGTCCCATCTGCTCAGCGCGGTAAAGTTCCAACGAGAATGGTTCCCTTCATACTCCACAGAGTAAATGTAAATCAAAAATGAATAACCATTTTCAATTTCGTTGCAAAACGAAAATACAGCCGAACCATATTCTAGTCCAATCAGAGAGTGCCGCAAGCACCCCTACCGGTTTCGAAACTTATTAGTCTCTCATCAGGAGGCACATATGCTGCTCTCCCCGATCCAACCAAAACAAACCCCAGCGTGCAGACCCGGATTGCAACGAACGAAATGGCATAGATGCCCTAGCGGCAACTGCTACCAAAAAGACTAAGTTTTCATTCTAATGGCATATAAAACAACATAATGCTATTCTACATCCCACCAGAATGAAAACAATGGGAACCTTCTCTGGTTACACCTTCGAGGCTTCTACAATTTGCAAGCCATACGGATGCTGAGACTAAGGAAGATGAGGGAATTCTACAATTTACAATTCACGTCCCATCTGCTCAGCGCGGTAAAGTTCCAACGAGAATGGTTCCCTTCATACTCCACACAGAGTAAATGTAAATCAAAAATGAATAACCATTTTCAATTTCGTTGCAAAACGAAAATACAGCCGAACCATATTCTAGTCCAATCAGAGAGTGCCGCAAGCACCCCTACCGGTTTCGAAACTTATTAGTCTCTCATCAGGAGGCACATATGCTGCTCTCCCCGATCCAACCAAAACAAACCCCAGCGTGCAGACCCGGATTGCAACGAACGAAATGGCATAGATGCCCTAGCGGCAACTGCTACCAAAAAGAGTAAGTTTTCATTCTAATGGCATATAAAACAACATAATGCTATTCTACATCCCACCAGAATGAAAACAATGGGAACCTTCTCTGGTTACACCTCCGAGGCCTCTACAATTTGCAAGCCATACGGATGCTGAGACTAAGGAAGATGAGGGAATTCTACAATTTACAATTCACGTCCCATCTGCTCAGCGCGGTAAAGTTCCAACGAGAATGGTTCCCTTCATACTCCACACAAAGTAAATGTAAATCAAAAATGAATAACCATTTTCAATTTCGTTGCAAAACGAAAATACAGCCGAACCATATTCTAGTCCAATCAGAGAGTGCCGCAAGCACCCCTACCGGTTTCGAAACTTATTAGTCTCTCATCAGGAGGCACATATGCTGCTCTCCCCGATCCAACCAAAACAAACCCCAGCGTGCAGACCCGGATTGCAACGAACGAAATGGCATAGGGGTGCTTGCGGCACTCTCTGATTGGACTAGAATATGGTTCGGCTGTATTTTCGTTTTGCAACGAAATTGAAAATGGTTATTCATTTTTTCAATAAATAAATCTTCAGTTTGTAAGAAAAATTTCAACACCCTCTATATCGGCAACGAAGCATTTGCGCACATACGTTTACAAAGCAAACTGTCATTATTTTTTCATGCAGAAATTCCCCTTGAAGTTTGCCATACTTCAAGGGGTATAAAGAACATGCCTAGTTGTTAAAGTACCTAACTTTTTTATTATCCAACATAGGCGAGTGAATCAAAAAACACAATATTGAGAAAATATGAGGCTATAGTCGGGATTTAATTTCAGTATTTTACAAATGCCAGAATATTCCACAGGGTGATGCGAACTTTGAGAAAAATACACAGTTTGATTCGTAAACCCAGTATGCAATGAAAATTTACTTCTTACGCAACAACGTTATAACAGCGATATTGATAAAGAACAGAGCTATAACATTTTTAAAAAATCACTTAAATCGGACAGCAGGTTTAGGAAATATGATACAAAAAAATGACCCATTTTTAAGGTGGGCGGTTAATTTTGGCCCAGAGTGTAGATTAGGGTCGCTAATTACAATTATTTTCTTGAAACAAAATGTCAGATCCAATATGACCAAAATAAATTTGAAGATTTTATTTTAAACGCATATTTTTTTTTGAGATTTTTTATTATAAGTAAAGACTGGATTATATGCAAAATGCATATGCATATATATGCTGCATATTTCTCATGTTTTTCATAAATGCATATGCCTTGCATATTTGGAGATTTAAGAGCATATAAATGCATATTTTGATGGGAATTTACTCTACCCCATTTAAAAATAAGGTATATATTAGTAACATCAACATCCATTAAAATAAAATGTGAAAGTAAATATTTTGCTGTTAAGCTCCTTTGTTGTTGTACCCATAAACATAATGGGCGTTATTTATAGCTGCAGGTATCATTATCCGGATATTTAAGATTTATAGACTTCTCAGAATTTACAAATTACCTAAGTAAATACCGATTATATTTTGAATAACATTACAAATATTACCTGTACTTTCTGCTGGTGTCGGCCAACTATGAATTATTCTGGGAAAACCAACCAAAACGAAATTTTAAGCATTTTAAGGGTAGGATAGATTATTTTATTTTATGAATGGTTAGTCTTAAATCAATCGCCGATTATTCAACTTTTGTGATTGCAAGTTATTGACTATACTGTGTAAAAAAATCATTTTATTATTATTGTGAAAATGCCTAAAGTAGCAAGGGAAAAATCAAGTCTTCTCAGAAGTTGGATTGGAAGTAACAATCATCTAAAAGTTATCGACAGTGAAAGTATGTTTTGCACCATTTGTGATAAAAAGGTAAGTTCTCCACTTCAATAGATTTTTAAACTTATCAAACTTCTTTGCACATCTATGTGTCTGTCTATTCTAAAATGACAAACCGTCCCATTTCTTCAAAAACTGTTTTTTAAAGTTCGCAACGGTTTGGCTTATACAGAGCGAGGTGTTGAGAGTGGCCCACCCTGTATACTACGGTACACTGACTGTACTTTATTGTTTGACGATTTCAATTTCACTTTGAGAAATAAAAAAAAATTGGGGGAGGTTTAAAAAGTTTGATCATTTTAATGTAGGTATCTATTTACGAAAACATCTAAAACATCATTATCATTATATTCCAGATTCCATGTCAAAAGAAATTCCAAGTAGTTCAACACATAAAAACTTCACTTCACCAAACTAAGCTATCAAAAAATGATAATAAACCTCGCCAGCAGATTCTACAGAACAGTTTGCAGATTCAGAATACGTCAGTTGGGCAAGAAACCTTTGCAAAGGATTTATGCCATTTTTTTTTGAACTGCAATATCCCTCTGCACAAGTTAGAACATAAATCGTGTCAAAACTTTTTAAAAACTTATTGCAAGATTAAAGATAAACCAGCTCAAATACCAAGTTCTTCAACTCTTCGGAAAAAATATGTCAGTGCATGTTACAAAGATGTGATGACGAGTATTAAAAATCAGTTAAAAGCCGAATATCTTTGGATTTCCGTCGACGAAACAACGGATACAAAGGGTCGACAAATTGCGAATCTAATTGTTGGAGTTCTTAACGACTCTGGCGATTTTAAAAACTCATACTTAATTAGTGTAAAATGTTTGGAAAAAACAAACTATGCTACAATAGCTAGATTTGTTAACGAATCCCTAACAAATTTTTTTTTACCTGATCAAGTACCATTTGAAAAAATATTATTAATGCTTAGTGATGCCGCCTCATATATGATGAAAGCTGCATCCAATCTTAAAATCTTTTTCCCTAATTTAATTCACTGTACATGTTTGGCGCACGGCCTAAACAGAGTTGCAGAGAAAGTTAGAATTGAATTTCCCAATGTAAACACCTTAATAAATAATGTAAAAAAAGTATTTCTGAAAGCACCACTACGTGTACAGGTATATAGGGAGATGCTTCCCGATATTCCTTTACCACCAGAACCAGTATTAACCAGATGGGGAACTTGGCTTAAAAGTGCTATATTTTTATCTGAACACTACGACGACATCAAAAGCGTTATTTCAAGTTTTGATCCGACTTGTACCGCTATTGATAACTGTCAAAATATTTTTAAAGAAAAGTCTATTAAAAATCAATTGTTGTATATAAAATCGAATTTCGATATCATTGAAAGTTCAATTACAAAATTAGAGGCTCAAAATTTATGTCTTCACAATAGTATGTCTATTGTTGATTCGGTTAAACAGAAAATAACAAATCTGAATGGGGAAATTGGAGTAAAAATTAAAGATAAACTTGATGACGTTTTAAACAAAAATGAGGGTTTCACTTTATTGCGTTCAATAAATAATATAATCAATTTTGGAAACTTCGATGAAAATATTAATATGGATCCGTCTCTAATAGCAAAGTTTAAATATGCCCCAATTACATCTTGTGACGTTGAGAGATCTTTTTCTGCCTATAAACAAATATTAACAGATAGAAGACATAATATTAGTTTAGAAAATATGAATCAATATATGATTATTTATTGTAACAATAAAAATATGTAAATTTGTTTTATTGTACTCTTTTTATAATATTAGTTTAGAAAATATGAATCAATATTGTAACAATAAAAATATGTACATTTATTTTATTGTACTCTTATTTATCTTGTGGTCAAAATAAAATATTTTGCCGTTTTATTTGTCACAAAACCTGAAGTTAAAAAAATATATTAAGAAATAATAATACAATTTGGATTAAATTCAAACCTATTTATTTATTTTTATTATTTTTTATTTATTTATGTATTTAACGTAAACCATAAAATTATTCATATAAAAATAAGTGCATATATAAATGCATATTTGCATGTTAATTGTGCATATTCAGCTTGTTTTAAAATGCATATTGCATGCATATTTTAGACATTTTTTAGTGCATATTTTCCAGTCTCTAATTATAAGGGACATTTGAAATTGCTGAATGTGGCTGTTTTAGCACAGCCGTAAAAAATGGTTTTGAACCGTCGCGTCGTCATGAGATTATATTTTATTAAAAATTTGGTTTTGACCACCTTGCCAGATAACGTATTGAACAATTCAATGATCAGCTTGCATCAGTGATACATTTGCAGTTTGCAACGAATTGCTCGTTCACATTTTAATATTACCAAGGAATAAGTAAAAACATTCTTGTTTTTCCAAATGATTAAATTTGCATACATTTTCGTATTACATATTGAAAAATTGATTTACTTAAAAATTAATTTAACTCTATTTGTTGTGGCTTTTTTCCAAACGTATGGCCCCGTACAAAATTTTTGTTCCTAACTCATGAGCGAAGCGTCTTTCCCGCACTAGTCTACTGCGCACTGGTCAACGGCAGTCTCGTGCGGGAAAGTATCACTTTACGCACTAGTTAGGAAATGGTTATTTTCCTAACTAGTGCGGACAGTAATACTTTCATGCACGAGACTGCCGTTGACCCGAACGACGCGATAGCGGAGTTTGGGCAAGCAGTCGAGTGCGGGGAAGACACTTTCCGCATGAGTTAGGAACAATATTTTTTCTAGGACCGTACGTTTGGAAAAAAGCCACAAAAAATAGAGTTATATCAATTTTTATTTAGAAGTGAAAATTCACAAATTAATTCTTTGACAAGGTTGTCAAAACCAAACTTTCAATATAATGGGTTACCATGACGACGATTCAAAACCATTGTAATTGTCTACTGATCTGACTTTTAAATATTATGTCAAAATAATTTTATTTCATCGAATTATCAGTAGTAATTGCACAAGAGCTCTAAAATTATTGAATTTTTCCCGACTTACACTTTGATAGTTTTAATTTCACGAGCCGAAGGCGAGTGAAATTATGTCAAAGTGTCACGAGGGCAAAAATTCTATATTAATTTTAGAGATCGAGTGCAATTTGTTGCGATTATTTCATGAATAAAACTGTTCAAAACCAAAATTGTATTGTAATTTATTTATGTAAGTACAAAATTAGTACAATTAAACACACAGTTGTTATAAATATTTCACGGTTGAAAGTCATCACTTTTATAATTTTTAAAACATTAATTGTCATTAATGTCACTGAATGTATTTTTTCGTAGCAACGAAGGGCATCTGACGTAATATACTTGACGCGGGAAATTATCAAAAATTGTCAATTTAATTTAGCTTTCTGTAGCTTTCTATTGCTCAGAATCTCATATGAATGAAATAATCGCGCTAATTTCATTAAAACATGAACACAAGAAGATAATTTTGAAATAAATTAGTAAATAATATCTAAATATTAGTTTATTGCATGTATTATAATATATTATAATGCCATATTACAAGCTATTTTACTTTCCCGCACGCCGTGAGGGAAAATTTACTTTCACGCACGCCGTGCGGGTAAGTTCAACTTTCGGAAACGAAATGCGTGCAGGAAAGTGGCTCTTTTAGCACTGCCATAGAAAAATAACTATTTTTTTAACTGGTGTATTATATCATTGAATTTTTCTATTAACTGATTTTATTTTGTGCTTTTGTAGCCCAGGTTTTTCTTGGTCATATTTTTATCTTTGTTTTGGTAGATCCAGAATTTTTGTTGTTATCTAGACTTTTTCACCTTATAGACTCTTCTGAAAATTTTTCTTTTGTGATGTTTCGCATTTTTAGATAGGCTAACTATGCTAGTTGGGAAATAAGCCACAATTTATTTTGAAAAAATAATTTTATTAACGTTTCGACTTCCAATTCCAAGCAACAACAAAAATGTTGTTGCTTAGTAAAAAAATTCTTCTAATAATTTCGTTTAATCTGACTTATTCATATCGGAAATTCAGACATACATTATACATTTTAGAGTAGAAGACTCTAAAATTATATTGTTAATATTTATGAGTTGCGTTCCTGTGACGACTTTATTGAAAAATAGTTCATTCGATTACATGAAATCTACTTTAGCTCGAGAATATCCGTTACAAAAAAATCATAGCCTGTAATATGTCTTTAAAAAGAATGAACTATCTTTCAATAAAGTCGTCCCAGGAACGCAACTCATAAATATTGGCAATATCAGTTTAAAGTCTGCTTTAAAATGTATAATATATGTCTGAATTGCCGACATAAATGAGTCAGATTAAACAAATTATTAAAAAAAAATTTTTAGTAAGCAACATCATTTTTGTTTAATTTATTAATATTTTGTATTTTGATAACGACGTCCGAATTGAAAGTCAAAACGTTAATAAAATTATTTTTTCAAGTTAAATTGTGGCTTATTTCCCAATTAGAATAGTTAATTACAAACATGCCAAAAAGAAACAGCTTCAGAACAATATTATAGTTATTAAGGTACCAAGGGTATTATAAGGATAATAACGATTGAGGTCAGTGGTGTATAGACCGAGTGCCTTCGGCCCGAGGTATATACGTTGACCGAAAGTGTTATTATTATAATACCCGTGGTGCCTTCAACGTTTAATGTCCGACTAAATTATTCTTTATATGCAAAAAATTTGAATGAATTTTGAATTAATTAGTTTTCAACTAAATACATTTATCAGAAATAGTCCTAACGTAATTGTGGTAACCATAGTTACAGTTGAGTCCGCGAGTCTTTACCCGTGCGTCATTAATACCTGGTGAGATAAAACACATACTTTTTATTTAGCATCATTCTCTTCCACGCATGAAATTAATGACAAACCAGCTGCCGCCTGTTATTAAGTAAAAACACATGTTATTTTTATGAACCATCTAGACTCAGTAAATTGAAAAGAGATAGGTACAAAGAAAGACGATTGGGGATGTCTTCACATATTTTAAGTACAATTTCTGACGTTTTGGTTTGTTTACTTTTGTGGCTGTCATTTTTGTTGAATTTTTTGCTGTTATTTTGTCGAATTTTTGCATTCTGAAGTTTTTTATAGTATACAAATAGTTGTTTTCACAACTAATTTTATATTGGAGTTAGCAATTTTGTGATAAGTTTATGTTATTTTAAGATAAATTTTGACGTCGTACAAAGCTAACCTCATTGTTGACACAGTTGAATGCTTGTGTTTAAGGTTCCGCCAAAGTGAATAAAATTACAAAAAGAAAATATGTTATTGAATTTTTTTATAAATTGTTTATCTATTTATTAATCAATGATAATAAAATAATTTATTAAGCTACTTCAAATGTAGCTGTAATTATGCACCAAAATTTTAAAGCAAAACTTAAATTTGACATTCTATTTATTTGATAACGTCAAATTTTATAATAACCCGTGATCGGAATAATTTGCCGTTGCGTTTAGTAAATTTCCGACTTATTTCGTATGCTTTAAATGATGACTCACGGGTAAAGACAATGATAATAAAATAATTTATTAAGCTACTTCAAATGTAGCTGTAATTATGCACCAAAATTTTAAAGCAAAACTTAAATTTGACATTCTATTTATTTGATAACGTCAAATTTTATAATAACCCGTGATCGGAATAATTTGCCGTTGCGTTTAGTAAATTTCCGACTTATTTCGTATGCTTTAAATGATGACTCACGGGTAAAGACTCGCGGACTCAACTGTATACTTAGAGTTTTATCTGTCATCTTGACGGTATTTAACTCGTTATTTAAATTTAATAGACCCTAGGGCGTTATTTTTCAATAACACGCCCTTGGGTGTTATATCGTACTTAATAGACTTCGAAATAATGTCATTATTTGTCAAATAATATACCAGTCGGACATTAAAAATATATTATAATGCATTTGGTGACGAAGTTTACTTGATTATCTTGACAGTTTTATTTTTAAATATTAAATAATATTATAGTCCGGGAGGTAGCGTCACATTTGACCGTAGCATTAGCATGGCTGTTTTTTTTTATATAGTTAGTGGTTCCAAAGATTATTAACTAATGATGTGTCAGCTGGCCCAAAACCGGAGCTTTTAGGCAAGAAAAGATAAAATATGAAAGTAGATGGAAAAAACCTTGCAACTTGTCCGTTGCTATAAATATGTCAAATATTTATCTCTTTGCCTTACATCCATAATGGTGTAGTTGTTAGAATACCTGGTTCATGAATTTTACCCAGGTGAGTCGTTTTCGATTCCGGCGTCGCAAATTCATTCTGGTTTCAAAATTGATATTTAGATTTAAAAAATAATTGTTTTTATAATACTTTTTATATTGTGTTGTGTAAATAATAAAAACGCGGTATTATAAAAACAATTATTTTTCAAGTCGGAATGTCAATTTTAAAAATAAAAAAGATTTCCGACGCCGGGAATCAATTCCCGACTTTCCTGGGAGAAAGCCAGGAGCCATGTATTCTACCCACTAGGCCATTATGGATGTAAGGCACGGAGATAAATATTTGACATATAAGTAGACATATAAGCAGAAACTTAAGCGAAACAACAAAAATAACCATATACAAAACCCTTATACAGCCAGTGTTGACATATGGATCGGAGGCATAGACCATCTCCAAGGCAGATGAAAACCTTCTGCTTATATTTGAACGAAGGATCCTGAGAGGAATATTTGGTGGCATCTGTGAAAATGTTGTTTGGAGGAAGTACAACTAAGAGGTGTACCACGGATATAAACATATATTTGGTGGTAAAGACGTAGTATCTATTAAAAGAATAGGAAGACTAAGATGGGCAGGACATCTAGCAAGATCACAGCAGAACAACCCTCCTGGAAGAATCCTTATGTTACAATATGTGAGAAGAAGAAATAGGGGTAGGCCAAAACTCAGATGAAAGGATGGTGTAGATGAGGATGGGAGAAAAATAGGCGCAGCAAACTGCCAACGGTTGGCAATGGACTGACTGGCGTAATAGACTGGGGAAGGTCGCGGCTCTTTCATAGGACTGTAGCACCATTGATGATGATGATAAGTGGTAGGGTTTTTCCATCTACTTTCAAATTTCATCTTTTCTTGCCTAAAAGCCCCGGAGTCGCGCCAGGTGACAGACATTTTCGTTATCAAACAAGTACTCCCTACCAAAATAAATTCATAGAATCAGTGCTAAAATCACCCTAAAAATTTGACACTAACTCCCAGACTATTAGTGTGAGCCCTTAAATTTAATTTTTTGAATTAATTTTTATCTGTATATCTTCTACCACTGGAGTGGTAGAAGATATACAGATCGATATTTGCGCCTGCACTTGAATATGTTTCAGTGGCTTCAACAGAGTTGGGGAATTCACACTTGATTAAGATATAATTAATTTGATTACGAATTACTCTGTTAGTATTACCAAATATGGAGTTGTATGTAGGTGCAAGATGTTGAATAATTAATTTAACGTCTTGCTTAATGTATTTGCCTTAAAATAATTTCGTACATGGTAGACAAATGAGGTTAGCTTTTTCTTATTCACTTGAGATACACACTACGTACATTTTTCAGCTGGACATTGGTAATATTAATTAAGGTAAGTATGGCAACTTCGCGCTCTCTACGATACTTGGTATCGTCAAAGTCCCAGATGTTTTGACTTTTAGTATCTATTTTACTTTAATTTTTAAAATAATTTTAATCTGAAAACTAAGCTCAAGATTAAACAGACGTGTTTTTCCTTTCTCTCATGCTAAAAATATTGTTACTACATTGTCATGTTTTGACGTTCGTTTGTGTCAATAACTCATATATTTGATCTAACCTAGATCTGATGTATAAAGAATTCTAGATAAGGTTGTTGCAACGAATGAAGAATTTGGTCTGTCACTAAACATAATGAAAACACAATTCGCGATAAAAAACAAAGTATCTGACCTCTGGTGGAATAAATTTAAACTACTACTAAGTGGTATAAACAAACAAGAAAATTGTTGATTTGAATGGAATTTGGTCACTATCTAGAAATTTTTAGTAAATTTCAGCATGATGAGTACATTAAAATATTTTAAATCAAATCGGTATTGTTCTGTTCCTCAATTGAATGTTTGTTTATACCATTTATATCGGCCATTTTCCTGCATTCGACCTGCCCTCTATATTCCGTTTCAATCGCGAAAAAATCATGGTTATATCAAAGAAAAAAATTGGAAACATCAATCTACACCTAAATAACAAATACTATAGAGCGAGTTCAGAATTATAACTACCTGTTTAGGGACAAACATTAATAGACCAGGATTAATCTGTAAAAAAACGTGTATTTTTGGATGTGAGAGGTGGCATTCGGATTTTTGCAGATAAAGTTAGGTGACACCTTCAGTAACAATAATTGACCTATGCTCCTTCTCAAATATGACCGGAACATTAATAAAAAAATTAAAATATTTAAAAATTTAGAAAAACATCGATTTTTTTCTGCTTTCTTTGCTTATAACTTTAAAACGGTTCGTTTTGGAACAAAGTCGTAGAAAATAAAATAAAGATAATTGAATTTTGTGTGATATACGACTGGTCAAAAATGTCTTAAGGTATTACATTTTCTGAAATATAGCAATAAATACAAAATAAGGGGGCAAAATACGCCTGTTGTTATTCAATGTTTCTTAACCACTTTGATGACACTTGGAACCTTAGTAATTCTCTTAGAAAATTCTTATAACTTGCTTAAATAGTCTACCAAATTTCATTAAAATCGACGTAATAGATTTTGCATAATGAATTTGCAATATAAATGTTTTTAAAAAAGTTCAAATTTTTTAAAATCTTTCTGAACAAAAAGTAGACCATTTAGAAGTTGGCTATTTTTTTTACATATTAAGAGGTGCTCTACAATCTAATACACTTTATAGAATTAAAATCGGATTATTTAAAGGGCCTCAGAAATGTTTTAAAATTATAAACAATTTTTTGGCTTATAAACAAATAGCTTTGTTTAATAATAAAAAAATTAATTATTAGCAATGCAAATAATTAAAACCGGTATAATTTGACTCTAACTTTCAAATGCTGTCAGCAGATTTGCTATTTTATTTTTTAATCAAAAGTTATTCTCGTTCAAAAATTGCAATTTTTCGATTTTTTGAATGTTCCACCTCGTTGATCTCGAAAACTATGCATCCTACGAAAAAACTTGTAAGAACATTTTTTGCTTAGAATTACCCAAGAAATACAAAAAAATGTTTTATTTTGCGAAAAATCGATGTTATTTATTCCTCAAGTTCTTTGTTTATAACAATCTTATCGACATCCGGATCAACTGTTACCCAAAAGATTCTTGTTCTACGGGTCAAAATACATAAAAAAACTTGGGTAAGACCATCTTAATAAAAAAGCCCGTAGCGGCCCCTCCTGGACACAGCACTAATTTGTTTATAAGCCAAAAAATTATTTATAACTTTAAAACATTGCTGAGGCTGCCTAAATAATCCGATTTCAATTCTGTAAAGTGCATTAAATAGGTGGAGTGCTTCTTTATATGTAAAAAATTGACATTTCTTTGTATGTTCTAGTTTTTGTTGTGCAAGATTTAAAAAAATTTTAATTAAAAAAAAAGTTTAGATTGCAAAATTATTATGCAAAATCTAGTAAGTCAATTTTAATGAAATTTGGTGGACGGTTTTAGCACATTACAAGAATTTTCTAAGCCAATTAGGAAGGTTCCAAGTGTAACCTAAGTGATGGAAAAACATTGAATAAAGACAGGCTTGTTTTGCCCCCTTATTTTATATTTATTGCTATTTTGCAGAAAGGGTGTTAAATTAAGACATTTTTAACCAATCGTATCTGATATAAAATTTAATTATATTTGTTTTATTCCTATACGACTTTGTTCCAAAATGAATCATTTGAAAATTATAAGCAAAGAAAGTAGAAAAAAACAAAATTTTTGAAATTTTTAAATATTTTATTTTTCATATTATTGTTCCGAGCATATTTGACAAGGAGCATAAGTCAATTATTATTAACGAAGTTATCACCTAACTTTATCCGCAAAGATCCGAACGCCACCTCTCACATCCACCTAAAAACAGATCCTTCCTCGTCTATAATGAAACAAACGAATATAACAAAGAAATCAGAATTAGAATAGAAAATGCTATAAGTGCATTCAATAATATGAAACAAATATTATGTAGTAGAGACATCAGCCTAAATCTTAGAAAACGCGTACTAAAGTGTTATTCTATTTCCTGTTCTTTTGTATGGTGTGGAGACATAGAATATTAATAAACAATATCTTAATAGACTGGAAGCATTTGAAATGTGGACATATCGAAGAATGCTGAGAATTTCCTGGACAGACATAATAACCTATGAGGAAGTACTAAGAAGGATAGAGAAGAGCAGGGAGATTCTGGGGAGACCGGTCCTGCATCGATAACTATAATAATGTATTCAATGTGGGCTCCGAATATTTTTAATATTAACAAAGTTTAATATAAGTTATAAATTGTGAATCTCAGTGATATATTGAAATGAACTGTAAGTGTACAAACTCTTTACATAATATCCAGTAAAATTAGCATTAAAGTCATCAAATTGCAATTATTTGTTATTGTTGTCAATAAACAAATCCAGTTTTACCAGCAAAATAACCTCTTTTAGTAAAGAGCGATATACCTGTTTTAGCAGGTGTAGAGGGTATTACTTACTTTTCACTTAACGTTTATCGAAATGAATTCAAACATGGAATCACACAACAGTTCTACAATACAAGACCATCAAAGTCAAATTAACGCATCACAGTCATACTCTTTGGCAGCGTAGAGAGTGCAATTTCCTTTAAAGTCCCAAGCAATTATCTTTAGTGCCTTAGAAAACACCAAACTTCAAGACTACCTTCTCCCACTTGGAAATATAATTCAACCGAAAAATATAATCTTCTCTTCTAGTTTATCTAATAACCGCATATGTATGTATTTATCCAATAAACAAATAGTAGACGATTTTAAGGATAATCATGGTCAAATAGAAATACAAGGTGAAATTGTCAGAACAAGAAGGTTAGTTACACCAGCGGAACGGCTTGTGCTTTCCGGCGTATGTCCTTCAATACCGCACGACTTGCTAATCAATGAGTTACAAAAAATCGGCATAGTTCCTGTCTCCCCCGTGACATTCCTCAAAATTAGTGCTTCTATGCCTGAGTACAATCTCATCCTTAGTTTTTGAAGACAAATATATATCAGTCCTCACAGTCTAACACTACCAGAGTCATTTACTCTTGTTTTTGACAACACGATATATAGAATATTCATTTCTCAAGACAGTTTAGTTTGCTTTAGATGCAAGAAGCCCGGTCACATTGCATCACAGTGCTCCAAACCACTAGCTCAACTAAACCCCAACCAAAGCAATGAAGCATCGGTATCCAGCACAACAAATATATCTTCGCTAGCACCCAATAATACAAACCCTTCTCAATATGAACAAATGTCCCGAACAAATTTCTAATGTCCCGGAGATATAAATAATCAACCAAAACGTAACTTTGATGAAATTATTTCACCTGAAGCAGATTCATCTTCAAAAGAACGTAACATTTTTCCACCACCTAAAGTCCAAGCAAAAACTAAAAAAGCTAAAATTAGTTCAGCAAGCACTTCTGAATGCTCGTTTTCTCTCTTACTTGACCCTGCCAAAAACTTCATAGAAAGTCACCCTCTACCTTTCCCTCTAAACCTTGATCAACTTAACATGCTCCTAACGAATATCACGGGATCAACAGATCCTAGAGCCACGATTCAAAAATATTCTACAGACCTACCAGCCTTGACCGATATGCTTACTGAAGTTTACCCCTACTTAAAGGAAAGATCTATAAAACGCAAATTCACGTCCTTAAGGAAAAACATTTATAAACGCCTTGGTAGTGAGGCATCGGACTGGGAAAGTGACACATCTTAATTAAGTCAACATTCAGATTCAAGTTTCTACTTCAAAAGAATATTGATGGATTTTTTTTCATCGCCTTGCTATGCATCTATATTGCAGAGCTCTTTGGTTTGTTTAAAGCCATCAAACATGTATATATTAAAAACCTCCCTTGTTGTCCAGTCCTTTTCGACTCTCTTAGCACAGTCAAAGCTATGAAAAATATATACCATAAACATCCCATTGAGAAAAGAACCAAGGCCGAACTAATGGAAGCTCAAGAAAGTTTCAGAAGAATCCACTTCCTGTGGATACCATCCCACATAGGCATAGAAGGAAATATGAACAAGCAGATACTAATACGCGTAACGCTATCACTAATGATCCATCAGAAAGAGAGTGTCGGAGTGTCGCTATAGCGATCTAAAAGTTCATTTAAAAAATAAAGTGTTAGTGCGTGGAAT
This sequence comes from Diabrotica virgifera virgifera, assembly GCF_917563875.1. NCBI lineage: Eukaryota > Metazoa > Arthropoda > Insecta > Coleoptera > Chrysomelidae > Diabrotica > Diabrotica virgifera. The sequence goes on from NC_065450.1 coordinate 135,899,911, forward strand.
CCAATTATTGCTCCAAATGTTTAATTGTCTACAAATTGTAATTCATGTTTACCAATTTTTGATTTAATATTGTTACAAATGTTACAGAAATGTCGCTAATAACCTTCGGGTGGATGCGACTTTGTCTTTTTTAAATAAAAAAAGGGAGATTCTGGATTCCATCAGAATAAGAAAACTGCAATGCTTGGGTCAAATAACACGTGGTGACAGATATAAACTCCTAAAATTGATAATACAGGGAAATAATCAAGGAGGGTGCAGCATAAGTAGAAGAAAAATGTGAGGTTACAGTCTGTAAAATTTTCTGCTATTAGTATTATTGTATTATCTGCAAATCTAATCTCACATATGGGTAGGCCATTTATTTTTATGCCTGCTACTTCATCTTCTAATGCATTTTTGAATATTTCCTCTGAGAATGCATTAAACAGTGATAGCGACAAGACACAGCCTAGGCAGGGCTGTGTCTTGTCGCTCTTTTGATTTTTTATTTTATCAGTTTTTAAATTATTTATTCTTATGACAGCTTCTTGTTCATAATACAGATTATTTATTATTCTTATATCCCGTGTGTCGATATTCTTTGTTCTCAGTAGATTAATTACCGGATTATGTTTCACCTTATCAAATGCCTTGTTATAATCTAGGAAGCAAACATAGATGCAGACAATATCTCATCAATAAACGTCAAAACATGACAATGAAGTAGCTGAATATTTTTGGCCTGAGAAACTGGATAAACTATGTCTGTTTAATTTTGAAATTAGATTTCACATAAATTTTTTTTTATAAATTAAAGTAAAATAGATACAAGAAGTTAAAACGTCTGGGGCCTTGATGAAAGCAGTGTCGTCGAGAGAGTGCAGTTGCCATACGTACTTTAATGTATATGTTATAGTCAAAGCCCGAATTCCAGGCATTCCTAGGTTTGACTAGGCAATCCTCAGGTCTGACTGACGGTCTTAGTCAAAGATTGAAATAAATTACAGTTTCGGCATTTGACTAGTCAAACCTAGGAGAGACTACGTCGGTCAGGCAAAGGTCAAAATTTAATTTTATGAAATCGGGGTTTGACTAGTCAAACCCCGATCAGCTATTAAAATGTAATTTGTTAGATTAGGTTTAATAAAACGTCATTTTTTAATTGTAATGTTTGTTATTTTTATTGTCGTAATTGAAATAAAAAAATTGGTGCTTATTCTCGGATGTTGAGGCATTATCAATATGTCATGTAGAGTTGCACAATACGTTTGACTTTTTACAAAATAAGGAAAATTCCCTTTGCTTTCTCATATTTAATTTCGTAAAAAAAGTGTGTTTATTGTTCCGTATTTCGTATAACCTCTATATAAACCGATAATTATTGTTTTATCTTGTATGATACCCAAAATATTTCGAGCATCTCCTTGGCACGCGTTCTAGCATGCGTTGTGCACAGACAGAAAAGATTAAAATAAATAAAGGAAATTCGATTGAAGGTCTTCCTTCCCAGCCTAATTCTATGAAACAATTAAGTGAAAAAAAATTTCGATCGGAAAAACTGTAACAATACCTATCCCCATCTTTGATAGAGCCAAATGAAATGCTTGAAATATTTTGGGTATCATACAAGATAAAACAATTGACGGTTTATATAGAGTTGGTACGAAATACGGAACAATAAACACACTTTTTTCAAGAAATCAAATAAGATAATGCAAAGAGAAATTTCCTAATTTCGAAGATGTTCCAAACGTTATGCTGTCTCTGTCTCTAAGAGAAATTAGTACAAAAGATTCTAAATTTGGAGGACAAGGATTTATAATATGCTACTGCAATAAGAAATTCTCTTCCAAATTACGTATTTTGCAACTCCAAATGTCATAATGCCTCAACATTTGCGAATAAACACAAATTTTTTTATTTCAATTATGACAATATAAAAATAATAAACATTAAAATTAAAGAATTACATTTTATTAAACCGAATCTAACAAATTACGACATTTTAAAAGCTGATTTAATAAAATTAAATTTCGACCTTTGCCTGACCAACTTAGTCTCTCCTAGGTTTGACTAATCAAAGGCCGAAACTGTAATTTATTTGAAGGTGTCCCAGGTGTGTCGGATTCGGTCCGTCCTATCTGTATCACGGCCGCCTACCGACTAAACCCACCTCCTCTTTTCTCCAGCCGACGGATCTGGGACCGCTCTTAGCGAGCATATCTGACCCGTCGACCTTACTCATATCTCCCCTCCCGCACTTTTAGCGTGCATTCCATGGATAAGTTGGCCCCCGGCCGACCCCCCCCCACCCCGCACCAGGCCAGTCAGCGAAGCGACCGTTTGGCGCATCCCGTGCGCAGGTAGGGCTACAAGGAGACCCCCAACCCCAGATGGAAACAACCAGAAGATGTCAGTTGGCAGTTACGAGCAACTCCAGTCGTTCGTACTTTCATCTATGCACTCTTTCTCGTCCGTCCCTTTATACTTTCTTTCATTCAACTCCAATCATTCATACTTTCATCTATGCACGCTTACTCATCCACCCATTCAATTCGGAAATTAAAATGGAACAGTCTTTGTAGGTCGGATGTAAAAGTTCCTTCCCCACTGACTGTCCCAGAAAACGATACAAGACATAACACAAAGGGAGAAACGAGAGTGAAAAAAGAGGAAAAAGAGAAGAAAAGAGCAGAGATACAATGACAGAAGATAAAAGAAAGAGAAAAGACATAAAGAAAAAGGAAAGGAACAAAGAAAGGAGAGAGAAGAAAGAAAAGATAGAACACATAGACAGGAAAAACCGGAAAATAAAAAAATGTTCGAAAGAAATATAAACTTATATAAATAAAATTAAATAGGCAGTCAGCGTGGTTTGCATGTAAAGGGTCCACCCCCAGCTGGCTGCCCGATCACAACACAAACACATTTTTAAAAAATAAATATAAAGCGGTCATCTCGCTTACAGCCGCCTCTCTTTTTCTTCTTTGTGCTTAATTGTCTTTGTGACGAAGGCAATCACCAGCTCAAAGTCTCGTTTGCTGTCAATAGCTCTATCGATCAGCTTATCAGGCTCGCCTAGGGGAGATCCCAGGCCCAGCTGCAGCTCGGTACGCCCCGCGAGATACGCAGGGCATACGAACACGACATGCCGTGCGTCATCCACCACACCACACTCGGGACATAGATCGTCCCATAGATAGTCAAACCTAGGAGAGCCTGAAATTCGGGCTTTGACTATAACATATTTATTAACTATGCCCAGCTGAAAGATTTAGGTACTGTATATTTATAAAACCAATACATATTCTTTTTGAAAGAAATCACCTACTGTAAAGAAAAAATGGTAATTAGTTAGTATTTAAAATTAACTAATTACCATTTTTCAGTACGACTAGATCAGAAGTTCTCAAACCAATTCAAGACCGAGAGAGGTGATAGACAAGGATGCGTGTTGTCACCTGACTTATTTAACATTTATGGTGAACATGTCATGAGGATGGTTTTAGAAGGATGGGCCGGTGGAGTAACAGTTGCTGGTAGGAAAATCTCCAATTTAAGATTTGCTGATGACACTACACTTATAGCAGCAAATGAGCAAGAAATGTTTGATCTTCTGCGAAGAGTTGAGTACGAAAGCAATAGAGTTGGTCTAAAAATCAATAAAGCTAAGACAAAAATAATGGTGGTCGACAGATTTGACACTGTTCAACTGACTAACATATTACAGGAATACCAGATAGTAAACACCTTTGTCTATCTCGGGTCTAGTATAACTAACGATGGTAACTGTGAAGCAGAAGTTCGGAGACGTATTGGTATGGCAAAAAATGCGATGAGTCGCCTAACTAAAGTTTGGAAGGACAGATCTATCTCTCAAAATATCAAGATGAGACTGGTAAATGCCCTTGTATTCTCAATATTTCTATACGGAGCAGAGACTTGGACTCTTCGCGCATGCGAGCGCCAAAAAATTGATGCCTTTGAGATGTGGTGCTGGAGAAGAATAGACATACCTTGGACAGCTCATAGGACAAACGTTTTCATTCTAAACCAACTCAATATTAAAAAAAGGCTGTCCACCATATGTCTGCAACGAATTCTGCAATTCTTTGGTCACGTGGTTCGCAGAGGTGACGACAGTTTGGAGAGATTAATTGTTTCTGGAAACGTTCCGGGGAGAAGATCAAGAGGACGATCACCAACTAGATGGTCTGACCAAATAAAGCATTCAGCTGGAAACTCATTCTGCGAAGCTCTTAGAGCAGCTGAAGATAGAGACCAATGGAGAAACATTGTTAGGAATATTGGAAGAAATCACGATCCTCATTAATGGGGAAACGACAGGAGAGAGAGATTTTTCTAGAGATCAGGAAAGTTCTGACAAATCCAGAGTCTAGACCAAAGTTTGAGAAGCTACAAATACAGGGTGTTAGTAAATAAGTACGAAAAATTTTAAGGGCTAATTCTACATGAAAAATTAATGCCAGTTTGCTCTATAAACATATGTCCGCAAATGATTAGTTTCGGAGATACGGGGTGTTGAAATTTTTATTTCAAACTGCCAATTTATTTATTTCTCTAAGACCAGTTGAGCAATGAAAATGAAATTTGGTGAGTTTTAGGAGGTAGTTATTACGAATTTTATGACATACAATTAAGAATTTTGTATTCATCATTGGCGCGCCTACGGGCAATGGTCTGAATTATTTTAAAGAAAAAAATATTACGCCACTGAGATATTTCGAATTAGAAATTATTTTTAAATTCCACGTCTAATTTATGATAAAAAACCTTTCTTGCCTTTTTTTCATATGATGCACCGTTTTTATGCAGAAAAGTAAAACATCTTGGCGCATATTTTTCATTTCTTAACACATTATCATCAAGAACTATCCAATATAATAAATAATACTAAACTAGAACAATAACAGAAAATATTACTAATACCATTTCGGCTAGGTGGAAAGCTGCAAGAAATGTTTAAAATGATCTCCTTTACAGGTAACAGAAGAATTTTATATTCATCATTGGCGCGCGTACGGGTAATGGTCTGAATTTTTTGACGAAAAAAATAGTACGCCACTGAGATATGTCAAACTAAAAATCATTTTTGAATTCCTCGTTCAATTGGCGATAAAAAATTTTTCTTGCCTTTTTTCATATGCGGCGCCGTTTTTATGCAAAAAAATTAAACATCTTAACGTTTACAAAGTATTTGAACTAAGTTTCTATGCATATGGAAACTACCTCAAATACTTGGTAAGCGTTAAGATGTTTTATTTTTTTGTATAAAAACGGCACCTCGCATGAAAAAAAGGAAAGAAAGATTTTTTGTCGTAAATTAAACAAGGAATTCAAAAATGATTTTTAGTTTGACATATCTCAGTGGCGTACTATTTTTTTCAGACCATTACCCGTACGCGCGCCAATGATGAATATAAAATTCTTCTGTTATCTGTAAAGGAGATCATTTTAAACATTTCTTGCAGCTTTACACCTAGTTGAAATCTTATTAGTAATATTTTCTGTTATTGTTCTAGTTTAGTATTATTATATTGGATAGTTCTTGATGATGTATTAAGAAATGAAAAATACGCGCCAAGATGTTTTATTTTTCTGCATAAAAACGGTGCATCATATGAAAAAAAGGCAAGAAAGGTTTTTTATCATAAATTAGACGTGAAATTTAAAAATAATTTTTAATTCGAAATATCTCAGTGGCGTACTATTTTTCTCTTTAAAAAAATTCACACCATTGCCCGTAGGCGCGACAATGATGAATACAAAATTCTAAATTGTATGTCACAAAATTCGTAATAACTACCTCCTAAAACTCACCAAATTTCATTTTCCTAGCTCAACTGGTCTTAGAGCAATAAATAAATTAGCAGTTTAAAATAAAAATTTCAACACCCCGTATCTCCGAAACTAAGCATTTGTGGACATGTTTATAGAGCAAACTGGTATTAATTTTTCATGTAGAATTAGCCCTTAAAATGTTTCATACTTATTTACTAACACCCGTATATCCTTTTTAAAAACCATTTTAATGGGCAAAATCAATCTATTTGATGTTGCAAATTGTCTGTCACTATTTTAATCGATTTTGTATGTTTACGCTACAATAGTTTTCAAGACGTTGAGTTATAACTTTTAACGAATATTAATCACCTTTCACGTAAATACCATAATTGGTTATTATTGAACAGGAAACATTTAATTATTTTACGATATCTAACATATTTATTAAAAAGTCTATTTTGCTATATAATCTAGGCGCCAAATAGAGGTCACCGTGCCCTTTTCAATTCTGATGGACAAATTCAACGGTTTCTTATGGATTTTTGGCTGCTGATTACGAATTTTGAGGGTGAAATTCGATCCGAGTGGTCAAAAAATTGTTATAAACAATTGAATTGTTGATAAATTGTTTATAAGGCTCTGGCTCATAAACTAAAAGAGATAAAGAATGTTTTAAATAAAATTTGTTCGTTAATAAAAAACGAAGAAAAAAACGTTTACTAAACTTAAATCCAACAATTAAGACTCAAAATATTGTAAAATTAGTGCACAATGCAAAGATCAAATTTCAAAATAAGTATTTTTGAAGCTTTATCGATCGTAACTCGGCTTCTACGCATCCAAATGAGCCTTAGAAGGTATCATTTTAAAGTTTAATAAACATGCTTTTAAACAAAGTTTGCTAAATTACTTTGTACTCATTTGTTTTAAAGTTCTATCCGATTGAAGTTAAAATTTTCTTAAAAAAATTGTACATTAATTTGTTTATAAGGGTTTCAAGCATATTTGAGCTATAAACATTTATACTTTAATTAATAATAATGATAGAAGAACTCAAAAGGAACATTTTGAGCTTAAGAAAATGTTTGTATGTTTATTTTTGGCCAAGATATCGATATTTTAATAGCGCGCTCTGGGGCGCGAGATTGGCTCACCGCGTAAAGGTTCACGCGCTAACTTCTCGATGCAAATTATAATATCTATGTATATATACGTTATGTTCATTTTTCATTTTTGAAGATCCTAATAAATTTTTATCATATAATTATTCTTATAGTTAAATCATCATAATGTACCTCGTATCACCTTTAATTCTATTTACTTTGTCTTCTATTTTTTGTACTAAATGAGAAAAAAAACATTAAAAACTAATATTTCAGAAATATAACTAAAAAGTAAGTTGATATTATTTATTATTACTATTTTTACAAACATTATCTTTCATGCATCTGCATCGAGATATACAGAGAATCTCAGCTTTTTTACTTCTGCATAAGTTCTTAGAACAATTTTTACAGTTACATGGACGTACTAAGTCTGTTCTTATAGGCAGTAAAACTAAAACTTTCTGGGACCTCAGAGTCAAATTATCAGTAGTAATTGCACAAGAGCTCTGAAATTATTGAATTTTTCCCGAGTGACACTTTCACAGTTTTAATTACAAATTATGTCAAAGTGTCACGAGAGCAAAAATTCTATATTAATTTCAGAGATCGTGTGCAATTTGTTGCGATTATTTCATGAATAAAACTGTTCAAAACCAAAATTTTATTGTAATTTATTTATGTAAGTACAAATTAGTACAGAGTTTTTATAAATATTTGACGATTGAAAGTCATCACTTTTATAATTTTTAAAACATTAATTGTCATTAATGTCACTGAATGTATTTTTTCGTAGCAACGAAGGGCATCTGATGTAATATACTTAACGACGGGATATTATCAAAAATTATCATCTTAATTTGCATTTCTGTAGCTTTCTATTGGTCAGAATCTCCTATGAATGAAATAATCTATATGATATCCATATAAAGTGGATCTAGTTCTTTTGCAACATCATCAAGGCACGTCAATTGTGTGTATGCCGCCACAACATAAATGCTCGTCTTATATGCAATGATGATGCTGTAAAAGAACTCGATTCATTTTTATATAGATATTACATATTGGCTCATTTGCATGCGTAGAAGCCGAGTTACGCTCGATAAAGCGTCGAAAAATACTTACATACTTTGTGAGCCGATTTTGCGCCTCATAGCGCACCATTAAAATATCGATATCTTGACCAAAAATAAACTTCCGAACATTTTAAAACGCTCAAAATATTTCTTTTGAGTTTTTATATAATTATTGTTAATTAAAGTATAAATTTTTACAGCTAAAATTTACTTGATATCCTTATAAACAAATTAATGTACAATTTTTTTAAGAAAATTATAATTTCAAACTGGTATAACTTCAAAAAAAATGAAGATAAAGTAATTTAACAAACTTTGTTTGGAAGCATATTAACGAGGCTTTAAAATAAGACCTACTAGGGCTTATTTGCATGCGTAGAAACTGAGTTACGATCGATAAAGCTTCGAAAAATACTTACTTTGCAATTTGCAATTTGCATTGTGCACTAATTTTACAATATCTTGAGTTTTAACTGTTGGATTTAAGTTTACTGAACGTTTTTTCTTCGTTTTTTATTAACGAACAAATTTTATTTGAAACATTCTTTTTTATTTTTTTAGTTTATGAGCCAGAGCCTTATAAACAATTTATAAACAACTCAATTGGTTATCAAAATTTTTTGACCACTCGGATCTAAATCCACCCTCGAAATTTGTAATAAGCAGTCAAAAATCCATAAGAAACTGTTGAGTTTGTCCATCAGAATTGAAAAGGATACGGTGATCCCTCTGGTGCCTAGACTAATAATGTTGAAAATAAGACTCATTTAGAGCCAATTTACTTACACAAACTCTAATATTTGCAAGAGTAAAATATATATTTGCTCTGTCCTCATTATAAATGGATCTGCATATACATATGTATTACGTAGGGTTTCATTCTAGAAACATAAATCAACATTCGCAGACTAATTTATCCACGTTATATCTATTAAACTAATACAGATTTTAGAATGGGACAAAACTGATATATTCCATTTCTAATACACTTTATTATGGCCTAGAAAAAATCATCCTCTAAGGCTCGATACACATTTGCGTGTTTTCAAGCTGCGAACAAGCTACGTGCGATCGCTGGCGGTTCATCAGTATATGAGTTGAATTTATTCATTGCACACTCGACCTGAGCCGTGGCGTGCAAGCTGCTTACAGGTGACTTGCAAGTGGCCCGTCGTGGACCGAGAGCCCACCAGCTTCTGCTACGCCGCCAAGTTCACGCAACCGCTTGAAAACGAGTAAGGCGATTTGGCAGTCTGTGATGAGCAATCATTAAGTACACGTCGGCTTGCGCTGGCTTGCGCAATTCAACGCTATGAGTGCAGTGCGTGCACGCAACTTGAAAACACGCAAGTGTGCACCGAGCCTAAATGTTGGTCTCTTAGTTACATCCCCCAACTTTAAATTTTTTAATAGCATCATGTATATTTTTTTATAATTTTAAATATGGTCTTCCATCGTCTATTCAACAAATTAAAAAAAAATTGTTTGTAAGTATAATTAGTACATTCTTTCACGGTTTTTGGTCTAAATTTTAAAGAACCTCTTGGATTGACATGAAATTTGGCATACGCATAGCTTACATGTCAAAGAAAAAAAGTGATATTGTGCCGATGTGTGCTTTTGCCCTTGGGGTGACTTTTACCCCCTCTTGGGGGTGAAAAAATATATGTCCAAAATAAGTCCGGAAATGGATAAACTGACTAATTTTAAGTAACTTTTGTTCCATAGAGCTTTTTCGCCAAGTCAACACTTTTCGAGTTATTTGCGAGTGAATATGTTCATTTTTCAACAAAATAACTACATTTTTAGACGGTTTTTCGCAAATAACTCAAAAAGTAAGTATTTTGTCGAAAAAAACGTTCTCAGCAAAAATATAGATTGTAAAAAAGTAAAAAAAATGGTGTAGGCGTGAGGTCCTTGACCTCGTAGAACCAGAGTTATAGCCAATGAAAAATAATTGCATATTCGCCAAATTTCAAATAGACTATTTCGACATGAAATATCCAAAAAATAAGCACTTTCTGGGGAAAATCAATTTTAAATAAGTGATTAAAAAAATATTTATTTCTGTTTGTATAAAAAGTTTCTAGCTTCAAATTTAAGCAAGTTACGCTCAAAATAAAGAATAAAGTTGGCCCCTTTTGTTTTGGCAAAAAAAAAAAATCGGGAAGACCACCCCCTAATTAGCAACCTAAATGAAATTAATCGTTACCGGTCCACATATTATTCTACTTATGTTGTGTTTAAATGATCTGTAAGTTTCATCGATTCAAAGTGCTTATTTTTGAAAAAAATTAGTTTTAAAATAAAATTTTAAAAAAACTTAATTTTGAAAAATATGCTTTTCTCCAAATAACTTAAAAATTGTTAGAGATACCAAAAATCTCTAAAAACAAAAAAAAGTTTGCATTGCTTTTCTGAATATCCTGTATTTTTTGTTTTTCTGTAAGACAACAAATGATTAAGATTTGGTGGTTCTAAATTTCCAAACATTCGTGATCAGTGACTCGTTCAACCCCTTTTAACTACAGCCCTTTCAAAAATAAGGACTTTGGACCGATGAAACCTACAGATCATATAAACAATACATACACGAGTAAAAAAACTTGTGAAGTCGTAACGATTAAGTTCATTTGGGATACTAATTAAGAGGTGATTTTCCCGATTTTTTTACCAAAAAAAAAAAAGACTAGCTTTATTTTGAGCGTAACTTGTTTACTTTTGACGCTAAAAATTTTTTTATAAAACAAAAATGAAGCTTTTTTTAAACACTTTAAATAAATTGAAATGAGTTTTCCCCGAAATTTGCTTCCTTTTTGGTTATTTCACGTTAAAGTGTTCCGTTTGGAATTTGACGAATATGAACCTATTGTTCATTAGATATAACTCTGATTCTACTAGGTATAAAGAAGTGGTGTATACACCATTTTTTTTTTAAATTTTACAGGCTATATTTTTGCTAAGAATGTTTTTTTCGACAAAATACTTACTTTTTGAGAAAAACCGTCTAGAAGCGTGGTTATTTTGTTGAAAAAATGAACATGTTCACTGGCAAATAACTCATATTGACTTAATGAAAAAACTCTATGAAACAAAAGTTTCTTAAAATTAGTCAGTTTATCCATTTCCGGACTTACTTTGGACGTATATTTTTTCACCTCCAAGAGGGAGTGAAAACCACCTTCAGGACAAAGGCACACATCGGCACAATACCACTTTTTTTCTTTGACTTGTTAGCTATGTGTATGCCAAATTTCATGTCAATTCAAGCGGTTCTTTAAAATTTAGAGTTTTTGCAATAGTTATTTTACCGTTAAAGAACGGACTAAATCAAGAAAATATCAGTTTAGGAATCACTAACACGAATATTTTAATGCCACCATTGTATGTGGTTGTCTTTTTAAAGACAAATCACATGCTATGATTTTTTTGTGACGGATATTGTTGAGTTAAAGTCGATTTCACGTAATCGAATGAACTTCAATATCTTTCTAGTCCAACTATCTTTCAGTAAAGTCGTCCCAGGAGCGCAACTCATTAATATTGGCCATATCATTTTAAAGTAAAAGACTTTATGTCTAAATCGCTAATATTGCCTCAGATTAAATTAAATTACTAAGCAACAACATTTTTGTTTAATTTAGTAATATTTTGTATATTAAAAACGACGTCTGAGGTGGAAGTCGAAACGTCAATAATAGTTATTTATGATATAAGTGTTAAAAGTACAATTTTAAGGCACGCATGTGAAAGTTTACAGAATGAGCGAAGCGAATTCTGCAATTCACATGAGTGCCTTAAAAATGTTCTTTTTAACACGTATGTCATACAATATTTTTTTCTACAAACGTCTTATATATCAACAATTATAATTTATTCATTCTCAATTACAGGACAATATCTACAAAAACTTTAACTTGAACTTGACTTACATTCCATTTTTATATTTTTCTTAACATTACATCAAAACTGCCTATACTGTCAATACGTAAATCATAAGAACTATAGAATAACATCCTACTTTTATTGTTGTATATTCTAACAAATTTTAAAAGTATTTTTCTACAAACCTGTTAAAAATGCAATAATACAGTTTAAATTAAATTGCAAAAAACCTTTTAAACCACCTTTTTCAAATTGCGCAAGTTGTACTATTAATATTATTGTTAATAAATGAAATAAAAATATTTTGACGTTTCACAATTTGACAATTCACTTTTAACTGCAGTGCCTTAAAAATTTTAAAGCACTAGTGCTTTAAAGTAGTAGCATTTTTAACGCTCCTATGAAGTGCTAAAATAGTTATTTATGAAACATGTGAAATATATGAAACAATATGAAAGTGCTAAAATAGTTATTTATGAAACAGTTCGTGAAGTATGCTTTTTGCGAACGCACACTATATTTAGAGCACGAGCGACAACGGAGCGAGTGCTATACATCGCGTAAGTTCGCAAAAAGTACTTCACGCACAGTTTCATACAATATTTTATCTACTCTTCGATAAACAAATAAAAAAACTGTAACTCTTCGTCACTGGAATTGATTTCTATTCTACAATTTTTAGAATTTTGACATTTAAATATCCTAACTACTTTCAAACCACAAAACTGTCAAAAATTTTGTTGTAAGTCATTGCTCATATTGCCATCACCATGACAACGCGAAAGTTAAGATATTTGATTATATGAAAGTGTGTCAAAAAACCACTGAAAGTGTGCGAAAAAGTAAATCTCATGTAAAATACATTGTTACTTCACGCACACTTTAAACTCTTCGCGCACTGCTATCTATAATGACAGTTTCCACAAACTAAAAACTGATACATAATATGACATAGAGTAGATAAATTTAATTTTTAACACGGTTGTAGAAAAAATCATTTTTTAAGTAAAATTGTGGTTTATTTCCCATTTAGAATAATAAATATCGGTTTATTTTTTATTTTTGTTAAAATTGTATACAAACAGAAATTTAAAATGTCCAATAAATACTTTTATATTGGTTAAACCCTTGAACTTCGTTTAATATTTCACAAAATGTATCAAAATTCATTAGAGAAATTTTGTTCGTGATCACATTTTACTAAAAAAAACCTCCATAAAATTGTGTACAAACAGATTTTAGCCTCAAATTATTGGTTTTTGTATGTTATACTGTTTTAAAAATAATGTATTTTCAACGTCCAAAGCGTGTAATTTTTTATTCCGGTAATTTACATAAATATTTTCCCTTCGAAAATGTATTTATATTTACATCGATTTACGGAGATTGGAACATTTTGTAATTTTGTCATAATATTATAGAGAAAAAAGGACATTTATTTACCATTTCGACATTTTCACTGAAAACTGATTCTGAAATATACAACATAGAAACAAAAACAAAAATATTACATTTATTTGTGTTGTATAATCGTTTGTGTTGTGTTTATAAAGCTATGCATGAGTAAATAATCTAAAATCCGGTTAAAACAGTTTTAATTATATTTTTTTTTTATTTTTTTATACTGGGTGTTCTACAGCATTCGTCGTTTCCCGCATACTATTCGCCATGCTTTTTGATCAGTAATGTCTTCCTCGTTGAGTCGTCTACTGTTTATGGCTTTCTCTACATATTGTATCCATGTTATATTCGGTCTGCCTCTTTTTCTTCGCATACTGGATCATTTTCTTGGACCATATTGTTGGTTCCATTCTCTGGACATATCCGTACCATATTAATCGTCTTTGTTCTATTCTCTCTATAGTATCATTTTCTACTTGCATTCTTTCTTTTATTTCATCTTTTGGGATATGCTGTATTTTATATTATATTCTTCTAAGCGCGTCCATTGCTAAAGATTGAAGTCTTTTATTTTGTCGGTCGTTTAAGTCCCACACTTCCGAGTTGTACAGGACAACTCCTTCCCCGATAGTTTGGTAGATTATTTTCTTTGTCTGATTTTGCAGTCCTTTACTCCACCAAATGCCATTCAGCTGCTTAATAGCTTTTCTTCCTTGACTTATTCTATATTCTATATCTTTGTCGCATGTGGAGTTTTTGACAAAAATAGAACTTAGACCTATACAAACCAAGCTACGACATGTTAAGAGTTAGCCTTTTTCGTCAAATGCATGATTTGAAATATTCAAAGCCAAATAACGGAAAAACTTTGCATTTTTAGAGGAAAACTTAAATAATATTTTTTTATATATATAGTTAGTCCTTTCAAAAAATAATAGCATAAAGCTTCTAGCATTAAAATTAAGCGACTTATGATCAAAAAAAGGTCGGTACCTCCTTTTCTCTATGAAAAAATCAGTGAAAACAACCCCCTAACTACCCACCTAATTAAAAATTGGTCTTCACCTTTCTGTAATTCCTTTTATATTTTTATTGTCAATACACCCAAGAAGGTTGACCTATTTAAAAGGAATAATTTTAGAAAACTTGGAGTTTAAAAAAAATTGATTTTTTGCAACTTCCTATTTTTCACCTTCACTTCAAAATACATATCTCCGAAAATAATGGAAATACGAAAAAAATCATAAGCTATAGTCGTAGAGATAGAAGCGGATTTTGTGCGTGATAAGTAATATGGAAAAACTATACGGAGATATGTTGAATTAGTTGTGTACATGACTTTCACCAACGACCGGAAACCAGAGTGGGGGCCGAGGGTAGTTATAAGGGGTCAAAGTCGCGGTTTTTATTATTTTTTTATGACGCTCATGATCGAGATAGTGCACCAAAATTTGGGAATAAGTAGGTCATGACGTACCTAAGTAAAATCTCTAGGGGCGGAACGCTGCGTGGTCGACAAAGGGATGGGGGTAGGGGTGAATATAAAAAATATAAAGGGTTTTTTGCGACGTTCGTGATTGAGATAGTGGACCAAAATTTGGGAATAAGTAGACCATGACATTACTAAGTAAAATACCCACAGCCGGAAACCATAGTGGTGGACGAGGGTTGTTATGACGGTCAAAGTCGCTGTTTTTATTATTATTTTTTTGTGAAGCTCATGATCGAGATCTCTCTCCTGTCGTTTCCCCATTACTGAGGATCGTGATTTCTTCCAATATTCCTAACAATGTTTCTCCATTGGTCTCTATCTTCAGCTGCTCTAAGAGCTTCGCAAAATGAGTTTCCATCTGAATGCTTTATTTGGTCAGACCATCTACTTGGTGATCGTCCCGTTGATCTTCTCCCCGGAACGTTTCCAGAAACAATTAATCGAGATGATTGAGATAGTGCAGCAAAATTTGGGAATAACTAGATCATGACATAACTAAGTAAAATCTCCAGGGGTGCCACGCTGCGTGGCCGACAAAGGGGTGGGGCAGGGGTGAATACAAAAAATATAAGGGGTTTTTTGCGACGTTCGTGATTGAGAGAGTGCACCAAAATTTGGGAATACGTAGACCATAACATAACTAAGTAAAATCCTCAGAGCCGGAAACACGAGGTGGGGAACGAGGGTAGTTATAAGGGGTAAAATTCGCCATTTTTATTATTTTTTTTTTGTGACGCTCATGATCGAGATAGTGCACCAAAATTTGGGAATAAGTAGGTCATCAAGTACAATCTTCAGGGGTGGAACGCTGCGTAGCCGATAAAGGGGTGGTGGTAGGTGTGAATATAAAAAATATAAGGGGTTTTTTGCGACGCGCTAGATTGAGTTACTACACCAAAATTTGGGAATAAGTAGACCATGACTTAGCTAAGTAAAATCCCCAGCGCCGGAAACCAGAGTTGGGGATGAGGGAAGTTTTAAGGGGTCAAAGTCGCAGTTTGTATTATTTTTTTTGTGACCCGGCACAACATTTGTCCCCCACGCAGCGTTCCGCCCCTAGGGATTTTACTTAGTTACCTCATGACCTACTTACTCCCAAATTTTGGTGCACTATCTCCATCATGAGCGCCACAAAAAAAATAATAAAAACCGCGACTTTTACCCCTTATAACTACCCTCGTCCGCCACTCTGGTTTCCACCTCTGGGGATATTACTTAGTTATGTCATGGTCTACTTATTACCAAATTTTGGTGTACTATCTCAATCACGAACGTCGCAAAAAACCCCTATCATTTTTTTATATTCACCCCTGCGCCACCCCTTTGTCGGCCACGCAGCGTTCCACTCCTGGAGATTTTCCTTAGTTACGTCATGACCTACTTATTCCCAAATTTTGGTGCACTATCCCGATCATTAGCGTCACAAAAAAAATTATAAAAAACGGGAATTTGATCCCTTATAACTACCTTCTTCCCCCACCCTGGTTTCCGGCTCTGGGGATTTTACTTATTTATGTCATGGTCTACTTATAACCAAATTTTGGTGCACTATATCAATCACGAACGTCGCAAAAAACCCTTTATATTTTTTGTATTCACCCCTACCCCAAACCTTTGTCGGCCACGCAGCGTTGCGCCTCTAGAGATTTTACTTAGGTACGTCATGACCTACTTATTCCCAAATTTTGGTGCACTATCTCGATCATGAGCGTCCTAAAAAATAATAATAACCGCGACTTTGACCCCTTATAACTACCCTCGGCCCCCACTCTGGTTTCCGGCCGTTGGTGAAAGCCATGTACACTGTACACAACTACTTCAACATATCCCCGTATAGTTTTTTCATATTACTTATCACGCACAAAATCCGCTCCCAGCTCTTAGACTACTACTAAATTGTAGCTTTTTTAATAATTACAATTATCTTTTACATATATTTTCATTAGAGTGAACAGTTAGCGAGATAATATAGCTGTTTAAAACCTCTATTTACGACCAGACACCCACTTATTCGAGCCTTTTAAACCCGCCCCAATTAAAAACTAAGGGATCTTACGGAATTTAGTTTACACAGTCGTATAGATCTATTAAATTATCTACTTATAAAAATTGTAATGCTATTAAGGGTGATTTTTAAGGGTTGAAATATTATGATATTATATCCTAAAATATAAAACAATCATTATTTAACCAATCAAAACCAAATTTTACCCATATTAAAGTTTACAATGTTTTTAAATAATTTTTGACAATAAAAGGTAGGTTACACCCCTAAAAATAATCAACGCCCTTAAGCATGATATAGAATATGAAGTACAGGGTGAGGTAATCCTAATCCCAAATTTTTATGTAAATCGATGAAAGCCGAAATTATTCTTTTAGGATAAGTAAATTTTTTATATATAGCTCCAACAAGGGTAGTTTTAAGGGTTGAAATATTATGATAGTATATCTTAAACCACAAAACAATAACTATGTACCTAATAAGAATCAAATGTTGACAATATTAAAGTTTAAAAATATTATTTTATAATTATTTACAATTAGGGGTAGTTTCCACCCTTAAATAACCAATAGCGTACAAAGGCTCAATATAGAAAATGAACTAGAGGATGTAGTGAGCCTAATCCCAAATATTTGTACAAATCGATTCTGGACGAAAAAATTGCGAGGTTTTGCCATTTTTTGAGTTTCATTTCCTCGACTATACGTTCTATTCTGGAATCTGGACAAATAAATCCATCACTTGCGTGTCGCTATATTCAAAAGTTGTATATTGAGTTCAATAACAATGTGTATATTAAACGTATTAATTTTAATCTGGTGGTTTAAATAATTATAATATTGTTGTTTTAATTTTCTATCAAGTAATCCCGCTGTTTGAAATAACTGTTTAAAATTTGATTAATTCCAGATGAATATCCAGGTTTATTTTGTTGCGATAAAAATAAGTTATATTATTTTCGAACTTTAATAGTAGTAGTTACTTATATTTTAGTAAAAATAAATAAGTAAGCGTAATTTTTTTAATACAAAAATCAGGTTACGCGAATTAAAACTTCAGAGTTCAGAATCCAGCAGCGTTGCCAAAATATTAGACTAATAAATAAAATGTGAGAAATTTTCTAATTTTCAACTATAGGATCCCCCTAGTCAATTTAATAAATGAAGAAAATAATCAGATTTTTAAAATTTCTTTCTTCACTTTTCAATAATGTGTACAACGTGAAAACGACATAGAAAACATTGAACAAGCAAATAATGTCATAACGAAAGCACTAAAAAGGGAGGTTACTAAAACAGAAAGGGAGTGTTGCCCGACTGTCGTGACCCATAAAGAAAAATTAAGCCAAAATACCAAAGAGTTAATAAGTAAAAGAAGACCGTTGACGGAAAAATGCGACTCCAACTACACAACACTGAAGAAATTAAATAAAGATATCCACAGATCAATCCGAAAAGACATAAGAGAAAACAACACAAGAGAAATAACTTACATAATTCAAGAAAACAAAGGTTTAAAAGTTTTGATGCGAATTACGAATAACATCGGTAACAAAAATATGTACAAAATCAGAAACAAAGATGGCAACATTGCCACGGATAAAGCCGAAATCCTCAAGGTTGTCGAATCGTTTTATCGCTAAATGTATGAGAGCACCAACGAAAGGCAAGATCAGCCCCTGTCCAAAATCACAAACCAGGGATCAGAATTAATGCCAGAAGTAACACCACATGAAGTTAAAAAGGCACTTTCAGAAATGAAAAATAATAAATCCCTTGGCGATGACGGAATAGTAATCGAGGCAATCACACAAGGTGGAAATAAAATTATCCAGGCTTTAGCCAAACTTTTCACCGAATGCATTTACCAAGGAAAAACTCCTTCTCAATGGAACAATGCAGTCATTGTTTTATTACACAAGAAGGGTGACATAACAGATCTAAAAAACTACCGTCCTATCAGTTTGCTATCACACATATATATACACTTTTCACAAAAATTATCAAAAAAAAGACTCTAGGCTAAGTTAGACTTCTATCAGCCTAGAGAACAAGCTGGATTTAGATCTGGATATAGCACTAACGACCACTTACTGGTAATAAAAAACCTAATAGAGAAGTCTGCGGAATACAACAAACCATTGGCACTGATATTCGTGGACTACGAGAAAGCATTCGATACCATAAGCCAGCAGAAAATGTTAAAAGCATTGAGAGAATGCCGAATAGACCATCGCTACATTAACATGATCAAATATATCTACCAAAAGGCAACGGCTAGCGTAAGACTGTCTGAACAACAAACAAATACATTCTGTATACAGCAAGGAGTACGGCAGGGAGACACCATCTCACCAAAGCTATTTACAACCCTTTTAGAACACATATTTAAGAAGGCAGATCTAAACGAATATGGTATCAATATACATGGAGAGAAGCTCAGTCATTTGAGGTTCGCAGATGACATCGTCCTTATAGCCGATCGTATGGATGATGCAATAATAATGTTGAACAAATTATATTTCGCTTCCTTAGAGGTCGGACTAAAGATTAACATCAACAAGACGCAAATAATGACTAATCTGGTGCTAAATCGTAATATTGTTGTTGATGGAATGGATATTGAGCAGACTGCATCTTATAAGTACTTTGGACATGAAATTCGGTTGGGACGAGATAACCAGACGTGCGAAATCCCAGGTCGCATAGGATTATCCTGGGCAGCGTTTGGTAAACTGAACTTATGTATTTACATCGGACTTGCCCATATGCCTCAAAAGGAAAATCTTTGACCAGTGTGTGTTGCCTGTACTCACTTATGGAGCCGAAACATTAACACTAACAAAAAAGGTAGTGAACAAGATTCGCGTAACTCAGAGGGCTATGGAGCGCCAGATGTTGGGTGTCTCCCTGAGAGACCGAATCCCAAACGAAGAAATACGCCGTAGAACAAAGACAACAGACGCTGTCGCAAAAATCGCGTCGCTTACGTGGAATTGGGCAGGACACGTCGCCAGATTGCCAGACAACCGATGGACAAAACGTATTGTCGAGTGGAGGCCGCGAGAAGAAGCACTACGGAGCAGAGGACGCCCACTAACCAGATGGGCTGATGCTTTGAAGCATGTTATCGGTAACTGGATGCAAGCCGCACAAAATAGAGATAAATGGAAAGAGCTGAGGGAGACCTATGTCCAGCAGTGGACGCGTACGGGTTGATGATGATGACAACGTGAAAATTTAATGTATAATATTAGGAAAGATAATACAAAAAATACTAACTTTAAATACAGAGTTAAATAACGGGGCACTGTAAATAAGTTTTATTGTGTAATGTTTCATGTTTCTTCCTCTCCTTAGGCTCCCTATCAGGATTTTTGATTTGATGGTCTGTCCGTCAACGTGTTAAATTATAATTTTTTGGCATATATATCATACTAGTGTCGTCATCTACGTAGGCATTTTAAATTAGAAGAGGTGTCGTGTGACAGCTCATTAGGTTATTCAATTCTATATTTAGTAATATAAACATTAACATACTTATTTATACAGGGTGTCCAAAAGAATTTTTTTTTAAATTAAATTAATTGAGACAAAAAGAAGTACGTATGAAATTTATTTAATGAAAAATATATTTTACTGCTGCCAGAAAAGAGAAAAAAATGTTTATATAAAAAATAAAAATTGCTTTTCTCTTAAATTAAATGTTCAAACTTCCAAGAGGAAATTTAAGCAAAAAACAATATTTGATTGTCAAATAAACATTTTTGCCCATTTCCTGACAATAGTAAAATATATCTCGAAATAAATAAATTACGTACATTCTTTTCTATTTTAATTTTCATTTATCCATTTTTCCATTCTTGACATGCTACAATATGAAGCATTATCCATAATAATTCCCAAAGATTGTACAAGGTTATTTTATTACTGCTCTTCAAACGTTCAAACTAGTGTAGAGTATCTTTATTCATTTCCCAATGGTAATCAGATAGTTTGGTTTTTTAATAATACATCGCGTTTGCACTGTAAACAAATCCATCGCCGCTACCAGCATTTATTGTAATATATCTGTAAAAAAAATAAAAAAGTTTTATAAACTGAATAAACCGAATGCTGATAATAATAATATTATACAGTGAGGACGTTTAGGTTGCATTAAATAGTTAAATTTTTCGAGAATGGCCGATTTCGGAAATAAATCCCGAATGAGATATATTTATATAAAAAAACTCATACAGAACTAAAAACTTCAAGTTGTATACTGGTATAAAAATTGTTTATTAAAACGTCATAAAATGTCGTGCAAAACGTTTTCGTTCTAATTCAGAACATTTTCACTGCATTCTGCTAAGTAATTGAAACTAGCACAATATTTAAAGTGGTAACTTCATGATACATGGTTCATATCATATTTTTACAAAATTTAAAATGTAAACCATGTATCATGAAGTTACCACTTTAAGTATTGTGCTAGTTTCAATTACTTAACAGAATGCACTGAATATGTTTTGAATTAGAACGAAAACGCTTTGCACGACATTTTATGATGTTTTAATAAACAATTTTTATACCAGTATACAACTTGAAGTCTTTACTTCTGTATGAGTTTTTTTAAACTATGGTATACAGCCAACTATTGGGATTTTCCCATTGATTTTATATAGTTACATATTGACAGTGCGTCAAATGTATAAGCAAGTGTTGTGACACTATATGTATTTTACAAAGTAGAATTGGGAAAAATACATCTATACACGTTATGTCACATAACATCAATGGAACTTAGACCTCTATAGACGTTCTGTCCGTCAACGTGTTAAATTATAATTTTTTGGCACATATATCATCTTAAAAAACCGCTTCAGTGGTTTGTATGTCTGCGGCATCAAATGATCTACCCCTTAAACATCAAAAGAAGTTTGCCAGTGACCAAATCAAAAAACGTTTGGGTCTTCAAGCTTTCTCCTATAAAAATTTTGATTCAAACGACTACTAGATTTTCGAGTGACAATCTGCAAGATTTTATTAAGAATCCTAACTTAGACCCGTTTAACATTGAGATTAAGAAATATCACTGCCACAAACAATGTGTAGAACGATGTGTCAAGCTTGTGACACAAGCTTCTCTAGCAATTTGTGGAGCGTATTCGAGGGATGGATTTATAAAAACTCGAATTGATTCCAGAAAAACTATGCCTCACTTTAATACTAAATCGGAAGACATCTTCGGATAGAATGCTTTTATCATATTTCTTTTGTAATATTTATATACCTAATTTTGTACTTTGCTTTATATTTATTTTAGTATTATAAATCTTGGGTGACCTCAGGGAAATGGATAAGTTAGGCTATTTTGTTATAAAAAGAATGTTTTAGTATACTTTTCTTAAGTAAAATTTTTAATTGCCTTGTAAAACCAGAAAATATTTTCCAATTTAAACCGAATTTGTTTATTCAAGTTCTATAAGGTATTACATTTCCCTTACAAAAGAAATTTGCATATTAATGTATTCTTTCTAATTTTTAGTTGCCGTGGTGGGCAGAAAATATTTTTTTATTTCAACGCAATTTTACTAAAATACTAAATAGTGTGTTAGGCAACTTTTGTGAGCTATTACATTTTCGTTTCGAAATAAAATTTTTTTTCGTCTGTTAACATTTTTTCAAAATTTTTAATTGTCTTGGGGGGCAGAATATATTTTCCAATTTCAAAAAAATTTTACCAAAATACTTAACAGTTGATTGGGCAACTTTTGTGAGGTATTACTTTTCCATCGCAAAAAAAAAATTTTTTTCGCCTTTTTCTATGCACCCTAACGCACACTTCAGGCCAAACTAGTTTATCCTGAAGTGTATGTTTTTATATTAGGATAAACTAGTGTAGCCTAGTCTAAACCAATTTAATCTAGTCGAACGTACATAATTGATTACATACTGGTTGCTGATTTAAACGTAAGTTTAGAAGACACTATTAACCTTTAACTACACGCTGCATATAAGAATTCTACTGCAAATATATTTAAACATTTAATTTTTGACCTTGTTTATCTCTCTAACCTATCACTGGAATGTGATTTAAAATTTGGTTTTAGTTTCGTTATAATCGGCGTTCTGGGAAGATCGTAATTTACAGTTTATTATTTGGTGTTTCCGGTGGTGGACAATATACGCTACGATTATATTAATATAAGTAGTAATATAAGTACATATTTCAATTGTTTTTCAGTCATTATGGCACAAAATATATTTTTCTTTATAAACAATATGTTTTTTCCTGTAAAAAATCACATTTCAAAAAAATTTTTATTAGTAATTTTAATTATCATGGAATCCAGTTATTTCATGATTCCAGTTATAAATCCCAATTGGCTTACTGAGAAGGAACTCCAAGTATTCACTGATACCGAATAAGGTTTATAACAAACAAATAAGTGTATTTTTTCAACAAAAAAAATAAACAAATCCGCTGTTTTAAAGTGTATTTTCTTGTGGCGTAAAAAGTACGCCACGTTTGTAGTTATGTTACACCTTGATGCACGGGTAGTTAAAGGTTAAGTGTTGTAAGACTTTTAAGTATTTAGGGTAAATGATAAACCGAGATGGCACTTGTATGAAAGATATAGAAATGAAAATAGTACGGGAAAAACAAGCCACGAAATCACTCCATGGAGTGATATGGAAGAACACTCTAACTAAACAAAACAAAAAAGGATTTCTCGGGGCATAGTGCTGAATATTACCCTGCAAGAGCGGAACAATGGCCAGTGATAACAATAATACGAAATAAAATACGAATAGTTAAATTGGAGTTTATGAGAAGGTGTCTACGAATTACCAAGTAGGATAGAATAAGAACAGAGGAAATATGAAAAAAAAATAGAAGTAGAATGCTCAATTACAAAAAAGTTGTCGTAGTAAAAGTAGAACACTGAAATGGTGAACTGGTACGGGCATGTACAAAGAATGCCGAAGCACAGTTGGCCGAAAAGATTACTGGACTGGGACCCGCGGGGAGGAAGACGGAGAGGAAGACCTGCTGAGCTGTGAGATGGAAAACTCACATAGGAAATGCTATGATATATAGAGACCTCAGAGATGGCGACTGGGAGAATCGAGTGATATGGAAGACGAAAACGGCAAACTCATAAAGGGAAATAGCCAAGAAGAAGAAAGTAATTCAGCGAACTAGTACGGCTTAATATTAATAATAAATTGAATAAAATACTTTGTTCTTGAAAAAATCATCATTTTTATTAAAATTATAATTATTCGTAATAAACAAACAATAATATTGAATTATATTCGCGGTCGGACGGACAGACAGCCTATGTCAAATTCCTCACCTTTAGTACCATCCTTGGATTATGAGCTTTCATTTGACACCTCATTTGTCATTCTGATGACGTTCAGCTGATATAATGACGGAGGAGTTGAGTTCACGGACAGATAGACAGACAGACGGACGGACGGAAGACGGCCTTACATAATTCAACGTTTTCACATTTTTTCAAAATTTTTAAAAACAATATTAATTCGTACTCGATTTTATTCGTAAGTGTATTTTTCTTTTAATTTTTGGAGAAAACCTTATCCTTTTATTTATTATTTTTTATATTATTTAATTATACAAGAAAATATTGATTTATAGCATATCAACATCTTCATTTGATGTATCATAATATGATACAATATATCGATGTATAATTTTTTTGCCATTCCTGTTGGGACGTGATTTGGAAATTCCCCGCATGCAAAAGTCCTTATATGTTCGCTAAATTACTTTCGACTCGGCTAAATTGGTTTAGACTAGGCCGTACTAGTTTATCCTAAAATGTGAGTCTTTATTATATCAGGATAAACTGGTTTGGCCTAGGCCAAACTAGTTAGGCCTGAAGTGTGTGTATTTATATCAGGATAAACTAGTTTGGCCTAGGACAAACTAGTTTGGCCTAAGCGCGATAGGACAAACTAGTTTGGCCTAGGCCATACTAGTTTATCCTAACGTGCTTAGGACAAACTAGTTTGGCCTAGGCCAAACTAGTTTGTCCTGAAATCGGGTTTGGCCGGTAACATATATACATTGTAAATTATGATTCGGGAGTGCTCCTAGTAGCATTTAACGTGTCTTGGTTTATTTATTTTTACTGCATCTTGATTGTAAATTTAATATAGTTTATTTTATTATTAATTATTGATCTCCAAAGAAATATTAACAATCGTACTATCCCATATTTGAAATTTTTATCCAATCCTAATCAAATATTTCAGAAATCTATACAAGAAGCTATGCTACCTCTGACTGCTAGCAAACAGAACTTAAAGAGCATTGCACCACGGTAATCAAGGAAATGATTTCTAAAAAGGGAAACATAAAGAAGGCGTGACGAAGACACAGAACACCTGAGAACAGGTCGAAATTTAATAAAATCACCAAGGATATTAAACTGCAATTGCACAATATCAAAAATAATAAAATACAAGAATATCTTACAGGCATATCAGCAAAAACAGATAGTGAATACTCCCTCTAGAAGGCCACGAAAAAATCAAACACCCGCGGCAACAAATACCACCAATACGGAACTAAGAGGGAAACTGGTGTAGACATAATAAGGAAAAAGCCGAAGCATTTGAAAATCACCTTACATATCTGCCTGTATTTCAGCCACATCCCATTAAAGATGGTGATACAGAGAAAGAAATAAATGACGTCCTGGAATCGCCCTGTCAGATGGACTTACCTATACAAAAAATCACCAATAAAGAAGTGAGAAATATTATCCAGCATGAAATCAGTCCCCAATAGCTCCAGTGTATCACCTGATCAACAGCAATTGACATGCAAAGGCTTAAAATGATAACGCAAGTATTTCATGCAATAATTAGGCTAGGGTATTACCCAGAACAATGGAAAGTTGCTTAAATTATTTTCATGTTTAAGCCAGAAACAAATAAAACTCAGGTGACTTAATACAGATCAATAGGCCTGCTACCTGTTCTATCAAAAATCTTGGAAAAACTTATCCTTAAACAATTATCCCCAGTTATAGAAGAAAGGACACTAATTTACCAATACCAATTTGGGTTCAGAACACAACACGGAACGATACAACAGGTACATAGACTGGTAAAACACATCAGAAGGGATCTAGAAAATAAAAGGTATTGTTCTGCTGCATTCCTAGACATTGGTCAGGCTTTCGACAACGTATGGCATGCTGGTATCTTATATAAACTAAAGAAATACCTCCCTCGTCCTTTTTTTCAAATCCTTAAAAGCTATATTTCCAACCGACATTTCCTAGTTAAGCAGGGTAATGAATACACAAGCCTAAGACCAATATAAGCCGGAGTACCACAAGGAAGTGTCTTGGGACCGACATTGTACTTGCTCTACACTGCTGACCTACCGACAAGTAACAGAACAACGTGTGCAACTTTTGCTGATGACACCGCTGTACTAGCCTCTTACCATGATCCAATCAGAGCATCCAGAACCCTTCAAAAATACCTTAATTATATCCAAGGATGGCTTAACAAATGGCAAATTAAGGCGAATGAGAGTATGCACCCATGTAACATTCATTATAAAAAACCAAACATGTCCATCTGTAACTCTATACGAAACACAACTCCCACAAACCGACACTGTCAATTACCTAGGAATCCACCTTTATAGGAGATTAGCTTAGCAACTGATCACTGGATCTCCCTCTACATGTCAAATCGTAAATTTTTGTCAAAAAATTTACCTATTGTTCTTAGTTAAGGACACATTGTAAATATTACAAAATTTTCAATACAACACCAAATCCTACTATCCCAATTCAAACAGAGTAATATGATATACAGAGTGTGTCAGCGAAATGGAATAAATTAGCTAATAAATAAATGAGGGAGTATTCGAAAAAACGGTCGAACACGTCGATTAGTATTTATAGTTGCGCTTTTTTTTTCATAAAAACTTTTTATACGGGGTGTATCAGATAATGGTGGCCAATACCAACTTGCTTATTTTAAATAGAACACCCTGTATATTAATTAATTTTTAGATTTAGATCATTTTAGACATATTTTGCCATATATAACGCCAGAGAGTGTTCAGATCACAGAGCTATAGCATTGATGAGCCACACACTAAAAGTATTTTTTTAAATAATTCACAAAAGAATATTTAATAAATTAGAAGAGGACATAAGCGCCACACAGTTTGGATTCAGAAGTGGTCTGGTAACACGGGAAGCTTTGTTTGGTCTGAGTGTGTTACTGCAAAGATGTTTGGATGTAAACCAAAACCTCTACGTAGGTTTCATAGATTTTGAGAATGCCTTCGATAAAGTCAGACACCAAAAGCTGTATGAAATCCTAAGAAGCAAAAACATCGACAGTCGCGACATAAATATCATATCCAGGTTGTACTGGGGACAAACAGCAAAAATCAAGGTTGATAATGAGTTAACCGAAGGAATTGAGATTCGTCGAGGTGTGCGTCAGGGTTGTGTGCTTTCTTCACTACTATTCAATATACATATTCAATATACAATATGTATATAGCGAAACAATATGTCAGGAAGCGCTCCTAGAGTAAAACGTTGGTATGAACATTAATGGAGAGTTAATTAACAATATACGATACGCTGATGACACGCTAATAGTAACATATAACCTAGAAAATTTACAGTATTTGATGGAAAACATAAACACTCATACCAATAAGTATGGTCTAAAACTGAACATCAAAAGACTAAATTCATGATTGTTACAAAGAAGCTATACACCAATATGAATTTAACCATAAATAATCAGCAAGTTGAAAGAGTTACGTCCTACAAATATTTAGGGGTTTGTTTCACTTAGGGCCGGTTGTTCGAACGCTAATCAAAAATGGAATCAACTGATCATTATCAAATATTTAACTGTAACTGTCACTGTCACTGTTACTGTCAATGTCAACTTTTATTGGGTTGCTGAAAACATAATTGCTTACAATATATGAGATTAATTGATTAGTTAATCAATTATGTTAATAACTATTATGTTAGTTAGTATTTAATAATTAATTACTCAATAAATTATGTTAATTATCATAACGATAATTAACATAATTGATTACAATCAACTGATTGGCGTATGAACAACGGATTTTGTTATTTGATGGTTGTTAAGGGGACTTAGAAATCAAGACACGAATTGAGATAGCAAGACAATCGTTTGTCAAAATAAAAACGTTCCTATGCAGCCGGGACATAAATATAAACTTAAGAACGAGAATGTTAAGGTGCTATGTTTTCTCCGTTTTGCTGTACGGCATGGAAGCTTGGACTCTGAAAAAGATAAACATCAAAAACATTGAGGCATTCGAGATGTGGTATTACAGAAGAATGTGGAAAATACCATGGACAGAAAGAGTAACAAATCAAGATGTTTTGCTGAAGATGGGGAAGGAATGCGAAGTCCTAAAAACCATACAAACGAAAAAACTGGAGTATCTAGGCCACATAATGAGAGGAGAAAAGTACTCTCTGCTTAGACTCATAATCCAAGGAAAAATCTCGGGAAAGAGAAATGTGGGACGTAGGAGGATTTCCTGGTTGTGAAATTTAAGGGAGTGGTATGGGTGCAGTTCAATACAGTTGTTCAGAGCTGCAGCCAACAAAGTTAAGATTGCTGTGATGGTAGTCAACCTCCGATAGGAGACGGTACTACAAGAAGAAGAAGAAGACATATTTTGAATACAATGTCCTATATCTATAATACCTATCTTTGACTGTTTCGGAAATATTA
Organism: Diabrotica virgifera virgifera; assembly: GCF_917563875.1. NCBI lineage: Eukaryota > Metazoa > Arthropoda > Insecta > Coleoptera > Chrysomelidae > Diabrotica > Diabrotica virgifera. The sequence goes on from NC_065450.1 coordinate 135,928,446, forward strand.
AATAAAATGCAAAAATTAACATTTAGAAAACAAAATTATTTATTTGTCAAAAGTCGCTACCACTGTCTTAATACTTTTTACCCATTAGGTCTTGGTAATGATAAAGTAAGCAAAAACTATTTAAACATTCATTTTTATTGATATCTAAAAAAAACAAAAAATTGTTTACTTTGGTTTAAAACGCTAATGTTTTATTGTTCAATGACAGAAGTAGTTGTCAGTGCTATAGTCGTTTGAATTTTATTATGGTAGGGGAGCAAAGTATGCTAAATGTGCAGTCACTCGAGCGCTTTGAAGACCTATTGGGTTGTGAAGAGTAGGTCCTAAAACCAAAAAAAGTTAAGTAAAGTTTTCCATTTTAGTGGGCGCTTGCCATTTTTTAATTTAATTTTCCATTTCCAACAGTCGTTTTTCCGATTATAGCGCCATTTATCCATAGTTCTTAAAAATGTAAGTTTTCCATTTTAGTGGGCGCTTGCCATTTTTTAATTTAATTTTCCATTTCCAACATTCGTTTTTCCGATTATAGCGCCATTTATCCATAGTTCGTAAAAATGTTTATAATAAAAGTTGCTTATTTTTACATAAAGAGTTCAAATCTCGAATAAAACTTTGGGGCTCCTATTTAAGATTTTAAAATAACCCCCCACCACACCAACGTGGGTGAACGTGTTTGGCACCGATCGATAGATTTTTCAAAAATATTGATTAAGTGTGTTTTGAAGTTTTTAGATCTAATGTTTATTTTGCGAAATATCGTGGGATTTGTATTTAAAATTTTAAAATTTACCCCCCACCCCCCTCCGTGAAGTGTCATGTTTTGTATCATTCGATAAATTTTTGAAAAATATTGAACACGTATTTTTTAGTTTTTCGATCTAACGTTCATTTCGCGAATTATTTGCTTTTTTTTTGTGAAACTTTTAACTCACCCATTTTCTTACGTCCCTCACGCCCCTTACGCTCAAATCGTCAGATTTTTTAAATATACACTCTTCTGCATGTACTTAGCTTACCTTATCTTAATCTGACAATTTCGAGTATTTTTAAGGATAGATTTTTTTTGGGCCCCCCTTAACGAACTCCCCTGTGTTAAGAGCCAATATATGGTAGAGGTACATCTGAAGGGCACCAGGTTTCTCCCCATATGATAATCTGTCGCGCTCGAGTAACTGCAGAAATCCCCGCTTGGGCTCCCCTACCATTAACCGCAAGCCAGAAAAATGATTCATTTAACAGAAATGCACAAAATTACAATTATACAGATGATTGGCTATGGAGATAAGACACGGACGCAAATGGAAGTAGCTCCCTTATTTCACGAAGCATTCCCTGTTTGCCGCCCATATCTCAAGGGACAATTAGTAAAATAGAGAAGCAATTCCACGAGCTGAGCCATGTCAGGAAGGTAAAAGAAGAAGCTGTAAATGCAATGGGTGAGGATACCAAATTGGATGTTATGCTTGAGTTTGAGGAACACCCACATACATCTGTTCGACAAGCAGCCCCAGTACTCGATATTAGCTATTTATCGGTTAGTCGAATATTAAAAGAAAACAAACTGCATCCCTATAAAATTATACACACACACAGGAGCTCATGGAAGACGATTTTGATAGGAGAACGTATTTTTGTGAACAAATGATGGCAATGTTAGACAGCAATGTGATCCAATTAGAGCATGTTTTGTTTTCTGATGAGTACACCTTTACTCTTCACGGTCATACTAATCGGCAAAATTGCCGCTATTGGTCCAGAGAAAATCCTCACTGGATGAAAAAAGGCAATACCCAATACCCTGAGAAGGTTAACGTGTGGGCAGGAATTATTGGAGATCAGATCATAGGTCCCTTTTTCATAGATAGCAATTTAAATGGCGACAATTATTTAGCATTGCTCCAAAATAATGTAGTGCCAACGTTGGCTAACTTGTATCCTGATCCAGGAAACCCACAAGTTCCAGCGAATATGATATGGTTTCAACAAGATGGAGCACCACCCCACTACCACATCCATTTCCGGCAGTACCTCAACCAAATATTTTCAAATCGGTGGATGGAATGGCCACCACGATCCCTCAATTTGACGCCGTTAAACTTTTTCTTATGGGGATATGTGAAAAGTATTGTATACCAAACTAAACCCACTGACTCAGCTGACTTACGCAAACGAATAACGCTTGCGATTAGACCGATCACACCTGAGATGTTGAGTAACGTTAGAAGAAATTTCTATTCACGGTTAGGGTGTTGCCAAGACGTTCGTGGGGAGCATTTTGAACATATCCTACATTGATATTATTGTTTAGACTTGTAGTATTTAGAAGTTTTTGAATATGTTGTAGCGAATTTCGACAAATAAATAATTTTCTTTTCCAAATGTGAAATTTTGCATTTTACTTAATATTTCAGAAACAGTCAAAGATGGGTATAGGACATTGGATTCAAAATATGTCTAAAATGATCTGATTAATATACAGGGTGTTCTATTTAAAATAAGCAAGTTGGTATTGGCCACCGTTATCTGATACACCACGTATAAAAAGTTTTTATGAAAAAAAAAAGCGCAACTATAAATACTAATCGACGTGTTCGACCGTTTTTTTGGAATACTCCCTCATTTATTTATTAGCTAATTTATTCCATTTGGCTGACACACTCTGTATGTATGTAGTAGACTTAGTGCGGAAGGGACGACGTGGCAGGATGCGAGTGGTGTATTGTGACACAGGAACATTCCAGTGAAACTGAAATGAAAATGATATAGAACTGCGATACGACCAGCTATGATGTACGGAACTAAAATATGAGCATCCAAAAAGGAAGAGGAACAGCGAGTGCATTTGGCGGAAACCATGATGTTTAGATGGGTGAGTGAGGTGACAAACACAGAGAGCAGTTGCGGATTTGCAAATTCCTAAAAGGAATAGGAGATTAATACAATAAAAACTTCGGGGAATATGCTGAGTCAGGATATGTAAGTAAAGAGAATTGATATTGGAATAACGCAAGATATAAATTGAAAAACGTACTTAACGACTAGCGGTGAAGCTGTGGATTAGCGACTAGCAAGTTAAGCGGTAAAAAAGTGCCTAATATACTTCCAAGCGCGATACACTGTTCTATATATTGAAAATGAACTTTAATATACAAAAAAATTGATAGAAATAAATGTAAGTATATTACAAAAAACAGTAAGACCATGCTTATGCATAACGAACAAACCAGTTGGAAGCCTGAAGTGAGAAATAAACTATTCACGAAACGATACTAGGCGAGCGGCAGGCATCCCCAAAATGACCAGGTACTGACACGTTGACGGACATAACGTCTATAGACGTTCTAATTTTCATTGATATAGTTTATACATTTGACGCACTTTCCGTCAACGTGTTAAATTGCAGAAATTAAGTGACAAAATTTAAAATTTATCTATTTGATCACGTTTATGTTAAACTATAGAGTCAAAAGAAGTTTTATGGTGTATCTTCAATCTAGACATGTTATAGAAAAAAAAATGGTGCAACTTTTAATTTTAAGAAAAACGTGGTTTATTTTTTTTTATTTTTATGGTAAACTTGCGATTTTTATAATGTTTCCCCACCTAAAATTCAAAATAAATTTCATTTTCGCTTTCAACACCATCAAAAATATAAAGTAAGACCAAAATTATCCATTCACCACCCATGACCAGTATCTCGAAAAATTAGTGTTATTTTGGGGATTTATACCGTTGATGTTAAAAGTTGCACCATGTGTTTTCTATAAAACATTTTGATCTAAAACTTTCCAGAAAACTTCTTTGTACTCTACGTTTTAACAAGAATGCAACTAAAAATCTAAATTTCAAATTTTGTTTGTCAATTTTTGCGATTAAACTTTACAATTCACAAATCTGCGCCTTTTACTTTAAATATTTCATAACTTTTATTAGAATACGACTAAAAGCTTGAGGCAGGTATCATTGTCTTTAGAAAGGTGAGCAACATATATATTGTACAATGCTTAGAAAAAGAATATTAAACTGGAACAGAGTTGTAGTGAGCTAAGAGCAAAAACGTGATTTCATTTTTTTTTATTTTTAGGGTAAAATTGGCGATTTTGACAATATTCCCCCATCCAAAAATTTAAAATAAATTTCATTTTCATTTTCAAAACCGTGAAAAACATAATGTAAGACCAAAATTAGCCATTCACCGCTCATGGTCAGTATCTCGAAAAATAAGCGTTATTTTGGGGATTTCTAATGTCGATATTAAAAGTTGCACTATTTTTTTATAAAACATTTTATCCAAAACTTTCCCAAAAACTTCATTATTTGGATCATGAATGTTTTAATGTTTTATGTTTTAACATAAACGTGAACAAAAAGCTAAACTTCAAATTTCGTCATTTTGAACTTTGCAATGCACAAATCTGCACATTTTACTTTAAAAAATTCATAATTGTTGTTTTTAGAAATGGTAGAACTATATACTGTAAAAATTTCAGAAAAAAATATTAAAATAGAGCAGAGTTGTAACGAGGCAAACGCAAAAAAACGTGATTGAATTTTTGTTTATTTTAGTTTAAAATTGCGATTTTGACAATGCTTCCTCACATAAAATTCAAAATAAACCTCATTTTCGTTTTCGGTACCATCAAAAAGATACAGTATGACTAAAATTGGCCATCCACCACTCCGTCGTCAGTATCTCAAGAAATAGGCTTTTTTTTGGGGGGTGTGCCGCTGGTCTATAAGATTTCTCATGTCATTCATGTCAATGAAATCAAATACTTAGTATGATACAATTGATCCAAAAGATGGCATAACCCAGACATCCAAAGTGAAAGTTATCCTCCAACACCAAATTGTTCTATATGGTCCACATAATGTTCAAAAAAAGTCACACCATTTTGAGCGTCGGGTTTGGGGGGGGGGGGGAGAAGTCGGTAAATTAGTAGTTTTTTACGTTTTTCGTCAATATTTCTAAAACTAGGCGGTTTAGCATGAAACTACCTTTTATACAAAAATGTTCTATATTAAATTTGAAATAAAAAACCTTGTCTCCTAGAGTTTTCGATAATTTTGATAAATAATTATTCAAAACTTGATACTTGGTGGGTTTTTGTGCAAAACATATTTAAGGGGATCAGAGCAATATGCAAAATTTTGACGAATGTCAAAATTTTTAATATGTTTCAGATCTTTTAAATCCCGAGAAAACTAATAAATATTTTTGAAAATTTTAAACGCAGAATGAAAGATTACATTATTACCGAAAGCAAAAAGTCCCTGAAAACTTCTATAATGTTTATTTTAATAAGTTACAGGGGCAAAAATAAAAGGGAAAATTTGGTGAGCTTTTTAATGGCAAATATTTCATTTAAAAGAGACTTTTATTCATTCCAAGGGACTATTGTGCCAGCGGTAATAAAGCAATCTTTTATTCTGCGTTTAAATTTTTCAAAAATACTCATTAGTTTTTTAGGATAGGAAACATATAATTACATTCAAAACAAATTGAAAATTTTTAATGAGTAAAAATTTTGCATTTTGTTCCGTTCCACTTAATATCGAAAACCATCTTCTGAGCAACCTTTACGTCATAGAGGTTCATCTCATATCTTTAAAAGATAATACATTTTTTTTAACTGGGCGTTTTATTCTGTTGGTGGCATTGATGAATCTTTATAAAATCGATGGTCTACTACATACAAAAAGAAGGAGAGAATAGAGAAAGTAGAAAGTAGCTTAGTACTAAAATGGCCAATGTCAATATTTTATTTTTTTGTATAGCTTTATTTAAAAATTGATATTGACACAACAAAACGCAAAAAATTGACATTGGCCATATTAACACCAAGGCACAATATGTGGCTAATACGTTATACTGCCTACTGTAGGTGTCTTAACCCAACATTTAAAAAGGATTTACTTCTAAGTCCAAAGTTGGATGTATGGAGAAGATGAAGACAGTATGGATCCAACACAGTGGGGATGGGAATTATTGGATAAATCGTTAATTCCAATAAAAGTGACTCAAATGCCTGGCACACCCAGTATAATGAATTTTATATTCTGTAGTTGCAAGACGGACTGCGGAAATTCATGTGGGTGCAGGAAACATGGCCTTAAATGCTCCATTGCATGTAAAAATTATGCAGGAGTAAATTGTACTATTACAGATAGTCTAATAAGTCCATTGGAAAGCGAAGAAGAAGCAGAAGAAAATAATAAAATATAAACAGCTACGTATCCATTAATTTAATTGTATTTTTTTTAATAAAGGTATTTTTATAATACAAAATCAAAGAATTCGCCCTAAAATCAAATGCAATCTATATTACATACCTCGAAGAATATCAACATTCAGAAATTTACTTTCGGCAAATCCAATAACTTACAAGTTTAGAGGTTTTGCTGATTCAATATCGAAAATTCCAGAAGTTGACGTAAAAAGTAGATATCCTAGGCACCAGGTACTTTGGAGATAATTTACAATGTCATATTCGTTTTCAGCTACCCCAAAATCCTTAAGTAATGATTTTTCAACATTTTTTTAATGAACTTGCCGAAATCTCCAGAGGACTAGGTAAAGTGTAGGTGCATTGGGCACCAGGTACTCCGGAGATCACTTCCGACGTCATGTTCGTTTTCAACGACCCCAATAACACCCAAATAATGATTTTTGACTAATTTTTTAATGGATTTGCCGAAAACTCCAAAAGACGAGGTAAACAGTAGGTACCCTGGGCACCAAGTACTCCGGAGATCACTTCCAACGTCCTAGTCGTTTTCAGCGGCCTCGAAAACCCCCGAGTAACAAAATTGAACTCATTTCCGCCGATAATTGACGGGTTGTGAATTTTTTTTATTGTCTGTTTGAGATGCACTTTAAGAATGCATTTGTTGTATGCTGTTTCTCAATATTACCTCATGGCTAGGGGTTACAAAGTTTCCTGGCGCATTTACGAATCGAATGCAAAAATAATTATTAAGATCCGTCTTGTCGTTTTTTTTTTCGGAGGTAAGGATGATTTTATTGCTTTATTGCCTCGCGTAAAAGTAAAAAAATGAGAGAATTGTTGAAGTTGACTGATAACTGACAAAAAGTCATCTAAAAATACGTTTTAGAATAAATACCTAACAATACAGTATCTTGTTAACGCGTAAATATCAACCGTTTTCAAGATACCTGAAGTATATTGAATAAAACACATTTTTGATAATTATGATAAATTGGCATAAAATTAGTTGCAGTTTTCTTTTCTTGGAACAGGAATTACCATTTACAGGAACTACCCTTTTTATCAGAATAGGAAGAACAGGAAAAATATTAAATTAATACCCTGTATCTATTATAAAAATAAGTTGTGTACGTTTTGACAATACTTATCGTCATTCACATTATACAAACAAATATTCTACAATATTATATGTATCATAAAATGGTTTATTACGTATAGTTGTTTGGCAAACGCAATAAAAAGTATTATTCGTAATGTGTTTTGATTGTATTTGCTTTCGTAATTGTTTCCGTTACATTTATGCGACTGATGTTGACTGTTGCTACTTCATATATTCACTCTTAGACCAGGGTAGAAAAATAAAAAGGTATTTGAAGGTGCTAACTCGTAGGGAGGATATAGTTAATTAAAAATACATACAGAGGTACTCGTAAATCGATCTCATTTTTTTATAAAAAAATGCCAAAGTCAGAAAATGTAGTTTTTTTCCTATTGCATTTTTAGTATCATATTTACAGCAGAAGTTGTGTTATGAAAGTTATGTATCATAAAAAAACGATTAATTTGAATTTTTACAAGTTAAAATCCATCAAGAATTAACCGAGATAATTGCAAAAAACCACGTTTTTTGCACTATTTTGGAAATGTTAATAACTTTTACCAAATAGGCCGTAAGGAATTTTTTTTATACCTTGATCATGAGGTAATTAAGTGCCTTTTAGAAAGTTCAATTTGGAGCGCTTGAAAAATTTTATAATATCTCAGCTTCCAGAGAACGTAGAGCCTTCATTTTTTTAAATTGGGGTAACGCGACGAAAGAATAACAACTAGCTAATTTTCATTGACCGGAAAAATCGGAAAATTCTGGAAAATGGAGTTTTTTATTCAACATTCATTTACAACGTTAACACTAATACATTTTGATAAATATTTTCATAAAATATTATAAATTTGTGAATAAATATTAAAATATAATTATAGTATGTATATATTTATTTATATACAGGGTTGTTCATTTTATTCGCCTCGGTGTCTGTACGGATAACGACTTGATTTAAAAAAATTCTTCTTAGAAATATACAAAACCATTAACACTACAATCTAAAAATAATATGAATTATACAGGGTGCTTCAAAAAAGAGTGGTATGTCAAAGATATTATATATTTTTATGGAACACCCTACACCTGATGAAATTTTTAAATTGCTCTTAAACAATATGCTAGCTGCTAACTAGACTATACCTAAGTACAGGGTGTTTTAATTTATTTAAATTTTTAGAAAAATGTAAAATTTTAGAAAAAAATAAATATTTACGAATTTAAGAATCGGTGACAGATGTTTTCTTGGATCTTCATAATAGACTATTTAGCGTATTTAAACAGATGTTTATTGTAACAAAATTTATAATTACTTAATCGTACATTTTTAGATTTAAAAACTAATTGGAAACAAAAACATTCTCAAATTAAAAAAAATGTATAGATAATAATTATTGATCTTCGTTAATTATACACAGTTTATTTACAGATTTATTAATTTCTTCAACAGTATCCCTAATTTTTTTAAACAAATCTTCTTCAACTTCACTATTGTCATCTATAATAACTGTCAAAAGGTTGTAGCATCTTTTTTCGTCAGTATCACCTTTGCAATTTATGCAAAGCTCGGTACAATTGATTTATTTTAAGAAATTATGGATAATGTGGAAGAAATTGATGAACCTGTACAAAAACTGTGTAGAATTAACGAAGATCAATAATTATAATCTATACATTTTTTTTTTCAATTTGAGAATGTTTTTGTTTTCACTTAATTTTTAAATCTGAAATTGTACGATCATGTAATTATAAATTTTGTTACAATAAACATCGGCTTAAATATGCTAAATAATAGTCTATTATGAAGATCCAAAAAAAATTTGTCACCGATTCTTAGATTCGTAAATACCTGTTTATTTTTTTTTCTAAAACATTACATTTTTTCTTAAAACTGAAATAAATCAAAACACCCTGTACTTAGGTATAGTCTAGCTTATTGTTTAAGGGCAAATTCAAAAATTTCTTCAGGTGTAGGGTGTTCCATAAAAAAATATACAATATACCACTCTTTTTTGAAGCACCCTGTATAATTCATATTATTTTTAAATTGTAGTGTTAATGACCCTGTATATTTCTATTAAGAATTTTTTTTAAATCACTTCGTTTTCCGTACAGACACCGAGGCGAATAAAATGAACAACCCTGTATACATACTATAATTATATTTTAATATTTATTCACAAATTTATAATATTTTATGAAAATATTTATCAAAATATATTAGTGTTAACGTTGTAAATGAATGTTGAATAAAAAATCCATTTTCCAGAATTTTCCGATTTTTTCGGCCAATGAAAATTAGCTAGTTGTTATTCTTTCGTCGAGTTACCCTAAAGAAAATTAAAGGCTCTACGTTCTCTGGAAGCTGAGATATTGTAAAATTTTTCAAGCGATCCAAATTGAACTTTCTATAGCAAAATCTCAACGCGAGAAACTGGACTCCGACATTCTTCCATATCACACGGTCCCAGCTCAGTCAGCGTGAGTAACTTGACTTTAAAGGGTTATTACTCGTTTGAAATAGAAGATATTTCGTACTTATCAATTGTCGTATAAAATATAGATATTTATTACCATGCTGTAAAAATTTCAACTCTTAATATTTATAAACAATAGAGATGTGATTTTTCAAAAAAAAAAAGTATAACTTAGCTATTATTGGTCCTAGAAAGTTTTTTTTTTCATTTTAATGTGCATTTTTTTACCAGCTTTTTGACACAACCAATTATAATTATTTATCAGAAAAAATGACAGATATTCTAATTGTTTATAAGGAAAAAACTTACCATTTTTTTTATCGACTTGTTTAGCAACATTTAAAAAACAAATATATTATTTTTTTACTTTCTTAGTACTTTGAGTCTTTAAGTAGTCATTGCACTTTGCCAAAAAGCTCTGAAAACACTCCTTGGGCAACAATGATTGTTTAAGCATTCGATGTCTGGGATAAACATTTAACATAACTTGTAAACTAACAAACAGATCTTCTTGAGATTTTGTAAACTATACTAAACTAATATTTTCTGACTTTGGTCTTTGTTTATAAAAAAATGAGGTCGTTTTACTAGTACCTCTGTATGTATTATAACTATATCCCCCTACGATTGAGCACCTTCAAATACCTGTATTGATTTTTACCCTGAAATCGCTCATATTTATTTTTCTACCCTGGTGTATTGTGGAGAAACACAAAACACAAAAACACATATTACATGTTTTTGTAGATACACATTAAAACTAGTTTTGGCCCTATAATGAGGTATGTTTTTGTTTATGTTGTCAGTTTTGTTGAATGATTTCGTTTTTAATTAATTTTTAAATCTAAAAATGTACGATTAAATAATTATAAATATTATTGCAATAAATATCTGTTCCAATATGCTGAATAGTCTATTATAAAGATCCAAGAAAAAATTTGTCGCCGATTCTTAGATTCGTAGATATTAATTTTTTTTCTTAAACCTTACATTCTTATAAAAATCGAAATAAATAAAAATACCCTGCATTTAGTTATAGGAAACCCCTATAAAAATATAGCTTATTTTTTAAGGAAAATTTAAAAATGGCTCACGTGTAGGGTGTTTCATAAGAGAAAATATAACTTTAATATACCCCTCTTTTTTGAAGCACCCTGTATAATTATCATTAGTTTTAGATTGTAGTGTTAATTGCCCTGTAAATTGCTGTGAAGAATTTTTTTTAATATCAAGTCGTTTTCCGTACAGAGACCGAGGCAAATACGATGAACCACCCTGTATATATAAAGATATAATATACTATACATTCTATTAATTATTTACAAATTTATAATATGTTATGAAAATATTTATTGAAATATATTAGTGTTAACGTTGTAAATGAATGTTGAATAAAAAAGTCCATTTTCCAGAATTTCCCGATTTTTCCGGTGAATAAAAATTAGCTAGTCGTTATTATTTCATCGAGTTACCCCAATTTAAAAAAAAATGAAGGCTTTACGTTCTCTGGAAGCGGAGTTATTGTAACATTTTTCAAGCGCTCCACATTGAACTTTCAGTACCAAAATCTCGACGCGCGAAAGCGGACTCAGAGATCCTTCCCCCATCACACGGTCCCAGTTAAGTCAGCTCGAGTACCTTCATTTTAAAGGGTTATTACTCATTTTAAATAGAAGATATACTATAGTTATTAATTGCAATGTAAAATATAGATGTCTATTATGATTTTTTGCAAATTTCGACTCTTAATATTTATAAACAATACAGATATGATGTTTCAAAAAAAAAAGTATAACTTGGGTATTATTGGTCATAGAAAGTTTATTTTTAGTTTTTAATGTGTGTTTTTTATCACTTTTCTGATACAACTAATTATAATTATTTGTCGTGAAAAATAACAAAGTTATTCTAATTGTTTATAAGGAAAAACTCACTATTTATTAAACGACTTTTTTAAGAACATTTAAATAATAAATGTATCGTTTTTTTTTAATTTCTTAGTAGTTTGAGTCTTTAAAAACTCATTTCACTTTGCTAAAAAGCTCTGAAAATACTCCTTGGGCAACAATGGATGTTTAAACATTCAATGTTTTGGATAAACAATTAACGTAACTCGTAAACTAACAAAACCATCTTCTTGATACTTTGCACTCTAATAAAGGCACATAATAACCTCATAATTAAGGTGCATTATGTTCCTTAGGGCATATTTAGTAAAAGTTATTAACATTTACAAAATAGTGCAAAATATGTGGTTTTTTGCAATTATCTCGGTTAATTTATTTATCAATTTTAACTAATAAAAATTTAAATTAATCGCTATTTTATGATACACAACTTTCATAATACAAATTTTGCTGTAAACATGATACAAAAAATGCTACAGGCAAAAAACAATATTTTCTGACTTTAGCCTTTGTTTATAAAAAACTGAGGTTGATTTGCGAATACCTCTGTATGTATTTTTAATTAACCATGTCCTCCCTACGATTTAGCACCTTCAAATACCTGTATTGATTTTTACCCTGAAATCTCTCATTTTTATTTATCTGCCCTGGCGTATTTGATTTACAGAAATGTTGTAAACAGGGTATGCATAGAAATATGCTTTATTGTCATGAAAAATTTAACAATTTTATAGACAAAGCTTACAAGAATCATAAATAAGAACAATAACAAACAACAAATACAATTTACTAAAATGATATAAATCGTCAATATAAACAAAATATAATGAAGTGAAACAAAAAACAGTAACAATCTATTGCAAAATTTAAAAAAAATTGCAAATTGCATAATCGACCTTAAGAAATTTAATAAGTTAAGTTAAGCTGCTGCATATGACACTCAAACATAGATTAAGATTCTACTTATAAATAAGAATACTGTACTTTCTTAGTTATTGGTTAAGAAACTCTGCTATGGAATAATAATATGTTCTTTCAAATAAATAGGCTTTTAGGTCTGGATCCCGCGTATGAAAAAAAAGTTGATTAATAGCAAGCTGAAAATTTGTTAATAGCTTACGGGTGTCTAGTCGGACAAACTTTGTTATGTGGGAATACTGGAACAGGGGAAGTTTTAATTGTGGAACAGGTTAAAAATTTGGAACGGTCAGACCACGAAAACGGCACATGTATTTTGTCCGACAGAACAGACTTCAACTCTCCGAATAGAGATTAAACTCTCATGCAAAAATCAGACTGCTATTTATCACCAAATGGGCGTTTTAATGAGTGGAACATGTAGAATATGTCAAATGACAGGAATTATGACAGGTGATAAATAGCAGTCTGATTTTTGCATGGGAGTTTAATCTCTGTTTGGAGATTTTAAGTCTGTTCTGTCGGGCAAAATAAATGTGCCGTTTTCGTAGTCTGGGCGTTCAAAATTTTTAACCTGTTTCACAATTAAAACTGCCCCTGTTCCAGTGTTCCCATATATCAAAGTTTATCCGAGTAGACACCCTTAAGCTATTAACAAATTTTCAGCTTGCTATTAATCAACTTTTTTTTCATACGCGGGATCCAGACCTATTAGTCATTTTACGAAATTGGGGAAAGATGTTGCAGATTTAAATTGTAGAGGGAGATGGTTGTAAATTTTTTTTGCAGAATATAATATAGATTTCTTTACTAACTCACTGGACGGGATCGGTAAATAGATGTCAAAGGTAGAATTTCTGGTGGAATAGTCATGTCTAGGTCTTGCTGGAAAGACATGTCGATGTTTACGAGTTAAGCAAACAATTTCTAAAATATATAAAGAAGGTAGTGTTAGAATCCTGTGATCTTTGAAGTATCTTCTGCAATGTGTTGTTCTTCTGAGACCAAACAGATATCTTATTGCTCTTTTTTGTAATTTAAAAATAATATCGGATTGGGCAGCCGTACCAGAACCCCAAAAAGGGAGACCATATCGAAGATGGGACTCGAGCAAAAAACAATATGTTATTTTACAAGAGGCTAAATTCATTTCCTTTGAAACAGATCTTATTGCAAAGCAAGCTGAGGATAGTTTCTTGCTTAACACATCAATATGAAGGGACCATTTAAGGTTGCTATCTAAAAAAATACCAAGACACTTTACAGAATCAACGATACTGATCTGGCTGTTATGAAGAGGTAAGGGTTGAAGAGCTCCTTTAGAAGATAATGCTACTGTTTTATCTACTCTAAAAGAGAGTAAATTTGAATCGGACCAGGATTTTATTTTGAGTAGATCAGAAGTTATAGTAGCATGAAGAGTTGCAATATTTGAGTTGCTCCAAGTGATACTGGTATCATCAGCAAAAAGAAAAAAATTTCTCTCGATTTTTAAGCTAGTGATCTCATTAGTAAAGATAAGGAAAATTAGAGGACCCAATACTGTACTTTGTGGTACCTCACATACAACATTTTTGAGACTAGAGTCTGTATCATTTGCTCTAATCAATTGTTTTCTATTATCCAAGTAAGATTGAAACCAGTTCGAAGAAATACCTCGAACAGTGGCAGTATGCAGATTATTGTTTAATGCTTGATAAACCTCATGTAGTACAGAAAACATGGCATCTGTGGTACATTTATTATTTAAAAAGCCCAACTGATTTTGTGATAAAATATTGTTATCAACGAGAAAGGACATAAGTCGGGCTTTTATGAGTTTCTCAGTAATTTTGGAGAGATTTTATGTTATAACCAACTCAGTGCCGGATTTAGGGTACTTGCGGGCCTAGGCCAAATTACCCCGAGCGGCCCCCGATAACTTCACTATTATGTAATTAAAGCACAAAGACTTAATAATAATAGTAATAATTAAAACTTTTATTTTAATTTTACTTTTTAAATTTCGTAATACAAAGTGCATATAACAAATGAATAGAAATGCCTCTAATGTTCTATTTGGTTGAGATATATTCACTAATTAAATAATCTTGGTTTGCAAATTTGGCTAAAACCCCAAAACAGCTCTAATAACAATTTCTATATTTATAGAAATTTCGAAAAAGAAAATTTATAGAAAGAATTCTATATTTATAGAAGCCTTTGAGATGTTGGTTTTTCTAAGGATGCTGAAGATCTCTTGTACAGATCACGTGACCAACAACGAGGTGATGAGAAGAATGGAGACTGAGAGAGAACTCCTAAATATTGTAAAAACCGAAAAACGAGTTATACAGGGTGTCCCAGACTAATTTACCCACGCTATATCTCTTAAACGAATAGAGATTTTCGAATGGGACAAAAGGTGATGTATTCTACTTGTAATACACTTTAATATTGCGTACAAAAAAATCATCCCCTAAATAATCATCCCTTAGTTACAACCCCTAACTTTAATTTTTTTAATAGCACCCTGTATATTTTTTTATAGTTTTGGATGTGGTCTTCTATCGTCTATTCAACACATTTTTTGAAAATAAAATTGGTTCGTAAATAACCAAGAAAATATCAGTTTAGTTTGGTTAATTATGTGTCTCAGACTAATTTATCAAGGCTATACATATTTCATAAACGAATAGAGATTTTCGAATGGGACAAAAACTGATCTATTACATTTGTAATACACTTTAATATGGCGTAGAAAAAAAATCCCCTAAATATTCATCCCTTAGTTACAACCCCTAACTTTATTTTTTTTTAAATAGCACCCTGTAAGTTAGGGATGAATATTTAGGGGATGAATTTTTTCTACGCCATATAAAAGTGTATTCGTTTAATTCTATTCGTTTAAGAAATATAGCCTGGATAAATTAGTCTGGGACACACAATTTAACAAAAATAAACTGATAGTTTCTAGGTTATTTACGAACCGATTTTATTTTCAAAAAATGTGTTGAATAGCCGATAAAAGACCACATCCAAAACTATAAAAAAAATATACAGGGTGCTATTAAAATAATAAAGTTAGGGGTTGTAACTAAGGGATGATTATTTAGGCGATGATTTTTTGTACGTCATATTAAAGTGTATTACAAGTAGAATATATCACCTTTTGTCCCATTCGAAAATCTCTATTCGTTTAAGAGATATATCGTGGGTAAATTAGTCTGGGACACCCTGTATAGACATAATTCACAGAGGAGAAAGATACAACTTTTTACGACTCATAATGGAAGGGAAAGTGGAAGGAATAAGAGGTTTAGGAAGAAGAAAATGCTCCTGGCTGAAGAACGTGAGAGACTGGACAGTATGGAGACACATTCGATACTAAGAACCTCTCAAGATAGAGAGCAATTTGCTGTAGTTATAGCCAACCTTTAGTAATGGAGAAGGCATTAGATTAGACAAGGCAATTATAATGGAGAAAATTATTAATATTGCTAAAATTATTATATTAATAATTAGTATTGTAGTTAACTGCTAAAATTAAATACCATTTGTTTCATTCCAAGGGAAAAGTAGAGATGACAACAAAAGACTAAAAAAGCCGAGTTGAAAAGAGATTATAAGTAAAAGAACAAGCAAAATAATATGAACTGTACTAGGAATAGGCTACGGTATCGAAAAATAAAAATATTAAAATAAAAATACAACAAATAAACCTCTAGATCGCTCAATTCATTATTCAATATTCTCTTATATTGAAAAACGTCAATGTCATGTTCTTAAATTCTTAATTTGTATAAAGTTGGATTAGTGATTAACATTGACACTCACTCCACTCCATACTCATAATAAATATCATATCTAAACTGTAAACACTCACTTGTCTAGCTTTTTTGGCTGCAAAATCTTTAATCTAATTTTTAAAGTCTAAGGCTTGAAAAAGCTCAGCAAAAGTCGAGTTCCTCAAGTAGTTTTTGATTCTTTTTAATACGCTGAATGATCTTCCTCCAGATGCATTAGATGTCATCACGCATAGCAGAATGCGCAAAGCCGTGTCCATATTCGGAAATAATGTTTTTCATGAATGAGTTTCAGATACTCCAAAAGTGTAGGTATTCCTCGGAGGCTTGGTAATCTTGTTGTCATGAGGTTCTCTTTCTTCATCAAATATACCTTCAACAAAGCCGTTGAACTGTACATAGTCTTCTCCAAAATCACCATCTATGTCGATTCGATACTTTTTAATCGAAATAGAAACTTTTACCCTTATTTCTTCATTGGAAATTGACGATAAGTTGTTTAAAAATCCAAATTTTTCATTAAGCCTGAAATAAACTTCGGACCTTTCATTCAATTCTGAATAAAGCGTGTCAATTACAACATTGAATGTATTAATCTTTAAGTCTTCTTTGTCATTAGACTGGGGTTCAGTGGATTCATCTTCTTTGTCTTAGCCAAGCAGAGCTTTTCTTTTCGGGCGTCTTTTTATTTCAAGAATATAGCTTTCATTTTTAGACGACTCTTTTTTCATAGGAATCAAAGTTGTTTCTCAGACTCAATGCGTACTCCTTTAGAGATTTGTATGTTGCAAGTCACATTCAAGTAGTGTTGCCCAAAATCGGTCTTGGTCTTGCAGTCTTGGTCTTGTTCTTGCGTTTTAGCAAGACCAAGACCAAGACCAAGACCGCCTTATTTTAGCAAGACCAAGACCAAGACTGACCGCGCAAGACTTGAGCAAGAACAAGACTAAGCCTGCGAGACTCTTGCGTCTTGCAGTTAGTATTGAGTGTCGTTTTACGGAATACATTAGTTCGGGAATATAGGTCTGGATCCCGCGTATGAAAAAAAAGTTGATTAACAAGCAAGCTGAAAATTTGTTAATAGCTTAAGTGTGTCTATTCGGACAAACTTTGATGTATGGAAACACTGGAACAGGGAAAGTTTTAATTGTGGAACAGGTTAAAAATTTGGAACGTCAGACCACGAAAACGTCACATGTATTTTGTCCGACAGAACTTCCAATTGATTTGTTACCCTTTCATTAAACGCTCATGCAAAAATCAGACTGCTATTTATCACCTGTCATAAATCCTGTCATTTGACATGTTCTACGTGTTCCACTCATTAAAATGCCCATTTAGTGATAAATAGCAGTCTGCTTTTTGCATGAGAGTTTAATGAAAGGGTAACAAATCAATTGGAAGTTCTGTCGGACAAAATACATGTGACGTTTTCGTGTTCTGACGTTCCAAATTTCTAATCTGTTCCGCAATTAAAACTTCACCTGTTCCAGTGTTCCCATATATCAAAGTTTTTCCGACTAGACACCCTTAAGCTATTAACAAATTTTCAGCTTGCTATTAATCAACTTTTTTTCATACGCGGGATCCAGACATAATATGCTTAGAGACAATGAGACGCAAAAAAATATATAACAAAAATTTGGAAAATTGGATTTATGCGCATTATGAACAATACGATAAACATATATACCGAATTAAAATATCCATATAAGAACACTCAGAGGTCAATTATTACAATGTAAAAATAAAATATTTGTTTTCATTCTTTCCTAATATCAGACAACGCCTTCGCTCCGAAAATAATTGTACTAGATTTTGAGAATACCTTTCATAAAAAATAATCTGCTTGTGTTGTGTGACGCCGCCGACAGTATAAGAATATCGCATTAAAACTTTTAAAGATATAATGTCGCCTTTGTTGATAAAAATATAAAACGAATAGCATATCCACTGTTATGTACGGACACCCAGTCAATTGTTTTTCCTTATCAGTTAGTGGGAATAATACCATATCGTAAAGACTAAACGTCCTACTTATAAACTTGCAGACTGTGCAATTAGATATTACATCAATAGGCCAAACAAAATTTTTTGCTGAAAAAGCACTAGATAAGATAATGCCCGGCTACCCTGTATACTACTGTATAGTCCATTCACTCACGGTAAAATGTTAAATACAAAACCTTGAAATTTTAAAGAACCGCTTGGATTTTGGATTGACATGTTTGCGTACACATAGCTAACTCGCCAAAAAAGAGATATTGGCCGATGCATGTGTGACTTTGCCCTGGGGATGAGTTTCACCTTTCACCCCTTCTTGGGGGGTTAAAAAACAAAGGTTCAAAATAAGGCAAGGTTGAATAAACTGACTAATTCTAAGCAACTTTTGTTCTATTTTATTCATCTACAAATAAACCAAGTCAATACTTTTCGAGCTATTTGCGACTGAATATGTTAATTTTTCAACAAAAAAAACACACGTTTTTCGACGGTTTTTGCGCAAATGACTCAAAAAGTAAGTATTTTATCGAAAAAAATATTTCAAGCAAAAATATATCTTATAAAAATTGAAATAAAATGATGCATTTAATGGTAGGGGACCCCAGGCGGGGATTTTTTGTAGTTACTGGAGTGCGTCAGGTTATCACATGGGGAGAAACCTTGTACCCTGTAAATGTACCTCTACCATATATTGGCTTTTAATACAGGGGAATTCGTTAAGGGAGGCCCGAAAAAAATATATATCCTTAGAAAAACTCGAAAACGTCAGATTACGATAAAGTAAGTTTAGTATGTACATGCAAAACAGTGTATATTTAAAAAATCAGATGATTTGAGCGGGGCGTAAGGAAATGGGTGAGTCACACAGTTTCACAAAAAAGCGAATATTTCGCGAAATGAATGTCAGATCGCAAATACGTTCAATATTTTTCAAAAATCTATCGGATGATACTAAACACGACCACCTACGGAAAGGGGCTGGGGGGGGGGGGGGAATTTTAAATTGTAGGACATTAAACACAAAATGCAAACTTTTATTAAAAAACAGACTGACTCCCGTCCCGTGGGACATGGTAGATAGCTCAGTTAGTTAGACGTTAAACTATAGGCAGGGATAGTTTAGTTCGTGGGTTCAAACCCACCCAATGTGAGTTGTTTAGACATTTATTAATTTGGTTGGTTTTTACTATGTCTATGTTAAGTCAAGTTGAAAATGTACCTATACGTTTACGTTGTTCTAAGATCTAAAATAATATTTAATAAATAGCAAAATGCTAGTGGGTAACTGCGAGACTTGCAAGACTCTTGCTGCAAGACCAAGACCAAGACCAAGACTGGGAGTGCAATACCAAGACCAAGACCAAGACCAGGTGTATTGGTGCAAGACCAAGACCAAGACTGTCCAAGTCTCGTCTTGGTCTTGCATTTGGGCAACACTACATTCAAGTCTGTAGCGGTTTTTGCAATGTTTTGCTACTCTTGTCAAAACATTGTAAAATATCGTACCACTTCTTTAGTAGAATAGCCATTCTCTTATTTGAAAAATTGTTTACTGATTTCAATTCAATTAGTAAAAATTTTTTTACCAAAAAAGTTTTTTTTTACAAAACGTTGCGGCCCCCTTTTACTTGCGGCCCTAGGCCGCGGCCTAGTCTACCTAGGGGTAAATCCGGCACTGAACCAACTCCACTTAACCAAACTTATATGGAATTATCTGATATTTTTTATTATTTTAAGCGAATTAAACCTAAATTTAATTTTATTTCATTGGATCCCTCCGGAGCCTAACTGCAGGTTATAGTACCAAATCAACATACCTGCGAGCTATTAAAGTTGGTTGGATGAAAATTAAAAGACTTTTTTTACCGATCATAATCCCTCCCCAGAACATGACCCTTCCTCTTTTATATTTGTGAACAAATCTGGCAGTTTCCGTTCTTGCTTATCTTCCTCGCCCTCTAAGTACACAAATTCGTTAATCGTCTGATTTTAGATATTCTACTTTCGTTTGAAAATAGCACACTTTTCCAATTTCCAATGTTCCAGTGTTGGTGTTGAAGACACCAATATACGTGATCCATCTTGTGCTGCCTGGTTAACTCGGGATCCCGTAACATTCTACTTCTATATGCAGTCCTTGGAGATGGCAACTCTTCTTCTTATCGGTTCAACTAAGACACTTACACATATAGCTTCCAAAAGCTGCAGATTTCAAATACATCGTCATTTCATTTTAGTTTGGTTGAGTGTATATTAAATCTATCAAAGCAACGCAAACAGATTTAATGCTGATACTCAAATGTTAAAAAAAAAGAATGTGTGTGTACTTTGTACGCACGTAAGAAGTTATACTTCTATTATATGATTATATGATTATAAACGAAATTAATATACTTTTTATTTATATTTTATTTAAATATTAAATTAATTTATACTTACTACTTCTCAAACATTTTTATTAAAACAGTGCCAAAAATTAAAATAATAAAAAAATAAAACACACACAAACACATTAAAAATGCCACAAATGATTTCTGAACATTAATTGTCGGAAAATTTTTTAACTAAATACGTATTTTCTGAAAATAAAATTATATAATAAATATACTTACAATCATAAAATGTGTAAAAAAAATAAAAAAATAAAAGTTTCTATTGGGATTCGAACCAACTTACCACGCGGCTGGTATTTGCGTTGTATTGGGATTCACTCGCATTAAAACTTCGCCACAGAGACATCTTGTCATTATGTGCGAAGATCGTCTAACTAAACAGATTAACCTTTTGACATTTTTAACTTATGTAAATCAAATTATTTTGATTTTGAATTGAAATGATTTAGAATTGAAAAAATACAACAAAACATAGAGTAAGAAAACAATATATTAGGTGAATATTGATAGACATTTTTATGGTAATCAAATTATGTAAATAAAAGTATTACATACTACTTATGTATTTTGGTAGGTTCAAGCATTGATTATAGACACATCCGTGTCTATAATCAATGGTTCAAGGTAGGTATCGGAGCCCGTATAACGACTAATAAATTTCGCAATCACTTGCGTCGTGCAAAGTGGCTATGTTCAAATATCATAACAAAATTTGATCAACTATTTATAAAACACTTACCAGTGAAAGATTCTTTAGCTTTGAATAAGCGAGATCTGCGGCAGGCATACTAGTCACAGTTTGATGAGCTTTCACATTGGCATGCAACAATCATCTCTTCTATGTAAATAAGTCCAAAAATATAATATGAAAACTATTTAAAAAGGCAGTATAACCATTAACTAACTTTTTGTTTGTTGTTTCTCTTCCTACAAATTTTAAAACGCAACAAGCATACATTATAACCAAACCACAGTCCCACAGCTACCATATTGGATAATTTTTGTCATGTCATTTGAACATCCAATCAAAACAAAGTTATAATGCGCATGCGCCCGGTCGCTAGGTTTTACCATATAAAATTTCACCGTCATTACGCCCGTAAAGAAGTATAACTTCAATAAATTAGTATTTGTGTATATTCTTATTTTTATATAATTATGGAAACAGTTCCATAAATGCGACAATTATAGAACTATTTCTCTTATATCACATGCCAGTAAAATAATGCTACAATATAATCAATGAGAGACTAAAAACATTCCTTCAAAGAGAAATTCCACAAGAGCAAACTGGATTTACCAAAGGTAGAGGTACTCGAGAACACTGTTGAATATAAGACAGATAATTGAAAAATCTAGGCAATTCAATATTCCACTGTACAAATGCTTTATAGATTATCGTAAGGCGTTCGACGTGGACACACTTATAGCGAATACTAAAAGAAGTAGGTGTACCACAACACCTTATTTCGCTTATAACTGAACTATACGAATACACTACTGGATCAGTTAAAGTGCTTGACACACTTTCAAACGAATTTCATCCAGAACGGGGTGTCAGGCAGGGATGTATACTATCTCCCAATTATTCAATATACAGTGATCACGAAAAGGTTGGAATAAATTCATTTTCTCGAGAATGGACGATTTTGGAAAAAAATCCCGAAACAGGTCAATTTTTATTTTTAAATTGCGACTTTTTGACATATTATGTCTCATACTAGTGACGTCACCTATATGGGTGTGATGACGTCATCTACAATTTTTTTAAATGAGAAAAGGGGTCGTGTGATACCTCATTGGAAAGGTAATGGACATTAAAAGAAGAATGTGTGTAATTTATTTAACTCAAAATACATTTTACTGCTATCAGAAAACAGGAAATAATGTTTATTTGACAAATAAATATCGTTTTTTGCTTAAATTCAATATTAAAGCCGCTACGGTGCCACCCACCTCCCTCTTGACAGTTCGAACATTTAATTTAAGCGAAAAGCAATGAATATTTTTCAAATAAACATTTTTTTGTTGTTTGAGAGCAGTAAAATGTAATTTGGACTAAATAAATTACATGCATTCTTCTTTTTATGTCAATAAATTTAATTAAATTTTTTTTTAGACACCCTGTATAAATAATTATGTAAATGTTTATATTAATAAATAGAGAATTAAATTATCTTTCAAATGAGCTATCACACGACACCTAATCCTATTTAAAAAAATCATCGATGACGTCATCACGCCCAGATGGGTGACGTTATTAGTATGATATATATGCCAAAAAGTCATAATTTAAAAATAAAAATTGACCTGTTTCGGGATTTTTTTCAAAAATTGTCGATTCTCGAGGAAATGAATTTATTCCAACCTTTACGTGCTCACTGTATATGGGGAGCATATTATAAGAAGAACACTTGAAGGATGGGAAAAAGGCATATCAATAAATGGTCATAAAATACACAACCTACGTTTCGCGGATGACACAGCCCTTCTTACAAATAGTCAAGCAGACTGACCCAATATGGGGAAATAAAAATATCGGAAAAAAAGTGAAAGGCAGAATTTAGAAAACAGTCGTCAGACCAATAATGATATACGCGGCAGAAACACGACCCGACACAGAGAGGACAAAAAGGTTGATCGAAACAGCGGAAATGAAAACCCTCCGATAAATCGACGGCATGGGACAGAGCTATAAGTACAGATATACGACGGAGATGTAAGGTGGACAACATTAATAACTGGGTGAGAAACAGAAGAATATAATGGAATAAACCAGTGGTTAACAACCTTTTATATCCGGCGACCCACCTTCTGATGTTGTTTCATATTCGCAACCCATCTTTCACCTCCATTGGTTTTAAGCCCGACACATTTGGACCAATTAGTTCCATTTTCACGAATAAAACTATCCAAGAAATCCAAAATGTCTTGGCCAGTTGTAGTGGGGTTTAGTGTGTGGCAAAATAACATTTCTTCTTCAACTGACCAATTGAAATTAAACCTTACTAAGCATAACAATTTAACTTTGTCAGCAATATCTGTACTTTCGTCTAATTGTAAAGAATAAAAATCAGTTTCTTTCACAGCAGATATTAAACTCTCCTTTACGTTAACAGACATTTCCTCGATTCTTCCTCACTGTAGTGTTGGATAGGGGTATTTTACATATCTATTGACCTGCTTTTTCGTCAAACAGAAGTGACGAAATTATTTCTGCCCCAAGCAAAATAAGGTTCTCGCCTGATGTGTGCGGAGCGCTATATTTTGCTATTAGCAAAGACAGCTGGTAAGAGGCCATGGTAATTTTGTTTATTACCTTGCCACGATGCCACATTCTCCATATTTGACCAAGTCGAAGTCATTTTTTTTGGACAAAATATCAATGGTTTATTTAAGGTTTCTGGATGTTTAGTTGAAATGTGGTTGAAATTAGGTTTTGAAGGCTTCATACTCTCGTTAGCCAAGGTTTCGAAACCAAGAAGTACAGGTTCTTCTTCCGTACTTATGAACGTGAATCCGTATTGAAGGTATTCAGGGCAACATTTTTTTTCCTTTCTTAACATTTGAAAATACTTGAGGCCCTTTAGCGTCATTGCTAGTAGGTGGACGATTAAGCTCACCTTCGCTAGTAGACTGCACTTTTCTCTTAACACAAGACCCACTTTTCAGCCAATTTTTATTGTTAACATAGTTAAACACTACTTTTAAACGAAAACAACGCTAGAAAGAGTATCAAGATACTGTCGAATGTTATTACTCGGGCAAATACCAGAGTCCAGAGTCAGACTAAGACTTAGAAAAAGAACCGAGTGTTTGGGTACGAGTAAGAGAGCGAGTGGGAGAAAACCGATCGGACTGGCACCTGGGAAAAACTTCTGGGATTCTGGTCGCTACTCAGCTACTGCAATAGCCACGCCGCGACGCACCTGATATCCGCCCGCGACCCACTAGTGGGTCGCGACCCACCGGTTGGGAAAAGCTGGAATAAACACATAAGCCGAATGCCAACAAATAGAGTCGTAAGGACGGCGAGAGACGGTTCTCCAATAGGAAGACGATCAGTTGGAAGACCACGAAAACGATGGAACGACAACTTACTAGAGGCAAATTGAAGGAACAGACGGAGTCATGTCTATATACAAAAAGAGAATAGGAATTATTAATTATTAATGTAGTGGTGTATTTATCAATAAACGATAATAAAGTGGAACCCCGATAAGTTGGCCTCCGATAACCCGGAACTCCGGTTAACCCGGACCGATTTTCCAAGAGACTACGGGATCGCACAGTACTCAAGCAGCAGACGAATTTGACACAACAGAAACTGACTGAGTGTTTTTCTACCATGAAATGAACAATACTGTATACAACTGGACGTAATTTCGATGTACTGTGCATATGAATTTGATGTGTCTGCAAATAATGAAGTTTATCTGTAAATATCCCGTATTTTATTAATTTTTACCATATACTCCGGCTAACCCGGATCGGCCGCAGTCCCGACTTATCGAGGCTCCACTGTATATTTAATAAATATAATATGGAATTAAAGTGAGCATGCGTTGTCGAGTACTATTAAAAGTCACCGACAACGTCCGCGAACCAATACTCGTATAATGGAATTGACATTACAAAAATTCGTCAAAATTTGTCATATTTCACGACTACGGATGCTGGCATAGTTGTGTATCCCCACCGTAGTCACGCATAGAGCGAATAGCCTTTATTAAAAGGTAATTCTATTGTCTGTATTTACACCAATAAAAAATGGAAGAAGTTCACTTTCGTTATCGTCTGAAAAGAGAGAGCGTAAATCTTTTGCAACATGTTAATCATTTTTCAAAAAACCCTTTCATCTTTCTGTCAAAAATAATGATAAATACATCATAGGTTTAATAAACACTTGCTTACTTGCTACACGAGAAATGGAGTAATTTATGGATACTCGAAGCTTTATTTAAAACGTATCTGTCGAGCTTCGTGTCATTTATCTAAGTATCTACTTATAATGACAAATGAAATTTTCTGTTTTAGTTTAACGATTCGCCTTCCGCTCGACTGATCCATAAAAAGAAATAAACAGACGCAGAATACGTAATAGTAGAGAGAAGGTTTTTAAATGGATACCAGCGCTTAGCATTTAGCTCTAACTGTAGAAATATGCGACTGCTTTTTGTTTTTTATATACCAGAACCGGCATCTTAGATTTATGTGAAAACGGCAAACAAGTGTTTGTTCTCAAAAAAATTGATAGTGTGTAAAAAATGTTTTATTATCAGCTAAGTACTTTCAACACATAACGTGCCATCATAAGAGGTTCCTAAAAGGACATTTAAGATAAAAATTTTATAAAAAGAAAGATTGAAAAACTTATGTCCCCTTATAATACCTTCGTAGAAGAGCAATTGTTAAACGACACAATAAAAAACATAGATTCTGGGCAAAAGCCACAGATATCGGGTATAACGACCCCTTAAAATGAATAAATTCACATCTAATTTCTTTTTTATTTTAAAAAGACAACATGGCTGAGTCAAACCATTTTGAGCCCACGTGAACAACTGAGGAAGACTGTGATAGGGTTTAACATATATGCTGTTTGAATATCTAGAAATGATTGGAATAGACGGTAAAGATCTGAAACTGTTACAACATCTATAATGGAATCAAGTAGCTTTTATTCTGGTACACAACAAAGAAACAGACAAAATTCGTAGAATGCTCAGAATATCATCAGTTCAACACATTTCAAACAGAATAGGTCTAGGTCAGAATAGATCTTAAACAGAATAGGTAAAGGAGAGGGTGCCCTGAAGATGATAAAAAGATAAAACTCGAATATCTGAGACATATAATGAGAGGAAGCAGATAATGGATACTGCATTTAATACTCAACAGAAAGATTGACGGCAAAAAAGAAATTGGTATGAAGAAATATTCATGGCTCCAAGATCTTGTCAATGGATTGGCTTAACAGCAAATGAATTATTCCATGCCGTGCAAGATCGAGAAAAATATCAGCAAATTGTCATGGCAGCTAGCCAAGTCTACAATTTGGGCACTGTACTCAAAGAAGAAGGAGCATTATCTTTCTGATTAAGTTAATTTTTCTCAGTATCTGCACCATTTTCATCACAAGCTCCCTCAGGTTCGACAAACAGCAAATTATTTTCTTCAATTTTAGAAGTGATTTCAGCATCATCATTGTCCCAAACATCAAACTGATCTTCCAGAAGCCTAAAATTTTCATCATCACATTTAATAAATCATAATAGTTCTTGTTCCGTCAAATATTTGCGAGCCATTATTAAGCCAACGATAACCACAGTAACACTAAATTACTGCAAGTTTAAACACCTACAAAAATTTGATAACAAACGATCACGTCATAGCCATTCTCAAAATTAATTAGAACGAGGTCCCATTACGGCGTTGCGCTGCGTTACTCGCAGCGTCGTTTCCATATAATTTTTAACGTGTTATTTTGTTACTATTATTACGCCCCCACCGAAATAAATGCTAAAACTATCTCCCTTATTCATTTTCTAAAGGACACTGCGACTAACCAACGCATCGCAACTCACTAATGGGACCTTTCCTCGATGCGTTGTTACGTTGCGTCGTTGCAACGCACAGCAGCGCAACGCACTAAAGCCATGGTTTGTTAGAACAGTGAGCGACGCACGGCATACACGTGCAGCAGAATCTGTTGTACTCGACGCACAGCAGATTTGAGTGAGTCGGCTTGTTAGCATATTCTGTCGCTCTCAAAATAGTTTGAGCTTGACGTTTGTTCTCACGGAGGGTGTACGTAGAAAAATGAATTCTGACAAAATCTAGGCAATAATTTTATTACTGCTAGAAGAGGATGAGGACGAAGAGTTGATAATATTAAATTTAAATAAAAGAAAATAAAAATTTATACGAAATTGTTTCATGTCGTAATACAGGAGGTGCATTTTAATTAACAGTCGAAAAAACAATGGTATCAGAACGAGGAAAAATTTCAAGAATATTTTAGAATTTCCAGGAATTGATTTGAAACTGTATTACAATTTATAAGATGATATTACTAAAAAAACCCTACAACAGAAGACAACATCCGATTTCTGCAGAAGAAAAATTAAGTATAACTTTGAAGTATGCTATAATTGGTTTCCAAAGAATTTTCGTCACAAGAATTATTTGTTGTAATATAGGAACCAATTCATGTACCTAGTTCATTTGCAGCCAGCTCAATTTCATATCGCGAAACAATATTCATCATTTCAACTTTAATTCTTGCCTTTTCAATCGTAGGATATTTCGACACTGTGGAAGCAACACTTTTAAAAAACATGTGTATAGAAGGATCACCTGATTTTTGAGCCAATTTCGATGATGTCTCCAACTTTTTAACAAGTTTTTCAATCAAAGCTCTTCGTTCCTCGTCCCATTTTTAATTCGCTCAATAATAAGAAATCTCTGCTTTTAGACATGAACTTTTTTTCGGTTTGAAGATTGGAGACTCCTTGTCAGACTAAAATTTCAGAAATTTCTTTGAAATTTCTCTTATGTGGAAGCTATTGACCATTTATATTTTATATTACCATTACTTTGACAAAAATTGTTTCAAAGAGAAAGGGCTTAGCAAGTGTATATTTCTGGCTCCTGGAGCCAGGAGTAATAAATCGTCTAATACCGGGTGTCCACTTATATTTCCCCCATTTTAACTGCCTATAACTTCTAAACGGCTCAAGATAAAAATATGCGGTTTTCGCTGAAATGTTTTATTTTAGTAAAAGTTTTGTCTGAATGGATTGATTTTTTTATATCGCTTTCAAATACGAAAAAAATATGTCGGAGTTTTGAAAAAAACGTTGACTTTTTTTTAATGGAACACCCAGTATATTTTTTTGTAAATTGAAAAAAAGGTCATTCACCTATCCAGCGATATAAAATTTTTCAAAATCGGTTGTCAAATCACTGAGTAATTAATTTTTAAAATGGGAGGTGCAACATACCTAAATAATATAACTAAGCAAATTGATATTATAGGCCTTGGGCCCGCATATACAAATATTATTTATGACCACACCGTTGAAACTTTTTGTACTTGTTATTTGGATGGAGTCGGACAAATTTTGAGCTTGGCGCATTATGGTAGTGGGGCGTTTGTCTGTCAAGCGGTGACGAAGTTGTCAATTTTATGCAAGAAAAAAATTTATTACCACATTGGTCATTCTATTTTAATCAATGGATTTTATCATATAAACAACGAAAACAATTTTGTCGGACAAAAATATTGGGGCATATGACGCGTCGGACACGCTAAATATGTCAAATTTATGAAAATAATAAATTTATTACCACATCGATAATTTTAACGGTATCTATCATAAAACCTTTTTACAATAATGTGGTAACCTTGTCGGACAATTTTCACGGGGCATATGCGCAGTCGGACGCGCCGAAGATGTCAATTTCCTGAAATTTTTTTATTTACAACCATTTTTCCGACAGCATTAGTAGGTTATAAGTAATTATATTCTTAATCAAAAAAACAAAGCGTCGGACAAAA
Source organism: Diabrotica virgifera virgifera (assembly GCF_917563875.1). NCBI lineage: Eukaryota > Metazoa > Arthropoda > Insecta > Coleoptera > Chrysomelidae > Diabrotica > Diabrotica virgifera. The sequence continues at coordinate 135,957,822 of NC_065450.1, forward strand.
ATATTGGGGCAACTCGACAGTCGGACAAAAAATTTAATTTTTATTAGTAAAGTATACTTTCAAATTATGCTGGGTTCGTGCATCCCTTATCTTTACAACCATTTTTCCGACAAAAGTAGTAGGTTACAAGTAATTATATTCTTAAACAAAAAATGTAATTGTCTGACAAAAATGTTGGGGCAAACGAACAGAAAACTTAATTCTTTTAGGCTATCGACGAGGAGGTATTATCAAAAAAAAATTTTAAAACAGTGTTTCTCGGTTACTTTTGAATCGATTTAGCTGAAAATTGGTACACACACTTAGTAAAGCATTTAAAAGGGTATGACGTAGATCGGAACCCAAAATTTTCCCAAAAAAATTTCGGACAAGAGGGAAAATTTTAGAAAAATTGTGATCTGATATTTGCGTACATACTCCTTGAACAACGACAAACATCGTTCTGTAGTTTTTTTTCTCGAAATAAAAAAAAATTTCCGACACAAGTATCAGGTTATAAGTAGTTATATTCCAAATCAAAAAATCTAAGTGTCCGACAAAAATATTGGGTCAAATCCAAAGTCGGACAAAAAATTTAATTTTTATTAATAAACTGTCTTTTAAACCTTTCTCGGTTCGTGCAACCCTTACCTTTAAAACCATTTTTCCGACAACATTAGTAGGTTATAAGTAATTATATTCTTAATCAAAAAATCAAAGTGTCGGACAAAAATATTGGGGCAATTCGACAGCCGGACAAAAAATTTATTTTTATTAGTAAAGTATACTTTCAAATTATGCTGGGTTCGTGCATCCCTTATCTTTACAACCATTTTTCCGACAAAAGTAGTAGGTTACAAGTAATTATATTCTTAAACAAAAAATATAATTGTCTGACAAAAATGTTGGGGCAAACGAACAGAAAACTTAATTCTTTTAGGCTATCGACGAGGAGGTATTATCAAAAAAAAAATTTTAAAACAGTGTTTCTCGGTTACTTTTGAATCGATTTAGCTGAAAATTGGTACACACACCAAGTAAAGCATTTAAAAGGGTATGACGTAGATCGGAACCCAAAATTTTCTTAAAAAATTTTCCGACAAGACGGAAAATTTTAGAAAAATTGTGATCTGATAATTTGTGTACATACTCCTTGAACAACGACAAACATCGTTCTGTAGTTTTTTTTCTCGAAATAAAAAAAAATTTCCGATACAAGTATCAGGTTATAAGTAGTTATATTCCAAATCAAAAAATCTAAGTGTCCGACAAAAATATTGGGTCAAATCCAAAGTAGGACAAAAAATTTAATTTTTATTAATAAACTGTCTTTTGAATCTTACTGGGTTCGTGCAACCCTTACCTTTAAAACCATTTTTCCGACAACATTAGTAGGTTATAAGTAATTATATTCTTAATCAAAAAATCAAAGTGTCGGACAAAAATATTGGGGCAACTCGACAGTCGGACAAAAAATTTATTTTTATTAGTAAAGTATACTTTCAAATTATGCTGGGTTCGTGCATCCCTTATCTTTACAACCATTTTTCCGACAAAAGTAGTAGGTTACAAGTAATTATATTCTTAAACAAAAAATATAATTGTCTGACAAAAATGTTGGGGCAAACGAACAGAAAACTTAATTCTTTTAGGCTATCGACGAGGAGGTATTATCAAAAAAAAAATTTAAAACAGTGTTTCTCGGTTACTTTTGAATCGATTTAGCTGAAAATTGGTACACACACTAAGTAAAGCATTTAAAAGGGTATGACGCAGATCGGAACCCAAAATTTTCTTAAAAAATTTTCCGACAAGAGGGAAAATTTTAGAAAAATTGTGATCTGATAATTTGTGTACATACTCCTTGAACAACGACAAACATCGTTCTGTATTTTTTTTCTCCAATTAAAAAAAAATTTTCAGCACATGTATCAGGTTATAAGTAGTTATATTTCAAATCAAAAACTCTAAGTGCCCGACATAAATAGTGGGGCACATCCAAAGTCGGACAAAAAATTTAATTTTTATTAATAAACTATACTTTTAAACTATTCTGGGTTCGTGCATCCCTTATCTTTACAACCATTTTTCCGACAAAAGTAGTAGGATACAAGTAATTATACTCTTAAACAAAAAATGTAATTGTCTGACAAAAATGTTGGGGCAAACGAACAGGAAACTTAATTCTTTTAGGCTAGGGACGAGGAGGTATTATCCAAAAATATTTTAAAACAGATTTTTTCGGTTATTTTTGAATCGATTTAGCTGAAAATTGGTACACACACTAAGTAAAACATTTAAAAGGGTATGACGTAGCGCTGTACCCAAAATTTTCCCAAAAAAATTTCGGACAAGAGGGAAAATTTTTGAAAAATTGTGATCTGATATTTGCTTACATACTCCTTGAACAACGACAAGCATCGTTCTGTAGTTTTTTTTTTCCAATTAAAAAAAATTTCTGACACAAGTATCAGGTTATAAGTAGTTATATTCTATATCAAAAAATCTAAGTGTCCGACAAAAATATTGGGTCAAATCCAAAGTCGGACAAAAAATTTAATTTTTATTAATAAACTGTCTTTTAAAATTTACTGGGTTCGTGCAACCCTTACCTTTAAAACCATTTTTCCGACAACATTAGTAGATCATAAGTAATTATATTCTTAATCAAAAAATCAAAGTGTCGGACAAAAATATTGGGGCAACTCGACAGTCGGACAAAAAATTTATTTTTATTAATAAAGCATACTTTCAAATTATGCTGGCTTCGTGCATCCCTTATCTTTACAACCATTTTTCCGACAAAAGTAGTAGGTTACAAGTAATTATATTCTTAAACAAAAAATATAATTGTCTGACAAAAATGTTGGGGCAAACGAACAGAAAACTTAATTCTTTTAGGCTATCGACGAGGAGGTATTATCAAAAAAAAAATTTAAAACAGTGTTTCTCGGTTACTTTTGAATCGATTTAGCTGAAAATTGGTACACACACCAAGTAAAGCATTTAAAAGGGTATGACGTAGATCGGAACCCAAAATTTTCTTAAAAAATTTTCCGACAAGACGGAAAATTTTAGAAAAATTGTGATCTGATAATTTGTGTACATACTCCTTGAACAACGACAAACATCGTTCTGTAGTTTTTTTTCTCGAAATAAAAAAAAATTTCCGATACAAGTATCAGGTTATAAGTAGTTATATTCCAAATCAAAAAATCTAAGTGTCCGACAAAAATATTGGGTCAAATCCAAAGTAAGACAAAAAATTTAATTTTTATTAATAAACTGTCTTTTGAACTTTACTGGGTTCGTGCAACCCTTACCTTTAAAACCATTTATCCGACAACATTAGTAGGTTATAAGTAATTATATTCTTAATCAAAAAATCAAAGTGTCGGACAAAAATATTGGGGCAACTCGACAGTCGGACAATAAATTTATTTTTATTAGTAAAGTATACTTTCAAATTATGCTGGGTTCGTGCATCCCTTATCTTTACAACCATTTTTCCGACAAAAGTAGTAGTTTACAAGTAATTATATTCTTAAACAAAAAATATAATTGTCTGACAAAAATGTTGGGGCAAACGAACAGAAAACTTAATTCTTTTAGGCTATCGACGAGGAGGTATTATCAAAAAAAAAATTTTAAAACAGTGTTTCTCGGTTACTTTTGAATCGATTTAGCTGAAAATTGGTACACACACCAAGTAAAGCATTTAAAAGGGTATGACGTAGATCGGAACCCAAAATTTTCTTAAAAAATTTTCCGACAAGACGGAAAATTTTAGAAAAATTGTGATCTGATAATTTGTGTACATATTCCTTGAACAACGACAAACATCGTTCTGTAGTTTTTTTTCTCGAAATAAAAAAAAAATTTCCGATACAAGTATCAGGTTATAAGTAGTTATATTCCAAATCAAAAAATCTAAGTGTCCGACAAAAATATTGGGTCAAATCCAAAGTCGGACAAAAAAATTTAATTTTTATTAATAAACTGTCTTTTAAACATTTCTGGGTTCGTGCAACCCTTACCTTTAAAACCATTTTTCCGACAACATTAATAGGTTATAAGTAATTATATTCTTAATCAAAAAATCAAAGTATCGGACAAAAATATTGGGGCAACTCGACAGTCGGACAAAAAATTTATTTTTATTAGTAAAGTATACTTTCAAATTATGCTGGGTTCGTGCATCCCTTATCTTTACAACCATTTTTCCGACAAAAGTAGTAGTTTACAAGTAATTATATTCTTAAACAAAAAATATAATTGTCTGACAAAAATGTTGGGGCAAACGAACAGAAAACTTAATTCTTTTAGGCTATCGACGAAGAGGTATTATCAAAAAAAATTTTAAAACAGTGTTTCTCGGTTACTTTTGAATCGATTTAGCTGAAAATTGGTACACACACCAAGTAAAGCATTTAAAAGGGTATGGCGTAGATCGGAACCCAAAATTTTCTTAAAAAATTTTCCGACAAGACGGAAAATTTTAGAAAAATTGTGATCTGATAATTTGTGTACATACTCCTTGAACAACGACAAACATCGTTCTGTAGTTTTTTTTCTCGAAATAAAAAAAAATTTCCGATACAAGTATCAGGTTATAAGTAGTTATATTCCAAATCAAAAAATCTAAGTGTCCGACAAAAATATTGGGTCAAATCCAAAGTAGGACAAAAAATTTAATTTTTATTAATAAACTGTCTTTTGAACCTTACTGGGTTCGTGCAACCCTTACCTTTAAAACCATTTTTCCGACAACATTAGTAGGTTATAAGTAATTATATTCTTAATCAAAAAATCAAAGTGTCGGACAAAAATATTGGGGCAACTCGACAGTCGGACAAAAAATTTATTTTTATTAGTAAAGTATACTTTCAAATTATGCTGGGTTCGTGCATCCCTTATCTTTACAACCATTTTTCCGACAAAAGTAGTAGGTTACAAGTAATTATATTCTTAAACAAAAAATATAATTGTCTGACAAAAATGTTGGGGCAAACGAACAGAAAACTTAATTCTTTTAGGCTATCGACGAGGAGGGTATTATCAAAAAAAAATTTTTAAAACAGTGTTTCTCGGTACTTTTGAATCGATTTAGCTGAAAATTGGTACACACACTTAGTAAAGCATTTAAAAGGGTATGACGTAGATCGGAACCCAAAATTTTCTTAAAAAAATTTTCCGACAGGAGGGAAAATTTTAGAAAAATTGTGATCTGTTAATTTGTGTACATACTCCTTGAACAACGACAAACATCGTTCTGTAGTTTTTTTTCTCGAAATAAAAAAGAATTTCCGACACAAGTATCAGGTTATAAGTAGTTATATTCCAAATCAAAAAATCTAAGTGTCCGACAAAAATATTGGGTCAAATCCAAAGTAAGACAAAAAATTTAATTTTTATTAATAAACTGTCTTTTGAACTTTACTGGGTTCGTGCAACCCTTACCTTTAAAACCATTTATCCGACAACATTAGTAGGTTATAAGTAATTATATTCTTAATCAAAAAATCAAAGTGTCGGACAAAAATATTGGGGCAACTCGACAGTCGGACAATAAATTTATTTTTATTAGTAAAGTATACTTTCAAATTATGCTGGGTTCGTGCATCCCTTATCTTTACAACCATTTTTCCGACTAGTAGTTTACAAGTAATTATATTCTTAAACAAAAAATATAATTGTCTGACAAAAATGTTGGGGCAAACGAACAGAAAACTTAATTCTTTTAGGCTATCGACGAGGAGGTATTATCAAAAAAAAAATTTTAAAACAGTGTTTCTCGGTTACTTTTGAATCGATTTAGCTGAAAATTGGTACACACACCAAGTAAAGCATTTAAAAGGGTATGACGTAGATCGGAACCCAAAATTTTCTTAAAAAATTTTCCGACAAGACGGAAAATTTTAGAAAAATTGTGATCTGATAATTTGTGTACATATTCCTTGAACAACGACAAACATCGTTCTGTAGTTTTTTTTCTCGAAATAAAAAAAAATTTCCGACACAAGTATCAGGTTATAAGTAGTTATATTCCAAATCAAAAAATCTAAGTGTCCGACAAAAATATTGGGTCAAATCCAAAGTAAGACAAAAAATTTAATTTTTATTAATAAACTGTCTTTTGAACTTTACTGGGTTCGTGCAACCCTTACCTTTAAAACCATTTATCCGACAACATTAGTAGGTTATAAGTAATTATATTCTTAATCAAAAAATCAAAGTGTCGGACAAAAATATTGGGGCAACTCGACAGTCGGACAATAAATTTATTTTTATTAGTAAAGTATACTTTCAAATTATGCTGGGTTCGTGCATCCCTTATCTTTACAACCATTTTTCCGACAAAAGTAGTAGTTTACAAGTAATTATATTCTTAAACAAAAAATATAATTGTCTGACAAAAATGTTGGGGCAAACGAACAGAAAACTTAATTCTTTTAGGCTATCGACGAAGAGGTATTATCAAAAAAAAATTTAAAACAGTGTTTCTCGGTTACTTTTGAATCGATTTAGCTAAAAATTGGTACACACGCTAAGTACTACACTTAAAAGGGCATGACAAAGAATTGTACACAAAATTTTCCAAAAAGATTTTCCGACAAGAGGGAAAATTTCGGAAATTTTTTTTAAAATTTTAGAATGTTCTCTACAAGGCGGAACCCGACATCCGACGCCCTGAAGGGCACTAAGGATTATGAGAAAGAAGAAGAAGAAGGAATGTTCTCTACGTTACGTCCTTATAAATATTATAAGGTGTATTTCTACAAATTTTCAGTTTGATCTATGTAGATCTAACCGAGAAAAATTGTTTATAGTTCGCTTTAGTCTCCTTGATGCTTATTATTTTTTTATATCCCAGAGAACGGCTGTTCCCGTACATGCGACACTATATTATACAAGAAATTTTCGATTTTCTAAATGTGACTGAATTGAAAAAATTGGGCCAAATCCAATCTTAAAATATAGGAAAAGAGATATATGTCCACCATCCATTTTGGTCCAAGGGTGTGGATTTTACGTCCCATTTAGAGTCTGTTTTTCGTTCTCGTCCCCAAAACTCCCAAAAATTTAGAAAATTTAAGTCCGACTTTACAGCTTCCTTTAGTACTGAACATTACCTTTCCAAAGCATGTTTAATTTTGAAAATTCTTCTCTTCTTCTTCTTCTTCTTCTTCTTCCTTTTATATAGACATTACTCTGTCTGTTTTTCAATGTGCCTCCAGTAAGTTGTCATTCCACCTTTTTCGTGGTCTTCCCACTGATCGTCTTCCTATTGGGGAACCTTCTCTGACCGTCCTTACTACTCTATTTGTTGTCATTCGGCTTATGTGGTCGTTCCATTCTACTCTTCTGCTTTTCACCCCATAGGCGTAACCAGGGGGTGGTTTTGGGGGTTATAACCCCCCTTTTGGATGTACTTTGAGCTCTATACGCTTAACACAATTATTATTCCATACCCCCAGAGACCTTCAAGTAGACGTAACTCCCCCTAAGGATCATCCTGGTTACACCTCTGTTTCACCCAGTTATTAATGTTGTCCACCTTGCATCTCCTTCATATATCTGCACTTCTAGCTCTATCCCACAGCGTCTTACCATCGATTTTTCGCAATGTTTTCATCTCTGCTGTTTCTATAGCATTCTTTTTGTCCTTTCTGTATCAGGTTGTGTTTCTGCCGCGTATGTCATTATTGGTCTGATGACTCTTTTGTAAATTCTGCCTTTCACTTCTTTTCTGATGTTTTCATTTCTCTATATTGTTTCATTCAGGCAACCTGCGGCTCTGTTTGCTTTATTCACCTGATCTTCCACTTTTGTTTCGAGCTTTCCGTAGCTGCATAGTGTGATGCCTAGATATTTAAAATCCATGACTTGTTCTATTATTTGACCCTCCAGCTCTAATTTACACCTTATTAGATCTGCTGTTATAACCATGCATTTAGTCTTTTTTAGGGAAATTTACATGTTAAATTTTCTAGCGGTTATATTAAATTCGTGCAGCATACGTTGTAAATCATCTTCACTTTGAGAGATTAGTATTGCGTCGTCTGCATAGCTGATTATTTTAAGTGGTTTTTCTCCCATTTGGTATTCTTTTTTTGTTCTTACTTTTTTTATTATTTCGTCCATGATCAGGTTGAACAACAGAGGACTCAGGGAATCTCCCTGTCTTATCCCATTGTAATTTTGAAAATTGTATATACCATTCAAAAGTTACCGATCTCAGAAATTTTATTCAATTTCTATTTAAAAAGGGAAAAATGTTTTTTCTCAAAGTTCGCATCACCCCGTGGAATATTCTAGCATCTATAAAATACTAAAATTAATACCTAACTATAGCCTCATTCCTTCTCAACATTCAGTTTTTTCATTCATTCGTTTATGTTGGATAATAAAAAAGTTAAGGACTTTAATAACTAGCCATGTTTTTCATAGACAAAGTGTGTTTTTAAATGGCAAACTTTAAGGAGTAATTGTGCATGACAGAATAAAGTCAGTTTGCTTTACGAGAAAAACGTATGTCCACAAATGCATCGTTTCCGAGATAGGGGGTGTTGAAGTTTTTCTGACAAACTGACGATTTATTTATTGCTTTAAAACCAGTTGAGATATGCAAATGAAATTTGGTGGGTTTTAAGAGGTAGTTATTGCACATTTTTAACTACAGTTAAGAATTTAATATTCACCATTGGCGCGCATACGGGTAATATGAGCCGAAAAATACGTAATTTAATATGAAGTCAAAAATGTATAAAAATTAATTTTTTTTAATTTGTACCAAAACGCCCCATTATTTTTGTCCGACAAGTGATCCAATATGCATTACACATGTAAAAAAACAGTACAAAATAAAAATAACATCTGTGGTAATAAATAAAAAAATTTCAGGAGATTGACATTTTCGGCGGGTCCGACTGCGCATATGCCCCGTGAAAATTGTCCGACAAGGTTACCACATTATTGTAAAAAGGTTTTATGGTAGATACCGTTAAAATTATCCATGTGGTAATAAATTTATTATTTTCATAAATTTTAAGTTATTTTTCGGGTGTAACTTCAATGATATTATGCTAAAAATGATGGTGTATCGCATATTTAAAATGCGTTTATCTCGAAAACGGTTGAGTTTAGGAAGATGAAAGAAGTATACCTTTATTAAGTAAAACTAATAGGAAAATAAAAATTTTAATGTCAAAATTATACAGAGTGAGGGATAAAAAAAATTGAACGTAATAAATGAGTGCTGAAAGGCATATGTGGCGCCCTCTGGGCAATGCATAATTTTTGGTAAGGAATTTAGATTTCTCGACCCAAGAAACCTCCAAATATAAAATTTCATGTTGTTATCTCATACCTATCAGGAAATATTAAATAATAAATAAAAAAAAAGTTTAACTTTGACACCCTGTATCTCGGCTATTATAAACTTTGTACTAAGGTAAGTTAGCTTAAATCGGCCTATTTTAACCTCAGGAACCTGAGGTTAAGCTATGGCCCATTCTTTACCAAACACCCTGTATGCATAAAAATTACTTCTTCTTTTAATTGTACCAAAACGCCCCATTATTTTTGTCCGACAAGTGATCCAATATGCATTACACATGTAAAAGAACAGTACAAAATAAAAATGACATCTGTGGTAATAAATAAAAAATTTTCAGGAAATTGACATCTTCGGTGCGTCCGACTGCGCATATGCCCCGTGAAAATTGTCCGACAAGGTTACCACATTATTGTAAAAAGGTTTTATGATAGATACCGTTAAAAGTACCGATGTGGTAATAAATTTATTATTTTCATAAATTTGACATATTTAGCGTGTCCGACGCGTCATATGCCCCAATATTTTTGTCCGACAAAATTGTTTTCGTTGTTTATATGATAAAATCCATTGATTAAAATAGAATGACCAATGTGGTAATAAATTTTTTTCTTGCATAAAATTGACAACTTCGTCACCGCTTGACAGACAAACGCCCCACTACCATAATGCGCCAAGCTCAAAATTTGTCCGACTCCACCCAAATAACAAGTACAAAAAGTTTCAACGGTGTGGTCATAAATAATAATTGTATATGCGGGCCCAAGGCCTATTATGTTATGTGATTTCCACATTGCATCTCTCATTTTAAAAATTAATTGCTCACTCATTTGATAACCGAATTTAAAAATTTGTATATCGCTGGATAGGTAAATGACCGTTTTTTCAAGTTACAGAAAAATATACTGAGTGTTTTAATAAAACAAGTCAACAACGTTTTTTTTTCCAAAATCCGCCATTTTTTATTTAAAAGCGATATAAAAAATGGTCATTTACCTGAAAACTTGAAAAAACGGTCATTTACCTATCCAGTGATATACATTTTTTTAAATTCGGTTGTCAAATTAGTGAGCAATTCATTTTTAAAATGAGAGATGCAATGTGGAAATCACAAAACAGAATATCAATTTGCTTATATATTAGTTATGTTATTTAGGTATGTGATATCCACGTTGCACCTCTCACTTTAAAAATTAATTACTCAGTGATTTGACAACCGATTTTAAAAAACTTTATATCGCTGGATAGGTGAATGATGTTTCTTTCAATGTACAAAAAAATATACTGGGTTTTCCATTAAAAAAAGTCAACAATGTTTTTTTCAAAAATCCGCCATTTTTTTTTCGTATTTAAAAGCGGTATAAAAAATTGAGTCCATTCAGACAAAACTTTCACTAAAATAAAACATTTAAGCGAAAACCGCATATTTCTATCTTGAGCCGTTTAGAAGTTATAGGCAGTTAAAATGGGAGAAAATATAAGTGGACACCCGGTACAATAGTAATAGAAATTAGATGTTCGGTTCCAGTGAAGTATATTTATGGTGTCTTTGAAAGGCGCTACTGAAAGGTTTATAGTTATACATAGTACCGTTTGTTAAAGGCACCCTGCTTTTCTCTTTGAATATTTACCCAAAGTATTGACCTGAAAACAGGTCAATTTACAGAGAACTATGTACATATTTAAAAATACGAAAATAGAATAATAAAAAATGAGATATTCAAAGCATACCTACTATAGTGATCAGGGATCTGTAGAATGGCAAGACAAAATTGTGTCACATGTTGAATAATAACGATACACTTTTTATTTAAGCTAATCCCTCGACAACTAATTGGCATTGGCATGGTAGGTACGGTGAATTTTTGCAGTTAGGTACCTAGTGTCATATGTAGTGTGTGTGTTGAGTAAATTTCTTGTTACTCTGCTAAGCGACGTCATTGTTTTTGAAAAGAGACGCTAATTGTTTTCGAACGTCTGCGGTCCCTCCGGTGAGTACCGATCCCACAAGGAAACGATACACTTTATTTTGTACCAACAACGTTGTTTTATTATAATACATGCTTCAGTTTAATAAATAATAGTAATAATACCAATTAATCTAAATACCAATTAAATACTAATACTATCAATTTAATACAAATGAGATTTTCATTTACTTTGTGCAACTAAAAATATGCCAACGTGCAATGTAAACTTATTTTTGTTTGAATAAAATTAGTTGCACACTGTGAGTTCAGCTGAACGTTTGCGTCCAAATCAAATCTGAGTTGATTCCAGCACACACCGTCGACGTACACTGCTGTCGGTTTTCAGAGCGCGCAACTAAGCAGAACCTAACAATCCGTTAACATACAGAAACCATTCCTTTGATTTGGACTGAGACGTGCGCGGCGTTCGACTGACTGTGAGTTGTGCGTCGCTCACAGCAGGGTTAGTCCGTTGCGTTGCGACGTCGCAACGGAACGACACATGGTATGCCACACCTCCCTTGCGATGACACTGCCATCGAAGAATACCCTTGTCCGCTGATTCGTTGAAGCCAAGCTGAATCTGATCTGGGACGGAACTGACGTCACCTACTGTTTACAATTTCTGACGTGAAGTTGGCGTTGACAGGGGTGAATGTGGTTAATAAATAATAAATATTTTATTATAACACATTATAAAACAGGTAACATTATGTATTAAGCAAGTATTAAGTCAATAATTTAATGCGTTCCTGTTGGTAAATCAAGAAATTATCCCGGAAACCAAGAGCCGGCGATTGTTATGTCAAAACAAAGTCAAATGTCAAGTTAGCGTCTACTTTTTATCGGTCACTTTGGACGCCAGAATTTTGCTGATAGGTTCTATCCTGGGTATTTTTATATCAATGGTTGAAACATCAAACATTGAAACTGATCGACGCGACGCAGCGCAACTGATACGGCCTCGTTCCGATCTGTTGTTCCGTTTCGACGTCGCAAGGCAACGCACTAATGGGACCTCGCTCTAAATAGGGCTTTGCCCTCAGATCCATGTGAGTATTGCAGCATTGCTTAGAGTAAGACGAACTGCAATACAATCAAATGTACTGGCATATACACAAGTATGCAACCCAATATAAACGGTAAGAAGAAAAAGATCCGCGTGCTTTACTGTCATGTTCTCTGTGTCTCCGTTTGAAGCGTCAAAAGTCGGAATGTGATTGTCGGTTCAATAAGTTTTCTATTGAGACGCAGACAATTTAACCCGACCTATAGAGGAAAATCAATAAATCCGTTAGTTTTCGGTTCTGACATAGGCCTCTAGCAATGCGAGTTTGTACGTCTCCGGTCCGACCGGCTGGAAAATTTTTTGCGAGTACGTTCGTCTTTGGTCCTGCAAGGGTTCACATAAGCTTTGTAAGTTGTTACATTTAAGGCGCTGCAAAATTAAGCACAAAAAGTATCTTATACAACCCTGAACAATTTCCATTTTTGCCAATATCACCCCAAAAAAGATCATTATTTAACCAAGTCGCCGAGAAATCCTTAGAAATCGTCATTGCATGCAAATTTGTTGGGTACTTTTTGGAGAATACAATATAAGCGAAATGTGCTATTTGGAAGGGTTACATTTTTTTCATGTTAGCCTTTAATTTCAAAGGGATTAATTATTAAGGCAATAAAAGGCGTAATGGGATTATTTTGATACAAAATTATGTTTGCGGTTGTAAGACAAAAACGATTGGGGGAGAGGATAATGAGATTTTCGGCTGTGCGTGTCAAATGCTGCGGAAAAAAGAATATTTATTATAAGCAAAATCTTACCAGCGTTTTTATTTGAGAAAGCGTCTTTAGCTAAAATAAAAGTAAAAAGAATTGACAAGAAGTTTAACAAAGCAGACTTATGTCATCAGACTTTCGCACTATCCTCAAAAATATATTTTATTTATAAATTTAGGCTTCGTATGCCCTGTTGTTCGTCTTCGCATTTTTTTATAACTTCTGTACGGTGTTTGTAGACAGCTATCTGGTCACAAATGGCCAATTATCAGCTATTTTCTGAACTAACTTCATCAACGAAAAATATTTAATTTTAAGGGCTTACCCTATGGCTTATTCTTATTTTATCTATCAACTAATGCACTACAAATAACATGTAATAACATTACATTACTATGTTCTAGTTTCTACACTAAACTGTTACACATTTACATTAACTCAAATGGTTTTGTTCTTATGAGTCTTCTCTTTAGTTCAGTGTTGTCAAGAAGCTGGATTGCCTCGACACTCACATGACTATGCAGCCTCTGCTCTTGACTTGCTGCTGTTCTCTTGAATACTTCGGTCACAGTTTCCATACCCAGGTCCTTATGGAGGTTGCTGTTATGGATATACCAGCCAGCATCAACAATGTTCCTCCGTACTTTGTTTTGAAATCTCTGGATAATTATGTAGGTGTTTTGCTACAGCCACAGAGTTGGCACCCATATACCCATACTGGTCTCAGTACTTGCTTGCGAATGGATAATTTATTATGGTTGGATAATGTTGAAATTTTTACAATCAGCAAATACAATTTCTTATATCTAATATCTAATATCAAGCTTCCCTCTTTTCTTTTTGATATGGACTTTCCAGCGCAGCCTCGCATCATCGCGAACTTGGGTATCATTTATTCTAACTAGGAAATTTTCTATTTTTTTTATTTGTAAAGTTAATATGCGCAGATTTTGTCTCATTTAATTTTATTCGCCATTTTCTGGTACATGGATGTATTGTATTTACTTATACAGTGGAACATCGATAAGTCGGATTAATCGAGACCGCGGCTGATCCGGGTTATCGAAAATTCGGGTTAGCTGGAGAATATGGTAAAAATTGATAAAATGCATATAAATAATAAATAAATACACATTATAATTGCAAATAGATGAAATACATAGGCACAGTACATCTAAATTACGACAGTTGTATAGAATAGAGTATTGTTTATTTCTTGGTAAAAAACTCAGTCAAAAAGAAAAATGTTTGTTTTGTCTGATGAAAATCGGTCCATGTTAGCCGGACTTACGGGTTATCGGAGGCCGACTTATCGGGGTTCCACTGTAGTTGCAGCTTATCATTCGCTTCTTCACTAGTGTGTCCTACCGCTAGTATGGCTCTATCATACGCGAAGGTGGCAATAGTATTTTGGTCCAACTCTGGAATGTCACTGGTATACAATAGGTACAGGACCGGACCTAATACGTTCCCTTTTGGCAGGCCAGCTTTGGTAGGTACATCCAAGAAGATTGTAGAGCAGACTTTCTTTTCTTCTAATGTTTTATTCGTCATTCTGTGAACTTGATCAATGGTGAAGTGTTTATTTATGAAACCAAATTTATGATTTGGTATACGATTTTTTCTTTCTATTATTGTTTTAATCTTTTTAATAGAAGTTTTTCAAATACTTAGTTTAGACATCACCGGTAGGAGTGATATTGGTCAATATCCTTTCACTTAATTAAAAGATTTACCTGGTTTGGCGACCATAATGACTTCGGCTACTTTCCAGTGTCTGGGAACATATCTTAATCTAAAAGCAGCATTTATTAGGTGCTTCAGATTAGCTATTGTTTTTCTTGGTAAATTTTTTTTAATCGTTCTCCTGTTATTGTAGGGGAGCCCAAGCGGGATTTTTGCAGTTACTCGAACGCGTCAGTTTATTACATGGGGGGAAACCTTGTACCCTGAAAATGAACCTCTACCATATATTGGCTCTTAACGCAGGGGAGTTCGTTAAAGGTGGGGGAGGTGAAAAAAATCTATCATTAGAAAAACTCGAAAACGTCAGATTAAGATAAGGTAAGTTAAGTACATGCAAAACAGTGTATATTTCAAAAATCTAACGATTTGGGTTCCACGTAAGGAAATGGGGCAGTCCCAAAGTTTCACAAGAAAAAAGCGAATATTTCGCGAAATGAATGACATATCGAAAAACTAAAAAATACGTACTCAATATTTTTCAAAAATGTATCAAATAATACCAAACACAACTTCCCACGGAGAGGGGTAGGGGGTAAATTTAATATTTTAAATACGAATCCCGCGATATTTCGCGAAATGAGCATCAGTTCGAAAAACTGAAAAATACACTTATTCAATATTTTTGAAAAATCTATCGAATGGCATGAAACACGACCCCCAAGGAGGTGGGGTGGGGGCTACTTTAAAATCTTAAATGGAAGCCCCCATTTTTTATTGCAGATTTAGATTTCTTACGTAAAAATAAGTAACTTTTATTCGAGACTTTTTTTTCTAATTATGGATAGATGGCGCTATAATCTAAAAAAGCGATTGGTGGTGGACAATATACGCCACGATTATATCAATATAATTAGTAATATAAGTACATATTTCAATTGTTTTTTAGTCATTATGGCACAAAATATATTTTTCTTTATAAAGAATACTTTTTCCCTGTAAAAAATCACATTTCAAAAAATTTTTTATTAGTAATTTTTATTATCATGGAATCCAGTTATTTCATGATTCCAGTTATAAATCCCAATTGGCTTACTGAGAAGGAACTCCAAGTATTCACTGATGCCGAATAAGGTTTATAACAAACAACTTAGTGTATTTAAAAAAAATAAACAATTGCGCTGTTTTTAAGTGTATTTTCTAGTGGCGTATAAAGTACGCCACGCTTGTAGTTATGTAAGAACTTGATGCTCGGGTAGTTAAAGGTGAACTTTTTTGGATTTAGGACCCACTCTTCACAACCCAATAGGTCCCCAAAGCGCTTGAGTTACTGCACATTTAGCATACTTTGCTCCCCTACCATTATGAGATCATATCGTGGAGCTTTCTTAGGATTTATATTATCTTTTATTTCTTTTGATGTAAAACTATCTAAAACTAATTTCGCACTATCCTACAAAATGGACAATTATCAACCGGTGAAACGGGCTGGCTTCCGCAAAAGATATGGTAAATCAGACCATCTGCTGACAATGAGAACATTGGTAAAAAAGAAAATGAATACCATCTACATATCTATTTACGTGTACATTTGTTACTACAATAATTATTCCATTGTTAACAGCATCTTGCCGCATTCCCGTCACCCTTTGCTAAACCTCTTTCCAAGGCATCATCTTGTTGTAAATTGCGGTCATACCTCGATTTCCTGAATTTCTCATTCCACAACCTTCGCGGTCTACCCCACTTTATTCTTCCTCGTGGTCTCCACTGAAATATTTGTTTAGGCCAACGTTTTTCAGGCATTCTTAATAGGTGTCTAAACCATTTCAATGATCTTCTTTCTATTCTATCTACTACCGTTTTCTCAGCGTTCATTCTTGTTCTTGCTTCTTCGTCAGTTTTCCTTTCTCATCTTGAAATCCTTGTACTTCTTCTTATACAGAGTGTTTCATTGGGAAACGGAAATACTTTAATGGTGAATAGAGGTCACCGAGTCGGTTCTAGATATACTAGATTTTTTGCCCTACCGATTTTTATAACCGAGTTACAGGGTGTTTTATCGATTTTGCCCATTTCTTTCCGAAGTCATAACTTTGAAACCACCCTATATATTTTTTTGATATTTGGTAGACATATGTCTCATTGAAAACCCAAACGACCGACATACTAACCATAAGAAAAATCCAGGTCCGGATTAACAAAAAATCATAAAGTAATTTTGACCTTAAAACAACACCCTGTATATTCAAATTTTGAAAATCTGTTTGCATATTTGAAAAGATTACAAAAAAGTAAGTTTAATGGTTCGCTTCAATTTTTCGACCAGACAATTTTATGACTTAAATTTTGAAATTATATTAAATTTTTTAAGAACTCTCGACATTAAAAAGCAGATATTATTAACTTTTAGTTATAAATTGTTAGGGATAATGAATAAATACTCATTTTAAAAATAATCAATACTTACTTACAACATTGGAACGACCAATTAGTAATCACAAGAAAAAGCCAGGTCCGGATTAACCAAAAAATTGTGACCTTGAAACAACACGCTTCCTACGGCTAGTAGACTTCCTTTCAGATCTGCATTGTGAGTCCATACTTCCGAGTCATAACACAATAACGACTCCACTATTGCTCTATTGCATCAAATGAATACCAACTACCCGTATTTCTTGCCTTCGTAAACTATGAAAAGACGTTTGATGATATCGAAATGTGGGCCATAGAACAACCTATTAATAATTGTAGAATAAATTCGAGATAAAGGCAACTAATACATTTACAGTGAGCACGTAAAGGTTGGAATAAGATCATTTTATCGAAAATAGATGATTTTGGCAAAAAATCCCAAAGCAGGTCATTTTTTGTTTTTAAATTACGACTTTTTGGCGTATATACTATACTAGTGACGTCACCCATTTGGGCATGATGATTTTTTAAATAAGAATAGGGGTCGTGTCATAGCTAATTTAGTAGGTAATTCAATTCTCTATTCAGTAATATAAACATTAACATAATTATTTTTACAGGGTGTCCAAAAAATTTTTTTCAATTAAATTTATTGACATAAAAAGGAAAATTTGTGTAATTTATTTAATTCAAAATACATTTTACTGCTATCAAAAAACAGTAAAAAATGTTTATTTCACAATTAAATATTGTTTTTTGCTTAAATTCAATATTAAAGCAGCCACTCACCTGACAGTTTGAGCATTTAATTTAAGCGAAAAGCAATGATTATTTTTCAAATAAACATTTTTTTCTGTTTTCCGAGGGCGGTAAAATGTATTTTGAATTAAATAAATTACACATATTCTATTATTTGTCAATACATTTAATCCAAAAAAATTTTCATTTTCGACACCCTGTATAAATAATAATGTTATTGTTAACATTACTGAATAAATAATTAAATTAGATTTCAAATGAGCTATCACACGACCTCTATTCTCTTTTTAAAAAATAATCGATGACATCATCACGCCCAAATGGGTGACGTCACTAGTACGATATATATACCAAATAGTCTTAATTTTAAAATAAAAATTGACCTGTTTCGGGATTTTTTCCAGAATCGTCCATTCTTGAGAAAATGAATTTATTCCAACCTTTACGTGCTTACTGTATATGAGAATGAAAACTATTATAATACATCTAGATGAAAATACAAATCCCGTCCCCATTAACAGGGGCGTGAGACAAGGAGACGTAATACCGCCAAAGCTTTTCACCCTAGCCCTAGAAGACGTCTTCAAAACTACAAATTAGTCAACCTATGGCATTAACGTTAATGGTGACAAGCTAAACCACTTTAGATTCGAGGGAGCTCTTTCAAGGAAATGCAAAGTATGATGGAAGAACTCGCAGGGAGCTCCCGATACGTCGGCTTAAAAATTAATATGAGAAAAACAAAAATAAGAACAAACATAGAGGCACGCATAAATTGCAGTAAGATGGAAATAGTCCAGGTATATATTAGCCAAATCCTGAAACTTCAAAAAGGTAACCAAAGTACGAAAATTACTAGGAGAGCAAGACTAGCATGGGCAGGATTTGGAAAACTTAGTTGGATCCTTAATAACCGCAAAATACCACAATACTTGAGGAACGGAGTGTTCAACCAGTGCATCCTTTCTATCATGACATATGGATGTCAAACTTTGACCTTAACCAAGGCAAATATGAATAAACTATCCACAACAGAAAGAGATAGGAAGAGTAATGTTAGGTATACGACTCTCAGATAAAAAAAACGACGGTAAGATCAAAAACAAAAGTCGAGGGCATAACAAAAATTGCCAAACTTAAATAGAACTTCGCAGGTCACACTGCTAGACAAAAAGCCCAACATTGGAATGCAACAATACAACACTGGAGACCTTACGAAAGTAAAAGACCGAGAGGAAGACCACAGAAGAGGTGGGTTGATGATATTAAAAAGTTGCCGGAACAAACTAGAAATATGTTGTTCGTTGTTCGGGATAGAAACCTATGAAAGGAATATGGAGAGGCCTATGTCCAAACGTGGACGATAGAAGGCTAAGAAGTAGAAGAAGAAGCGGTACCAGAGGAAATAAACTGAAGTAGCATGAAATAACTTTTTCCACCTACCTCTACCGAAAGTATACTTTTCCGGACCTAATTGTAGGGAGCACAGTTGTACTTTTCCTCCCTAGTGAGGAAAAGTAAAAGTGACGTCATTGGTCATGGTACTTCATTTATGAAATATAACTTTTGACGCCCTGTACAATATCTAATTTCTATTACGTAAGTATCTATACATTTTAACGTTTATTTATAAAACACCCTGTATTTTGCAGAATGGTAAAAAACAGTAAATTGTTATTTTGATTTAACAATGTTTACATTAATAATTTGACTTATATTTGACAGTTGACAGTTATATTGTACCTACTTGTTAGTTTTAGTTCTAATAAATTTTGTTGGTTAGTTACATAAATAAATTAAGTAAAAATGAAAAAATGACTTGTTATTTGAGGAAGGTGGAAAAACCATATGTATAACATGGGAGTAAAGTGCCTTTTCCTCCCTTGAATGATTACTGCCCTCCGCTAACTTTATTCATACAAATAGCTATTGTCGTCGTTGGAGAAAATAATATCTATACAGGAATTATTTGTAATTACGTTCAGCAAATACGTCACATCCTAGATTATTTTGTACATTACAAAAACGAAAAATGTACTACCTAACCTATACATAAATATATTCGCAGTCCCGGAGCTAGTACACAAGGCGAAAACGGCGGGTTCGTTGGGAAAAATATTTGCATGAGATTTTTTTGCATAATATGAGACACCCCAGAATAAGGTTCAAGAAGTCGCCCACGCGAAAAGTGGTCCAATTTTTTGGACCATTCTGGACAAAAAAGGTCTATTATATTTTTCTCTAAAGTTGATCGTTTTCGAGTTATAAGCATTTTAAAATTTAAAAAACGTGAAAATGGCCATTTTTCAGGCTTAATAACTCGGTTAAAAGTTATTATTATAAAAGTCAAAAAGTGACTAAATCAAAGTTTAAAGTAAACTATTTTAAATGGGAAATAAGCCACAATTTTACCAAAAAAAAAATGAATTTATTAACGTTTTGACCCCCCAAGTCGGGTGTCGTTGTCAAAATACAAAATAATAAATTTGAACACGACACCCGACTTTGACGTCGAATCGTTAATAAATTCATTTTTTTTGGTAAAATTGTGGCTTATTTCCCATTTAAAATATGTAGTTCATTATAAAAATGCGACAAGGAAATAGCTTCAGAACAACACAAAGTTTAAAGCCCACCTACCAGATCCTGAAGAAATTGTTGTCATTATTTGATTACTAAGGTGTTATTTTTAAGTAATAATAATGAGCGCCATGCACGTGTTAGGCGGCCGTAAATGCTGAGTGCGAGAGACATGCCATTCCGGTAGTCCACTTGTGCATCTTACTCGCACTCACGTTTACAGCCGCGTCAATACGATCTAACCGCACATTGTTATTAATTTCAAATAACAGCTAAGTAATAAATTATGACACAGATTTCTTCAGCATCATGTAGCGGGTTGATTTAGTCACTTTCTGACTTTCATAATAATAACTTTTAACCGAGTTATTAAGTTATTAAGCGTTGAAAATGGCCATTTTCGCGTTTTTCAAATTTTAAATTGCTTATAACTCGAAAACAATCAACTTTAGAGAAAAAATATAACAGACGTTTTTTGTCCATAATAGTCCAAAAAATCTAAAAAAAATTGTCCGGGTCAAAAATATTGATTTTTGCAATTTGATTAAAAAAAATTGTTAAAAAAATTTGGACCACTTTTCGCGTGGGCGACTTCTTGAACCTTATTCTGGGGTGTTTTACGAATGGTTTTATGCAAAAAAATCTCATGGGAATATTTTCCCCAACGAACCCGCCATTTTCGCCTTGTCTATAGGGTATACGGCAAAAGGTATAGCGTAAAAGAGTGCTATAAATTATATCTCATATTCGTTAACTTGTTTATTTTTTCTGAAAAATCTCTCCAAAAGTCTGAAAAATGTGTCTCATAAATTTAAATAAATTTTTGTTTTGTTTATATAACTTTTAATTATTTTTTTAATAATCAATTAATAACATTGAAAAACAATGGCTGGACAATATTGTATATTCATTAAAATCCTGAAATTCAAATCCAATTAATTTAGCAAAACAATATTGTATTGTGAGGTAAAAAAATTAGCGTGTATATAGAACGATTTTATGCTTTTGTGCTAAATTCATATAAGCAATATTAGCTTTTGTGTTCAGTCCTTTGTTGGCTGATTCGTTGAAGGCAGTGTTTTTTATAATCTGCTTTTCTAATAATGTGCGCTACTGTGAGAACTTCTGTCAATAAAAACTCATATGCGATATCTACGCTTTCAGACCATTCAATCATTGTGATTGAAAAGCAACCTTCTAGTCAACCAATTGTGTATTTACAATTAATATCGAGAATTCCGGAAATAAACAAATCCTGAAAATGCCAAAGCTATAATGTATTTTCATTTGGTTTACTTCAATTCAAACATCCGTAGATTAAGTATTAGACCAGTAAGGATCTGTGAAAAAACGTCTATTTTTGGATGTGAAAGGTGGCATTCGGATTTTTGCAGATAAAGTTAGGTGACACCTTCAGTAATAATAATTGACTTATGCTCCTTCTCAAATATGCCCGGAACATTAATAAAAAAATTAAAATATTTAAAAATTTCGAAAAACGTCGATTTTTTTCTGCTTTCTTTGCTTATAACTTTAAAACGATTCGTTTTGGAACAAAGTCGTAGAAAAATAAAATAAAGATAATTGAATTTTGTATGATATGCGACTGGTCAAAAATGTCTTAACGTATTACCTTTTCTGCAATATAGCAATAAATACAAAATAAGGGGGCAAAATACGCCTGTTGTTATGCAATATTTTTAACCACTTTGGTGGCACATAGAACCTTAGTAATTCGCTTAGGAAATTATTTGTATCATACTTAAACCGTGTACCTAATTTCATTAAAATTGGCCTAATATATTTTGCATAATAAATTTGCAATCTAAATGTTTTTAAAAAAGTTAAAATTTTTTAAAATCTTTCTGAACAAAAAGTAGACAATTTAGAAGTTTTCTAATTTTTTTACATATAAAGAGGTGCTCTACCTATCTAATACACTTTACAGAATTAAAATCGGATTATTTAAGGGGCCTCAGCAATGTTTTAAACTTATAAACAATTTTTGGCTTATAAACAAATAGCTTTGTTTAATAATAAAAAAATTAATTTTTAGCAATGCAAATAATTAAAACCGGTATAATTTGACTTAAACTTTCAAATGCTGTCAGCAGAATTCCTATTTCATTTTTTAATCAAAAGTTATTCGCGTTAAAAAATTGCAATTTTTCGAATTTTTGAAAGTTCCACTGCGTTTATCTCGAAAACTATGCATCCTGCGAATAAACTCGTAAGAACATTTTTTGCTTAAAATTACCCAATAAATACAAAAAAATGTTTTATTTTGCGAAAAATCGATGTTATGTAATTCCTCAAGTTCTTTGTTTATAGCAATCTTATCGACATCCGGATCAACTGTTACCCAAGAAAATCGTGTTCTACGGGTCAAAAAATACATAAAAATCTTGGGTAACTCCATCTAAATAAAGGAGCCCGTAGCACCCCCTCCTGACCACAGGACTAATTTGTTTATAAGCCAAAAAATTGTTTATTACTTTAAAACATTGCTGAGGCTGCTTAAACAATTCTATTTCAATTATGTAAAGTGCATTGGATAGGTGGAGTGCTTCTTTATATGTAAGAAAATCTTTGTATGTTCTAGTTTTTGTTGTGCAAGATTTTAAAATTTTTTAATTTTTTAAAAAAAGTTTAGATTGCAAAATTATTATTCAAAATCTAGTAAGTCAATTTTAATGAAATTTGGTGTACGGTTTTAACACATTACAAAAATTTTCCAAGCAAACTAGGAAGGTTTCAAGTGTAACCTAAGTGATGGAAAATCATTGAATAAGGACAGGCTTGTTTTGCCCCCTTTTTTTATATTTATTGCTATTTTGCAGCAAAGGTGATAAATTAAGACATTTTTAACTACTCGCATCTGATAGAAAATTTAATTATCTTTGTTTTATTCATATACGAATTTGTTCCAAAATGAATCGTTTTAACGTTATCGCAAAAAAAAGAAGAAACAAAACGAAATTTTTTGAAATTTTTAAATATTTTATTTTTTTTATTAATGTTCCGGGCATATTTGAGAAGAAGCATAAATCAATTATAATTAACGAAGTTATCACCTAACTTTATCCACAAAAATCTGAATGCCACCTCTCACATCCACCTAAAAACAGATCCTTACTGGTCTATATGGTCATCCAAGTTTATACAGTTTGTTGGTAGTTTTAGTCCAGGGTGCATCTGTTTTGAGATGGATGCTGAGAGGTGACTCATATTTTTTGCAGAAATTGCTTGGAAATAACTCATATAATAATAATTGAGTTATCCTCCCACTCAAAAAGGTCTGGAACATTGTTATCCTTTATTGTTATGTTTAAGTTTTGAGAAAAACGCAAAAAACTATTCTAAGCTCTACTAACTAATTTTTGGTTATTTGGTTTTGAGTAAACCTAATCAAATATTCATAAGTAATTACATTAGGGTAAAACAAGATCATTTTTTGTTTTTGAATAATTGTTATTTTTGTACATGTCACTTAGCTCCTTCAACTACTTATAGAAAAATAAAACTTGTTTTTCAACAATAATGTTTATGTAGCCAAAACTCAAGACAAATTGAAGGGTATAACTTAATTCTGTTTGTTTTTTTAGTTGGCGAATTAATAATCTCATAATAAAATGCTTGACGGTTTTCTGGAATATAATTTAATACATATTTAATAATATGCTTTATTTTGCTTTCTTTAATTGGAATATTGTTCTTGTTTGCCTCATCTGACAGTAAAGTCCTAATGCCTCATCTGACAAGTGTCAACAATAAAAGGGCTGTTATTAAAGGGGGAAGCACTAAGATATCCATGTTTAGAGGCATCATGCTTAAATTGGTGAAACTGTGAAACCGAAAAGTTTTGTTGTTTATTTTGTGGTATGCCTCTTGCTTGTCTCTAGAGAAACGCTGTTCCTTTTATAAAAGTTGAACCACCAATTCTTAAAATCCAAAATGTCATCAATATTTTTTACTTCCATTACAGTAAATTTTCTACTCACACGAGTTAATTATCAATTTAGTAAACTCGTGTACAGAACAATTTTTGTCAAATCTCTTCAAAAGTTTTTTGACAGTGCCAAAATCTCTTCACAATGCAAAAGAAAGTGCCTTATAATGGGATAAATCGCTGATTCCGATGATTAATGTGATTCCTAATACATTTCCAGTGAAAAAAAAAAGAATGTGTGTGTACTTTGTACGCACGTAAGAAGTTGTACTTCTATTATAATATAATATCAACAAAATAAATATACCTACTTAACAGTTACAATACAAAAAATTAACAATAATTACCAAAAATGAACCAAAACTTAACAATGCCAAATATTAAAAAAAAAGAAAAAATATGAATCGTCCGGGATTTGAACCCGCAATCTCGCGATTTTTTGATGTCTGGTCCAATGCTCTACCAACAAGGCCATCAAGCCGCATGCTACTTACCTTTCAGATATACATAATTATACATCACGGTGACAAGTGAAATATAAAAATAGATGTTTTATTATTTTACGCCCAAGGAAGACAAATCCGAAGACACAAAATTATAATAAAAAACCTTTTAAACCACCTTTCTCAAATTGCGCAAGTTGTATTATTAATATTAATGTTAATAAATGAAATATAAATATTTTGACGTTTCACAATTTGACAATTCACTTTTAACTGCAGTGCCTTAAAAATTTTAAAGCACTAGTGCCTTAAAGTAGCATTTTTAACGCTCCTATGGAGTCCTAAAAATTGCATTTTTAACACGTTTTTAGAAAAATATATTTAAAAACACTAATATATTCTTTCCACACCTTTTCTGGACTGATACATATATAAATTAAAACATGTTGAAGTATAACTTCAAAAATATAATATGAAAACTATTTAAAAAGACAGTATAACTATTAACTAACCTTTGTTGTTTCTCTTCCCACAAATTTTAAAACGCAACAACCATACATAACCAAACCGTCAACCGTCCAAACCACAGCTGCGCTACAGCTGCCATATTGGATAATTTTTGACATGTCATTTGAACATCCAATCAGAACAAAGTTATAATGCGCATGCGCCTGGATCGTAGGTTTTAACATATAAAAATTCACCCTCATATCGCGCGTAAAGAAGTATAACTTCAATAATAACTATTTGATAAGTGTTGGCGATACATTTTTTTTTATATGCGTGTCCGCGAAGATTGTAACTCCCAAAATATTTATAACGAAAAGATTTAGTTCATAATAGATGCCGACGAAAATAATTATTCCCCTTTCTGTTTCTGAGTTTGCCGACGAAAACAATTATTTCTGAGAACTTTTTAGTAATTATAATTTTCTTGGACCCACAAACAGAAATGATGTTTTTTGTTGATACTCCTCAAAAAATAAATTTTTTCGCTAGCACCTTATTAGGGATTATAATTTTCAGAATCATATAATCGAAAATAATATTTTTCGCGGCGTTCATTGAAAGTTCTACTCTTAACGGCATTTTTCGGAGTTATAGTTTTCGTAGGCGGCGGCGAAATATGTTCTACTTTCTTAAATTTTCTTTTAACTAATGTTATACACATTCTGATTAGATACTGTATTATTTTTATTTTGCCCATGGCAGTTATCATAAAGTTTGTATGAAAGTTTGTATCTCGGAAACTACCGGACATAACCTAACTTTTTTAAAGAAGCGTTTTTGAAAGACCTTTCCAATGAATGAAAATAAATTTAATTTGAATGCGTAGCTTAATAGTATATTGTACAACAAGTGAGAAAAAAGACATATTTCTCAAGAGCGCAGAAGTTTGTTGGCACGAGGCGAGTGCCGCAAATCAAGCGAGGGAGAATTATTTTCTCATGTGTTGTACACCGTACTTTTTCTATGGATGCGGTTTTGTCAAGAGTTCAAACTTCAAATTTAAATAATTTAGGTGCTTTTAGGTGTATTATATCCATAAATTGAAATAAAATACATATAAATGCAGGTATTTAATATTGTTAAAATTTATTTACCTACGCTATTTATTTAAAATTCTAATTAACAGTGATTTTATAACAGTTTTGAAAGGTAATTCTTGGTAAGTTTTGCTTTAACACATTTTATTTGACAACATTAATTGTGTTTGTATTGTGCATGTTACCATTTAAACGGCAATCAAATATGGAAAACCGTAGGAGAACCAGAGACATGTTAACCGTAGACAAGGCATACTGGTGCGGGAGCACGCCAAATAGAATTCTATTTTAGTGACGTCACGTTGCCTAGCAACCGACGATTCTCCCATTATGAACTTCTATTTTGTGACGTCAGCAAAATAGAATTCTATTTGGCGTGCTCTGGGCCCTGAGCAAAAAAGCGTAATGCGCGGGCAGTCGATCGGTGGTCTATTTATCTCTTTTTACTAAGCGATACCGCTCATTAGGCGGACAAAGATGGCTAGACCACTCAAAATGAATATTGACCAATGGCGTCCTTGATATCAGCGTTACACCTCGATGCACAGAGCGGCCCATAGCTAGCCTAATCTACAGGTTATTATATCTATGAGGAGAACCCGTGAGAAAAAATATTTCTCGTTCCTTTTAAATGTATGTAAATAGTGAGAGAAGTTGCACATTGTATAGCATCCATAGAAAAAAGGTATTTTTTCTACGACCGTTTAATAATATGCTCATTATTCGCTGTTTTGAATAGATAATAACACCCATTACTTTACCCGTGAGTAATGGTTCATTACTCACGGGCTGAAGTTATTCACGGGTCATTACTCACGGGTAGAAGTTAGATTGAAGTAGTGCATGGCGTTTTTAATATACCTATTAGCAAATAAAATTACTTAAACTTGTTTATTTAATAAAATAGTCATTGTAATTTATATCAACAATTAAATTCGAAAAATAGTTAAAGGCTTTTTAACTGTAACAATGGGTTAGTATATTTTTTACGTTTAAATTTCAACATTTGACATTTTAAGATTGGCGTTATTTAAAGGTAAATATAAACAATCGCTATTAATTCCGTAAAAGGGCTTACGGATATGAAATTTATATCAATGAATTCTGTTTTACTTACTGTTGATTGTACAATAAATTTTTATTGAGAGCACACGTTCCTTTTCGTGTAATTGCCTTAAAATATGTCTTATTTTTAAAAGCCACCTCTATTCCATGACGCTAATGTCAACTGTCTGTTTCATTGTTTCGTAAGCTCAAAGAGGGCAATTCTAACAGTGTTGCCATAGTTATATAAAATATGTTTTCTTATGAAAAATAAAATCTTTCGATTGTGAATAATGTTAGTAGTTGATAATTATATTTTCTACTAACCCAAATAAAATGGTCGTAGAAAAAGTATAGTATTCTACTTGCATGCAATGGCTATTACTCAATCTGATGAATTACGACACTCGCCTACGGCTCGTGTCGCAAGCTTCATCATCATGAGTCATGGCCATCATACATGCTCGTTGAATAATATACTTTTATTTATTTATAAGCAAAGAAATTAATGTGTATTCCAAAAACAGTGCTCTTCTATATGCAAAATAAATTCAACTTGCTGTCTGCTTTATTTTCAGTCCTGCAAAATTTTGAAAAATTGCATTTTTTGCGAAAGCTAGATTGCAAAACTATTTTGCAAAATCTATTGAACCGATCTTAATAAAATTTACAGTATTGTTTTATTATATTAGAAAATCTTTCTGAGTGAAACATGAAAGTCCTAAGTGCAGCATAAATGGTTGAAAAAAGTAAAATGCAAATACTTGTTTTTTTATGTTTTTTTCGCAATTATTGCTGTTTTGCAACAAGGGTGACAATTTTTTAAATTTTTAATTAACTATATCTTGTAGGA
Source organism: Diabrotica virgifera virgifera (assembly GCF_917563875.1). NCBI lineage: Eukaryota > Metazoa > Arthropoda > Insecta > Coleoptera > Chrysomelidae > Diabrotica > Diabrotica virgifera. The sequence goes on from NC_065450.1 coordinate 135,986,160, forward strand.
AATTTAATTACTCAACTTTTATGTCATTACAATTTTTCTTGGAAATAAATACTTTTAAAGTTGTTATAATCAAAAAACGAAGAAAAAAATCGAATGTTTTCTTCATTTTTTGACATTTTGATTATTTAAACAATGTTCCGGACCTACTTAAACAATTATTATTGTATGAGTTATTTCCAAGCAATTTCTGCAAAAAGTATGAGTCACCTATTGACATCCAATTGACTCATATTTTTACAGATGCGCTATGGACTATTTAGTCACCGCCCTAAATGATGTGACATATAATTTGTGTGGTAGGTTTTTTATTGTTTCTATTGCTATGAGATCGTATGCTGTGGCTTTTTAAGATTTATGTTTCTTGTACCTTTTTTGCAATTGATTAAAAAATTTGAAGAGGATATTCCAAATTTTCATTAGAAATTAAAACGAAACGAACAGATTATCCTATATAGTATAGTAGAATGTACCCAAATTCTGTCTTACCCTTAAGAGCCAAACCACACGGACCACGCTGCAGCGCTACTCTGTGGATCTACAGAGTGGCTGACGAAGATTTACCGTGGGTTCTTATGTAGAGTGGCCGGCGTACCCCACACGAGCGAGTGTAGCCGGCCACAGTCGCCGGCCACAGACGCTAGTGGCGTCCACTAGTGGCAAACCCAATTCAGACGGACCACTTTTTTAGCCGCCACAGATGTTTACGAGAGGTTATAGGGTGAGCATCTAAAATGAATCTCGATTTAGAACGGTTTTTGATTGAAGTGCAAAACAGGATATAATATGTGATACAAGAACCCGAGGGCATATTTATAGGTCATTAAAAGGAAAACCGTGGGACGTCATCTTTGAATTATTTGTTTCTGATTTTAAAGAAGGTCCTATCGAAAAGAATAAATCCCATAAGCAATGTTTTCTCTATTACATATTTATATTTACCCACATTTTATTATACATTGGATGCATTTGAACTGAACAAAATAAATAAGGGCCAGCACATACGGTGAAACGCAAATGTAACGAAACTGCAACCCTCAGTTACTTTTGAGTTTATGCCATAGACGTCAATGAGAAACCACGTATGATGAAACCATTTTGACCGTTTCAAACCGAAGATTTGAAACGCATACAGATCAGTTTCATTGATTGGCAGCCACAGACATATAATTGATATTCTTCTCAATGTACTATATAGGGATGTATCTGTTACCGGCCAAACCCGATTTCAGGACAAACTAGTTTGGCCTAGGCCAAACTAGTTTGTCCTAACCGCCTTAGGATAAACTAGTATGGCCTAGGCCAAACTAGTTTATCCTATTGCGCGTAGGTCAAACTAGTTTATCCTGATATAAATAAACACACTTCAGGCCAAACTAGTTTATCCTGATATAATAAAGATTCACACTTCAGGATAAACTAGTACGGCCTTCATCTTCTTCTTCTTGTATTGCCTATCCGTTTCGGATGTTGGCGACCATCATGGCAATATCTACTTTTCACACTGCTGCTCTGAAAAGACTTGTAGTGGTTGTGTTGAACCACGTACGTAGATTTTTCTAGATATTTTTTAGATGCGTCTGTAAATACGATATGATGATTTTTAAAATAATTTTCTATGTCTGAATTAAACATCATATTTCTCGCGCGCGAAACACGCGCATAATGCACCAACAACGCGCGTGTCAGGCGCGCCTTATGCGCGTTTTGCGCGATTTATGCGCAAGTTTTGCTCGCCTTAGGCGCGCGTTTTGCGCGTCTTATGCGCGCGTTACGCGCACTTCATGCGCGCGTTACGTGCGTTTTGGGCACTTTATGCGCCCTTTGCGCGCCTTACGTGCGCGTTCTACGCACCTTATGCGCGCGTTTTGCGCGGTTTGCGCGATTTATACGCTAGTTTTGTGCGCGAGAAATATGATGTTTAATTCAGACAGAAAATTATTTTAAAAATCATATCGTATTTACAGACGCATCTAAAAAAAGGCTCATTTCAGAGCAGCGGTGTGAAAAGTAGAGATTGCCATGATGGTCGCCAACATCCGAAACGGATAGGCATTGCAAGAAGAAGAAGAAGAAGGCCGTACTAGTTTATCCTGAAGTGTGAATCTTTATTATATCAGGATAAACTAGTTTGGCCTGAAGTGTGTTTATTTATATCAGGATAAACTAGTTTGGCCTACGCGCGATAGGATAAAGTAGTTTGGCCTAGGCCATACTAGTTTATCCTAAGGCGGTTAGTACAAACTAGTTTGGCCGAAATCGGGTTTGGCCGTTTTTTTATAGTACCCACAACGACACAAAAACACGAAACCCGATAAAAACACAAGTTTCCTGCACACCGGGTTTCAATGAAACTGAAATATATGCGTTTCAAACGGCCGGTCTGAAATGGTCCATATGGTTTCATCATGTGTGGTCTCTCATAGGCGTCTACTGCATAAACTCAAATGAAATTCAAAAGTAACCGACAGTTTCAGTTTCGTTACATTTGCGTTTCGCCGTATGTGGTGGGCCTTAAAGTTATTTAAGTATGAAATTTTATAAAATGTTTAAAACTATGGACATTACAAACACTGATTTTGACGAACACACTTTTTAAAAAAATATATTAGCCGGCAAGTTTTTAATCATTTGAACAAACTTTTTTTTCTCACCCATTACATTACCCGCCGCACCCTTCCAAAGGATCCACTTCGCAGCGTAGTCGCCGGCGCTAGAAAATCGCCTGTTTCAGCCACTCTGTGGATCCACAGAGTAGCGCTGCAGCGTGGTCCGTGTGGTTTGGCTCTTATAGCTACACACATTACATATTATGGTTTAAGGGCTTTTGGACCCTTTGTAGTACAAAGAAATTTACAGGAAATGCACTTCCTGCTTCACCCCGAATATATAATTACTTCTGTAAAATACATATCTTGGTTATATCCGTTAAACAAGTAATTATAATTTTTGAGGTTAATGTGGTGGTGGAATTAAACTTATAATTTGAAAATAATTTAATATTACCAAGTACATATTATTTTTGGGAAGAATTAAAATCATTTATTGCCAACTTCCTGTATTTTCTTTACCCTTTTCAGCACATAATTCTCTGTTTGTTATGTACCTACTTGTAATACTCGTGTATTTAAATGTTATTTGCTTCAAGAAGTGATCATTACTGCCTCAGTTGGAGTGGTTGCACAGTAGAGGTTGAGGGGAGAAAATAATATTCAGGTTGGTCCATTTTAAAGGAATATAAATGAATAAGCTACAAAATAAAATTTAATTAAAATTACAACTAAAGAGAACATTAATTTAAATGCAATATCTAATAAAGTAGTAAATTCAATTGAATCTCATGAAGGTAAGTATTCACAATCCTACCGACATGAAGACCTACATCATGGTGCATTAACACGAATTTGTTATCCAATATGGCTGGAAAATGGCAAAACGTGATCTTATAATATAGGGGAGTGCAGATAGATTTTCACTTCGGAAAAAATCAAACAAGATAGAACTTTTTGTAATTTCATTAATACATGTTTAATAAACAACATATCAAAAAGTTCTACTCGAGAAGTGGGTGCTTCATTTTACATTAAACAAATGAACTGCAAAATTAGATGTTTTTTTTGCAGGTGAAATTGCAGGGATGAGGGTACTGAGAAGAATTACAAAAAATACGCTGAAAAATCGAAAAAGGTGTGAAGTATTGGAAGAAAATATGACGTACAGTATATAAATGACAGAACATTAAACAGAAAAAAGAATGGGATAACTTCATAAGTAGAATGGGGAAGACCCATGTGGTCAAAATAGCAAGAGGTAAATCACCAAACGCTAGAAGAAATATCGGACGACCGAGCAAAGTATGGTCACAACATTCCACATAGGTATCAATCAGCCAATGATCAAGCATCTAAAGAGAAAAAAAGAAGACATTTTAAAAAAGAAATGAAATTTTTTAACCTAACCTATCATAGATGCTATATAAAATTAAAACATATCTGATGGCACTTCTAACTACAGGGTTTCATCAATAGTACCGGATCTATGAACGCTCTTATTCTACTGGCGCATTATTCACCAAACAAATGGAGCTTTTTTCAGCAAATATCAAGCAATGCTTTTTCCATAAGACCATACTATAAAATTACAAAACTATCTCATATTAAAAAAATTGAAGAATCTCAGATGCAGAATCCACCAATTTAATAAGAATTAAAAATGGTAAATAGTATTTTAAAACTTTTTCGTGTTGAAAGTTCTTACTGGTACATCCTTAATCTGCGACTTTTTCACGACCAAACGATCACATTTCGCTTTCATTCGTCTAGGAAAAACGGACAGCAGAGAAACTTTCAGTACTCAAATCCGAGTAAAGGAAATAAAAATAATAAATGATGGTTTTACGAAAGCTACTGAGGACGCCTGAAATGGTAGAAACAGCCTGTCTAGCTGGTGTGCAACCCTCTGAATCGAAAACAAGCAAAACCATCATTTATTATTTCTATCTCATATTACTTAGAATACTACTACAACCCAAAAATATACATAAACCACTACTCTACGCAGAAGACATAGTCCTCATATCGGACAATTACAACATGATTACAACATTGCAAAAATTAGTAAACATATAGGTAAAAGAGATAAAGAAGTTAAAGATTATTTAATGAGTTTTAATGGCATCAATCCAAGTTTATGATTTTTTGTTTCCAAAACAATGAACGAATGAAGGAATTTGGAACAATGAAGTTCCAATTTGGAAATCGTTCTCAAAATGGACAACATTCATAAATTAAACCAATTTTGTTTTTGGTACCTGGTAAACGAATTCTATTAATTTATAACACCTCCGAATCCTAAAGACCTTCTCCAATTTATATAAAATTTTGCAAACGAGCTTATCGTGCCTTGCTCCTAAAAAGTGATCTGACTAGAATAGGTGATCTTTGTTTTTAAGGGGTGAAAACTACCCTGTTTTACCAAAAATTAAAAACAGCAGATATAAGCGTTATTTAAATCTAAATTATATGTAAGTTTGTTAAGAGCGTAAGCGTAAAATTTCGGGCCAATGCTTTTTAAGTGTATTCATTTTTTTCTAATCCTGAGAAAACTAAGTATTTTTAAAAAAGTTTAAACGCAGAATCAAAGATTACATTATTACATAGGGCGGAAAGTCCCTGGAAACTTCTATATTATATATTTTAATAAGTTTAAAAATAAGTTTAAAATATTTATTAGTTTTCTCAGGACTGGAAAAAAATGAATGCATTTAAAAAGCATTGTTCCGAAATTTTGCGCCCATGCTCTAAATAAAGATATGTTTTTCATATAGGAATGTATCTTATAGTTTATCACTATTTTTAAACCCTTAAAAACTACCGTTTAGATACTTTACTTACTTACTTAGTCCTAAGCCTTTCTACCTTTAGGTGTAAGGCTGATAAAAGACTCAGATAAAGACCCTTTGGATAATAATTTGCAAAAAAAATATTTGCAACTTTAAATTACGTAATGATGAATTTTGTAGTGATTAAATTTTTTATGTTATGCTTATAAATTCATTTTATAAGTATTTAAGATTTTAGACACTTATAAACTACCCTTACAAAGAAATTTATTCAAAAAATAATTTTTGCTATTATTACAAGTTTAAAAGCAATGTTATAATTATGTAGTTCATATTTACTCTGAATTTAACATCCCCATCTTTTTTAAACATTTTTCCTAAATTTCTTAATACATTTTTTTCATTTAATATTTTATGTTTGTATAAGATGAAATGGGGAAAGCCCAGGTAAAACAATGTCTTCTAATTTTCCTTGTGATTGTAAGCCCTATAAGAATATTGTTCCGTAATACAAAATAAACTTGATTATCTCAGAAGCGTGCTGTTTGCATTTTCACAAGTTTTTCTTTATATCGAGGGAATACTCTGATTTCGGTAGCTATTTTAAATTTTTTCGTCTTTATATTTTTTTATTACTGGGTATAAACGTTATTTTATAATCCGAGATTCGTATTTAGTTAAGTATAAGATATGACCAGTTTTTTAGCGTGGTATAATATGAATACTTTGAATGAACAGTCTATCTATATCTACTAATAGTCCAGGGCCCATCTGTTTTGAGATGGACGTTGAGAGGTGACTCAAATTTTTTTGCAGAAATTGCTTGAAAATAACTCAAATAATAATATTTGAGTTATCCTCCCTCTCAAAAAGGTCCGGAACATTGTTTAAATAATTAAAATGTCAAAAAATGAAGGAAAAATTCGATTTTTTTCTTCGTTTTTTGATTATAACTTTAAAAGTATTCATTTCCCAGAAAAGATGTACTGACATAAAAGTTGCGTAATTAAATTTCCTACAATATAGAATTAGTTAAAAGTTGAAAAAATAGTCACCCTTGTTGCAAAATAGCAATATTTGCGAAAAAACCATACAAAAACAAGTATTCGAATTTTACGTTTTTCAACCATTTATGCTACACTTATAACCTTCATATTTTACCCAGAAAAACTTTATGGTACCGTAAAACAATACTGTAAATTTCATTAAGATCGGTTTAATCATCATCAGCCCATAGTCGTCCACTGCTGAACATAGGCCTCCTCGAAAAACTTCCATTCAGATCTATCCTGCGCTGCTGCAATCCAGTTGGTACAAATCCTCTTTATGTCGTCAGTCCATCTTGTGGGTGGTCTTCCCGGGTTTCGTCTATCCGCTCTCGGTCTCCATTCCAAGATTTTTTTGGTCCACCTATCATCTTTCATTCTAGCGACGTGTCCTGCCCACTTCCATTTAATTTTGGCTATGTGTTTTATTATGTCTTCTACACCACTTCTTCTACGAATTTCTTCGTTTCTTACCCTATCTCTTAACGTTATGCCCAACAATGATCTTTCCATTCTACGTTGCGTCACTTGTAGTTTTCGTGCAGATGTCCTTGTTAGGGTAAGTGTCTCTGCGCCATATGTAAGAACAGGCAGGACACATTGATTAAAGGCTCTTCTTTTTAAGCTGATAGGTATATCACCTTTAAAAATATCACGTAGTCTTCCATATGCTGCCCATCCCAGAGTTATTCTTCTTAGCAGCTCAGCAGTTTGATTGTCTCTGCTAATTTTTACCGTATGTCCAAGGTATATGTAGCTGTCAACAACTTCAATTTCGACGTCTTCTACCTTTAAAGGATGGCTCGGAACTAAATTCGTCATCATTTTGGTCTTTTGGTAATTAATATTTAGACCTACTTTACGTGCTGCATTGCGGAGTTCATTCAACATATCATTGGCAGTTTTTAGGTCATCTGAAATCAGAACAATATCATCTGCGAATCGTAGATGACTGAGCATCTCACCATCGATATTTATTCCTTTATTTTCCCATTCCAGTGATTTCAAAGCATGTTCAAGTACAGTAATGAACAACTTAGGCGACATAGTATCTCCCTGTCGAATACCTCTCCTGATATATATCTTATTGGTAGGACCGTGCAGATTTATAGTTGTTGTAGCATTTCTGTATATATTTTCTATAATATTGGTGTACCTATGATCAATTCGACACTCTTCCAATGCCTTAAGTAGTGCGGGTAATTCGATAGTATCAAACGCTTTATGGAAGTCTATAAACGTTAGAACTAGAGGTCTATTATATTCAATTGATTTTTTAATCAAGACTTTGAGGCACTGTAGGTGGTCATTTGTACCGTAGTTGGGGCGAAAACCAGCCTGTTCTTTTGGTTGGTACAGCTCAAATTTTGCTTCCAATCGATTGGTTATTATTCTGGTGTACAGTTTGTATAAATGGTTGAGTAGAGAAATTGGCCTGTAATTCTCTAGGTTCATGTTGTCACCCTTCTTATGCATAAGAATTGTAATTGAGTTATTCCAAGCTATAGGAATTTTTTGGCTATACAAGCAGAGATTGAAGAGGTCTTGTATTTTTTTCAGAAGAGAAGTTCCGCCAAGTTTTATAGCTTCTGTAACTATTCCATCATCTCCCGGAGCATTGTTGTTTTTCATTTTTTGGAGTGCATATTGTATCTCATCTTGACTAATTTCTGGAATATCCTCAGATCCCTGGTTTTGTACCGTGTGTCTATTTTCTGGATTTATGACATTGTTAACTTGGTTTGTGTATAATATAGTGTAGAACTCTTCGACTATTCCTAGTATTTTCTGTCTGTCTGTTGTTATCTCACCATTTTTATCCCTAAGCTGGAAAATTTCTTTTCTACTTGTCGTCATTTTTCGTCTCATTACCTTCATGCTCCGGTTTTGCTCTATAGTCTGTACTATTTTTTCATGTTTAAATTTCCTAATATCTCTTCTCACAGCTTTCGATATGTCTTTATTGAGTGCCCTAATGGTTTGTGGATCAATGTCCCTTTCACTTTTTAACTGTCTTCTTTCTGTTATTTTGTGTTGTGTTTCTAAAGTGATCTTTTCATCTCGTTTGGTCTTTGGGCAAAAACGTGCTTGTGCCAGTTTAAGTGTATCAACTATTTGTTTGTTCAACTCATCGACATCGTTTGATATTATGGTGTGATCAAGAGTGTTATTAATGTAGTCTCCAAATGCTGTTTCGTCTTGTGGGCGTGTCCAGTGAAAGTATTTCTTTTTTAATATATGGCTTCTATCTAAATGAGTTGGTATCTCAATGGTAGCTCTAACCATCCTATGGTCAGTGTTTGTCGAGAATCTATTAAGAACGGTCACATCTCTAAATATAAATTTTTTATCTGTAATAAAATAATCTATTTCGTTGCGGGTATTGCCGTCTGGGCTCCTCCATGTCCAGCGTCTGTGTAGCTTTTTGTAGAAAAAGCTATTCATTTGATAAAGATTATTCTCTAGTAGAAATGACAAAAGCATTTCACCTCTCTCATTTCTACCCGGACTTCCGAAATTTCCCAGAGATATTTCCGATGCATCTAACTGTGTTCCCATTTTTGCGTTGAAATCACCACCTATGACAGTGTAGTGGGCATTATTCTCTCTTATGGCTTCTAATATATCTTCGTAAAATTGTTCTTCCTCTTCGTCACGATGGGTTGATGTTGGTGAATAGACTTGTATGAACTTAACAGTACATTTTTTATTTAACTGTATATTTATATAAATTACTCTCTCAGATATTGCTTTTACTAACACCACATTTTTGGAGAGTTTCTTGTGTATTATGATGCCTACTCCTCCTACAGAGATGTGTTCACTTCCCATATAGTAAAGTAGGTGACCAGAGTTTAGTGTTTCGAGAGACTCTCCTCGTCTTCTTACCTCACTGAGTCCGACTACGTCCCATTTAATGTTCTGTAGTTCGTTTTCTAATTCCAGTAATCTGTCTTCCGACATCAGGGATCTAACGTTAAGCGTTGCAACTTTCATCTTAAATCGCTTTGAGTTTTTCTCAGGTTGTGTCAGAACTTTGTCCCCCCCAGAATCCGTGGGACAGACTGATAGATCAGTGTGAGACTCTGGGTTTTGAACCCTACTCACCTGGGGTAATCTTCCTTTATTATCTGACATTTCATTTTTCGAGGGAAAATGGCAATTTAAAACGCCGCGCTTGCCATGCGTGTTGGCGAGTTTAAGAGGAAATAATAGATAGTGTGAATAAAATAGTGACCCGTCTGCCCTCGGAAACCTAATAGCCATTCGGGGTCGGAAGAAAACAAGAGTTAGCCAAGGGAGGCTGATAGGATAGATCAAAGAACATTTCACTTAAGACCAGTTGAAGAAGAGTGAAATGTGAAGGCCCTCATGACTCGCCAGGTGCGATTCATGAGCGTATGAGTATTTATGCATATTGTGTTCCCGCTCATACATCGGGGTAGTGACTACAGGCTGTATGGCTCGTCCAGCATGCCATAGCATGTACAACTGGGGGCACGATATACTGCGCTGCAAACCTCGTACCCCCCGAAGTACATGGCCTGACCGAATCGGTTTAATAGATTTTGCAAAATAAATTTTGCAATCCAGCTTTCGCAAAAACAATTCATTTTTTTCAAAATGTTACAGGACTGAAAATAAAGCAGATAGCAAGTTGAATTTTTTTTGCATATAGAAGTGTACTGTACCTTTAATTTGCAATTTGCAAAATTAAAATCGATTAACTACCACGGCGTCAGAAATTTTTTTAAATAAACATTAATTATTGGTGCTACGCGCAGGACAGCGGTGTTCGATTCACATGAAGTTGATTTCCACCAAAATTTTTTCCAATCTTCATCTAATATATTATTTTCTTACTCTATATTTTGTATTTTAATATTTTAATTCCACAAAAATCAAACTAATTTTATTATTGTTTGTGAAATATTGTTTAAACAATTGTATATGTTTAAAAATAATAAACATTTATTCTCAAGTTAAAATATATGAACAAAGAAAGTTTTTGCTAAAAAAAGTGTTATTTCAAAGGATAGAGTACGTCTTTTTATTTTGCAATAAACAAATTTATTTATTTATATCGAAATGCAATAAAAATTAAAATGTATCAATAATTATCAAAGGTCATTGGAATGCCCAATCAGAGCAAACTATCCGGTGTCCTGCGCGCAACACCAATAATTAATGTTTATTTAAAAAAATTCCTGACGCCGTGGTGGTTAATCGATTTTAGTTTTGCAAATTGAAAATGAAAGGTACAGTACACTTATATAAGCAAAAAAAAATTCAACTTGCTATCTGCTTTATTTTCAGTCCTGTACCAGTTTGAAAAAATGGATTTTTTTTGCGAAAGCTGGATTGCAAAATTTATTTTGCAAAATCTATTGAACCTATCTTAATGAAATTTACAGTAGTGTTTAACTGTATCATATAGTTTTTCTGGGTGAAATTTGAAGGTCCTAAGTTTAGCATAAATGGTTGAAAAACGTAAAATGCGAATACTTGTTTTTGTATAGTTTTTTCCCAATTATTGCTATTTTGCAACAAGGGTGACTATTTTTTAAATTTTCAACCAACTCTATATTATAGGAAATTTAATTACACAACTTTTATGTCAATACAACTTTTCTCGGAAATGAATACTCTTAAAGTTATAATCAAAAAACGAAGAAAAAAATCGAATTTTTCCTTCATTTTTTGACATTTTGATTATTTAAACAATGTTCCGGACCTTTTTGAGAGGGAGGATAACTCAAATATTTTTAATTGAGTTATTTTCAAGCAATTTCTGCAAAAAAATTTGAGTCACCTCTCAACGTCCAAATGTACTAATATTTTTACAGATGCGCCCTGGTCTATAAATTCACAATTACGCCAGTCAGTGGGAGCAAGAATAGGATATTACCTCCGAATTCTATCCTACTGCATGGATTTTAATTTTGGGAATACCCTCTACTTATCTCCTTATTCAAAGTCTACCCTATGCCGATGTGCGCTTTTATCTTGGGGGTGGTTCCTACCCCTTCTCGGGGGTGGAAAATTTTTCGGTTAAATTAACCACGGAAATGGCTATAGAAGTTAATTCTAAGTAAAAACTGTTTTGTATATTTTTTTTTGAAAACTCATTACGTTTTGAGTTATTCGTGGTTGAAAATTGGCCATTTTCATTAAAAGATTACACCTTTTCGAAAGGTTTTTTTTGGAATACTTTAAAAACCATGCATCTCACTAAAAAAACTATATAAAACATTTTTGTAGCTTACAAGAAAACAAAGAGATTCGTTCCTTCATAAATCTTCTAGTTATAATACAAAAAGAGATATTATGGTAGGTGAAAAGAGTTTGTTATTTTGGTGCATGCTCAAATCGGTGTATTTATTGAAATAACACAAAAACGGTCGACTTTAGGTGTATCTTCTTCTTATGGTGCCTATCCATTACGAATGTTAGACACTAACATGGCTATTCTGACTTTGTTGACTGCTGCCCTGAAAAGTCCGGTAGTGGTTAAGTTAAACCATTTTCGCAGGTTATGCAGCCAGGATATTCTTCTTCGTCCTGGACCTCTTTTCCCATGCACTTTACCTTGAAGTATGGTCCGAAGTAGGTAATATCGTTGTTCATTGCGCATTACATGGCCCAGGTATTCCAGTTTGCGACGTTTTATGGTTACGACTAGTTCGCGCTCTTTACCCATTCTATGTAGAACTTCTTCGTTGGTAACTCTGTCTATCCAGGAAATCCTCAAAATGCGTCTATATCACCACATCTCAAATGCTTCGAGTCTCTTCAGTGATGCTTCAGTTAAGGTCCATGACTCCACGCCATATAAAAGAACGGAGAATACGTAGCACTTTAGTAATCGAATTTTTATTTCCAATTTTATATCGTGGCTGTTAAAGATTTTTTTCATTTTGACGAAGGCTGATCTTGCCTTCTCGATCCTTATCTTAATTTCCGTCGATTGGTCCCACTGTTCATTTAAGTTTGCACCCAAATAACAAAAGTTGGTGATTTGTGTCATAGGTTGTTGGTTAACTAGTAATTGACCAGGACCAGACCAGGTGTATAATGCTACCAATAACTTTTGTAGTACTTGAAAAGACCTTTAAAAGGAGCAATATTAAGTGTCGATTACATTCAAACTAAGTGAGATATTATGCTACAAAAAAAATTGATGACATGTATTTTAAGAAAAATAAAGAAGTATATTTTACCCCTCATCCACCAGAATTTAAATTCATCGTTTTCCTTCTACTATACCTTTTATTATAGTGCTATTTCTATGTTCAAAAAGTTGAACGGATTTAAAATAAATTGTTTTTTAAAAAAATTAAGATCAAATTATACAGCGCATTTTTAAATTTTCTTAAAAATCTTCTTTTTCTCCCTGTAACTTGAAAACAATAAGAGATACAGTAATGAAAAACAAAAACAAAATTTTTATCTAAAAAAACCTACATTTTTGTTTGTTATTTTTTTTCGTATCTCTTATCATTTTTGAGTTACATGGAGAAGAAGGAAGATTTTAAAGAATTGAAAAATGCGCTCTATAATTTGATCTTATTTTTTTCAAAAACCATTCATTTTAAATACGTCAAACTTTTTGAACATAGAGATTACACTATAATAAAAAGTACTGTAGAAGAAAAACGATGTATTTAAATTCTGATGAAGGAGGGGTTAAAAATATACTTTCCAATTCTTTTTAAAATACATTCATCATCATCATTTGGCTCTACAACTCTATATGAGTCTTGGCCGCGTTTACTATTTCCCTCCATTGTTGTCGGTCCTGAGCAGCTATTTCCCATTGCTGTACTCCCATTTTGCGTAGATCGCTGGCTACTGCGTCCTTCCATCTCTTTCTTGGGCGACCAACTGACCTTTTTCCATCGGGCCTTTCCCAGAATGTGGCGTTTAGAAGTCTTTCGTCACTTTATCTTAGTACGTGACCCGCCCATCGTATTCTGTTTGATTTAATGTAGCGTACTATGTTTTCATCTCCGTATATTGTCTGGAGTTCATCATTGTGTCTTCTTCTCCATTCTCCTGTTGTCTCTTCTCTGCAAGGCCCATAGATAGTCCGCAGTATCTTTCTTTCAAGTACCAGTAATTTTGTTGTTTCCCGCTGATTCAGAGTCCAGGTTTCGCTTCCGTACGTTATTGTGGGATGAATTATTGTCTTATATACTCTTATTTTTGCTGGTCTTGAGAGTATTTTTGATTTAAGTAGGGTCCTTAACGAGTAATATGCCCTGTTTCCTGCAATAATCCTGGCTGCCACGTCCTTTTCATAGTTATTTTCAGATGTTATGATCGCTCCCAAGTACTTAAATTCTTTGACGACTTCAAAATTGTATTCATTAATTGTTACGTTTTGTCTAACCCTTGGTCTTGGGTTCTTCGTAACCACCATGTACTTGGTCTTGTCCTCGTTGACCTTAAGACCAACTTCCTTGCCTCCGTTCTCGAATAGGGTGAAAACTTCTTTTGCATCTCTGGTGGATTGTGCAATTGTGTCCACGTCATCCGCAAAGGCTAATAGTATTTTTGATCCTTGGGCGGCAAATCCGTTTGTCAGTTGTGGCTGAGCTTTCCTTACTGCATGTTCCAGTGCGAAGTTAAACAGCAGGGGGGCGAGAGGATCTCCCCTCTCGAAACGTCATCCGCAAAGGCTAATAGTATTTTTGATCCTTGGGCGGCCAATCCGTTTGTCAGTTGTGGCTGAGCTTTCCCTACTGCATGTTCCAGTGCGAAGTTAAGCAGCAGGGGGGCGAGAGGATCTCTTGTCTAAGTCCTGTGTCAATGAGGAATTCCTCCGACGTGTTGTTGCCAACTCTGATTCGTGCGGAAGCGTTCTCCGTGCTCACCTTTGCTAATCGTACCAGTTTTCCAGGTACTCCCATTTCTACCATAGTCTCCCACAATGCTTCTCTGCTAACAGAATCGTAAGCTTGTTTGAAGTCCACGAAGATTTGGTGTACATCGCGGTTGAATTCCCAATTTACGGTTTAAAATACATTAGTCATCAATATTTTGCAGCATATCTCGCTTAGGTTGAATGTAATCGACATTTAATATTGCTCATTTTAAAGGTATTTTCAAGCACTCTAAAAGGTATTGGTAGCATTATACACCTAAAATTGACCGTTTCTCTGTTATTTAAAGTTGAGTACACCGATTTGAGCATGCACCAAAAAAACAAACTCTTCTCACTTACCGTATCTCTTTTTGTATGATAACTAGAAGATTTATGAAGAAACGAGTCTCTTTGTTTTTTTATAAGCTACAAGAATATTTTATATAGTTATTTTCGATGAATGCATAGTTTTTAAGGTATTCACGAAAAACCGTCCGAAAAGGTGTCATTTTTCAATGAAAATGGCCAATTTTCAACCACGAACAACTCAAAAAGTGTTAGTTTTCAAAACAAAATTATAGAATAGTTTTTGTTTAGAATTAGGTTCTCTAGTTACTTCGGTGGTTAGTTTATCGAGAAAATGTTCCACCCCAAAGAAGGGGTGTGAACCACCCCCAAGATAAAAGCGCACATCGGCATTGGGTACACTTTGTTTCCTGATCTATTCCCAACTTACTCTAAAAATATCAAGTAAATCGATGCAGTAGGATGGAATTCGGAGCCAAATACCCTCATTGACTGCCCTAAATAAAGATGCATTAGAAATAAATAAACCAAGACACTTGTATGTTATGAAGAGCACTCCCGAATAGTTTGGGATTTATAAAATGTATATACACTGTAAATAATTATTTGGGAGTTTCCCTTGTAACATTCAACAAGTCTTGGTTTGTTTTTTTCTAGTGCATCTTTATTGTGATTTTAGTATAGGTTATCATCATAGCAGCTATTAAAGACGATACACAAATATGATATAGCCATAAAAATATATGGCTAACAAGAACGAAGAGAAAATTAGCCATAGAAGAACGGAAATGGAAAAAAGAGGAAATATGATAAATTATGATAATACAAGAGCTCAGGCGCAAAATTTCGGGCCAATAGTTGTTAAATGCATTAATTTTTTTCGAATCCTGAGAAAACTAATGAGTATTTTTTGAAAAATTTAAACACAGAATGAAAGATTAGATTACTACCGAGGGCTGAGAGTCCCTGAAAACTTCTATAATGTTTATTTTAATAAGTTACAGGAGTGAAAATAGTGCGATTTTTAATTTCAAATATCTCATTCAAAACAAACTTTTTGTTTATTTTGGGGGACTTTCTGCCGTCGGTAATAAAGCAATCTTTCATTTTGCGTTTAAATTTTTCAAAAATATTTATTAGTTTTTTCGGGATTTGAAAAAAATAAATGCATTTAAAATCATTGGTCCAAAATTTTGCACCTTCGCTCTTAATAAGAGAATACAAAAATAAAATGATTTTACAAGCCATTGAACAAATGAAAAATATTGAAATATTGCGAGGGGCATTCACAACTTATAGAAGAAAAATTCTAGAAATGGAGAAAATCTCTAGAAAAGATAAATGGAACAATAACAACTAACAGAGATGATATAAACTGGAGGTGCAGAGTATTTAAGATTTTTTTTTAAATATCTGTTGTGTTAATATCCCATTTTTTTACCTTTAAGTTTTCTTACCTTCTTCATCTCTCCCCTTTTGGTATGTTCTTTACTATTATCTGGATCATCGAATAGAATTATTTTTCTTAAGCTCTCATGTTACCCAGCATATTAACAATCATTGTCCTATTTACAGCCGCACGAAATAGTTCAGTGCTAGTTTTCCCAAACCATTGGCGTAGGTATTTAAGCCAAGAAGTTGTACGGCACTTCTTTTTCCCATTATTTTAACTTGCATGACAAGGTGAAGTATGTCATATTTTTCTAGATGACGAATAATATAACCAAAGTATTCCAATCTACGCCTTTTAACCGTGTTAACTACTTCACAACTTTTATTCAAACGTTGCAAAACACTTTCGATTATAACTCTTTTTACCCAACTGATCTTTAGAATATGGCGGTGAACCCACATCTCAAATGCTTCTAGGTTTTTTAAAAGCGATTCTGTCAGAGTCCATGCTTCAACCCCGTAAAATGGTACTGGAAATATATAACATCGAACCATTCTTATGCGAAGTTCCTAATTAAGGTCATGACTGCACAGGATTTTCTTAAATTTCATAAAACTTGTTCTTGCTTCGGCAATTCTACTTTTTATTTATGCACTAGAGTTCCACCTTTCATTAATATGAGAACCCAGATATACAAGATAACTTACGCGTTTAATTGAGTCATTACCGACTGTTACGTTATAGTTATTGTTATTTACGGCTGCCTGTTTACTAACAACCATAAACTTTGTTTTTATTGCGTTGAGGTTGAGTTTGAGTCCATACATCTCGCAGAACGCCACTATTCGGTTCAATAACGCTTGAACATGTTAACAAGATCAATTGTTGATCCTGCCACTAACAAGGTGTCATCTCCGGATCTGATATTGTTCATAAGCACGCCATTAATAAGTCTGCCCTCTTTTGCCTTTTCCAACACTTCATTTAAGATTGTTTCGGCGTAAAGATTAACACTAGAAAGTCTGACTTAGCATACCTACCTAGGAAGCCGGAAGGAATCATTTTGGCCCCAAGTTCTTAAATCAATAAAAACCCGTTTTAAAGAATTTACTATTTTATTTTAGAATAAACAAAAAATAAAAATAAACAGTTTAAAGAAATTATATAAACTCTAGATGATACTTTCATTGATTAAACATTTTGAACACCATACAGTTTGCAGTTTTTGGCATTTGCCACACACTGCCTTGTTACAGCCGTGGCACTGATTGGAAGTATGATTTCCTTTACAATACATTTTTAACTGACATTTTTTTCTTTTTGGCTAGTAACAGTGCTGGTGGTTGGTAAATCCGGTGGTGCTGGGTGTAGTACCAGATTGCGGGAGGCAAGATATGAAGCCCTCAATTCTTCACACAGCTGAAGAATAAACTTACGACGACTAATTTTACTTCCAGTTACTTCTTTATAAATGATCCATGCATTTATTGCTCCTAAGTCAAGAATGTTATAAAACACGTGCATTGGCCATCGTCTTGAAGCAACTTTTGCCGTATAAAGGCGCGCCATTTGATCCACTACATCAACCCCATATTTTGTTTGATTATAAAAACTTACTCATTCAGGAAGTTTTTTTTCATCGACAGTAACATCCACTGTTTGATCTAATGAGCTCAACGAAAGAACATTTTTGTGACTCTTTCCTTGGTATGCCGTAAGTGATATCTTTTCGTCGCTCTGGAATATATGGGTAACGTATAAATCTCTATTTTCACTCTTTACGCTTAGAGGAATTTCCTTTCTGTTGCGATTCAAAGTACCCACAAGACTTGTTGATTTCTTTCGCAAGGCCTTGGCCAATTTTAAAGATGTAAAGTAGTTTTCTGTCGTAACATTTTTGCCCTTTCCCAGTTGATTTTCCATTAACCGCAAAATAACATGTTCACCAACACTTGTGTCTTTCTTGCGTAGGTAATCAGTGCCAATATAAGGGTAACCATTTACAAGATATTTTGATTCCACGCATGCCAAAAGCCAAAATTGTATGCCAAACTTATCCGGCTTATTTGCTATGTACTGTGTGAACAGCCATCTGGCTTTAGAAGGCAGTAGTTGTTCGTTCACAGTGAGGTTTATTCCCGGTTGTAACATGCACCACTATTTTCTATAAATCCATTCCAAACCGCAGAGGCTAGAGCAAATTTGTCGGTTTTCAATCGTTCAAATCTCGTTTGCTTTATGTCAAATCTGAGATATTTTATAATATCCTTGAATGTGTCTCGTGACATAGTTTACCTAAAAAACTGAGGACCCCATACTGTTTCCCACAAGCTGTTGATTGGGAAATTTTTGGCGTCGTAGACTCCTCTTGCGTACATAATAGGAAGGGCAGCCTCCAGTTCTTCCAAAGTTATAGTCCATGTGTCATTTTTCAAACATCGATGTGCTTCTGCAATAGTGAATTCTTGTATATGACGTAACATGCTGTCGTTGATTATTTATAAGATGCCAAGCACTTACCACACAATTGTTCCTCACGTCCCTTTTTGCATACGATGTAGGACCTGATTCCTCTCGATAAATGTTGTGCTGAGCGCGTCGTCCTGTAATGAGCAAACATTCAATGAATATGAAGATACTAAAAATCATAATCTTACCAGGTACTGATCCAGAATCAATAACTTTCCACGTTGTTCCGTCTTTCGATTGTTCGGTGTCTCCGATTGAAATAACTTTTCCTTGTTGACCTCTTTTTCTCTTGCGACTTGGCTTAGGTGCACTTGGATTCACGATAAGATTAGCTGAGTCGTGCTGTTGAGATGTAGAAGTAGTGTTTACATACATTGATGGCTCTTGTACAATAAAACTTTCTAACTGCTCTGAACCATCACTCGAATCACTATTTTGTGGTGGTATGTATTGTTCATCGTCTGACTCATTATTTCCTTCAAATTCAGATTCACCTCCCGAAACATCTTCTTCTATTTTTCGTATTTCTTCAAAGAAGTTCAAGATCTGATAGTCCACGACGAGACATTTTTACAGTCGTCTTGAATTTTCACAAATGAACGAATGTTTCAATATTCCAGAAACGAGAGTGAGCAGAACCTAATAAACCGGACAATAAACAAAATACTTTCAAGGAACACACACTATGTACCAAAATACCTTCTAGAAATAAACGTGCATAAACATACTTTTATCCATCCGACAGAAAGTTTAAAGAAATCGTCTAATTTCGGAGAAAACGATAATAATTGATACAGGACCAATTTGGCCCCTTCAGACTTCTAAGGTAAGTTTGTTAGAAAATCCATTTAGCAAATTTAGTAAACAATATTTTTTGCTTTAAATAAGACTTTGTATCAAAATATTAAAAGTCATAAAATATGAAATTATTATTGTGTCAAATAAAATAACTACAATAACTTCAAATCGCAACGGGGGCCAAATTGGACCCTCCGGCTTTCTAGTGTTAAACAGCGTTGGTGAAAATATACAGCCTTATCTAACTCCACGCTTGATTTCTATTTCTTTAGAGTACTTATTCCCAACCCTAACACATTCAGCCTGGCCTCAAAACAAATTTGCGGCGATGATTCTAATGGCCCTACCGTCCAGACCGGAAGTCTTGACAATATGTAGCATTTTTTCATGGCGAACTTTATCCAAAGATGAAAAAGGGGTTCGAGGCAGGTTTTGTTTATATTTGATTCAGAGTTGGACCACCATCTCCATATAGCTATTTCAGCATCCTTATGCGTCTTCAGTGAAGCTCCAAAGCTTTTTCAAAATCAATCGCGCACATGAAAACGTCATGATGTATTATCTCTGCATTTTTGAATTAAAACTTGGGTTGCAAATAGTGCATTACGCGTTCCAAGGCCACAGCGAAAACCGAATTGAATACTTGAGATTCTGTCCTCAATTTTTCAATAATATGTTCTTTGATGAATTATTCCGAGAAAAGTTTTCAATACATGACTTATTAGGCTGATAGTGCGTATTTATTTTATTTTAGCTGCATTTTGTGGCTCTGTGTTTTTTTGGAAGTACAACAATAATTTCGTAAGTATCTTAATGCCCTCGGCACCTAAAAGCTTTAGTGTTTCTACGTAATTTCCATTTGGTCCGATCGCTTTGCCATTTTTTGCGTTTTTTTATAGCGTATTACACTTCTTCCTTAGTTATTGGAGTACTATGTCATTTAGCGTTTCTAGTTTGATTCTTTCACCTTCGAATAATTCCTTTAAACAGAGTGTCCCGAAAAGATCCCTAGCATTTTAAAAAGGAAGACCACATCGAAGATGAGACTCGAATAAAGAAAAATATATTTATTATTTTAGAAGATGGGACCATTTGAGGTTGCTGTCTAAAAAATATCAAGATATTTTAGAGAATCAACGGTACTTATCTGGCTGTTATTAGGAAGCAACGGTTGAAGAGCACCTTTATAGGATAATTCTACTGTCTTATCTAAGTTAAACGAGAGTAAATTATAGTCAGACCAGGTTTTTATCGTAAGAAGTACTTCCATGACGAGTCACAATAGTTAAGCTGCGCCAGGTGATACTGGTATCCTCAGCTAAAAAAAATTATTCCAGGATTTACTTGTAATATTAATTTCAGCATGATTATTGCGTTGTAAACTCACTTCTATTTTTGCGAAAATTGTATTAAAGAAAGTGTAAGTATAATGCTTAGTACAAATCCAAATCCAGGCGGTTACGCCGCGACTTACCAGTTTAAACGCTGGTAAATGCGCGGTTGCATGTGTACGATGTTGAGCGGTTGCATTTGTTTCTATGTTAACTTGAACCGCGACGGTTGGGTTTTTCAGGTACACCGCGACGTCGACGTTGGCAAACCGCCCACATATTATCAACAAGCCCTAAGAGAACGTCAGCGAGGAGAAGGAAATACCTTATTATAGGAACGATACCGGTTTCGTTAATCTAAGGGAAATACCGGAACGGATAATGCTGGCTAACAAAGCATATTCTCTCTCTCTCTCTCTCTCTCTCTCTCTCTCTCTCTCTCTCTCTCTCTCTCTCTCTCTCTCTCTCTCAGGTATTTGGAACCAAAAAGAATCACAGGGAAGTAAAGTTCAAAGGATATAAAACGTATCATATGATTACTAGCACCAAATGATTTCACACACTAAGAATTTTTACCGTACGATTGTTGAAATGTACATAGTGGCTCGAGAAATCATATGGAATCTTTCTTCCTTCACCGCTTGAAACGTTCAGTGAAGAGAGAAATATTTCATATGATTGCTCGAGCCACTATGTATATTGCAACCATCGCACGGTCAAAATTCTTAGGGTAAGAACAGAACAAGTGGGTCGCGGTGGAGGTGTAGGTAGCGGTCGATGTCGATATCCATGTAAAACAAACACATTGTAGTGCGATGTCATCTAGGAGGTTTACATCGATGCTTTTGAAAATAAAATGACTTTGTTTTACATGGATGTCTACTGCGCGACCTACAAGGATGCTTCCCTGTGATTGGTCCGTTCGAAGCCAAGTTGTCATTAACTGCGCTATCTGAGTTGATACTTTTTATAATATAATACCTTTTTTTTATTGTTTATTTTTGAATTTCTAAAGTATTTAAATTCAGTAAATTTTTAAAAGATGAAAGAGGATCTGATTATTTACAGCTGACATTTCATCACTATCATCACTTGACTGACACAACATCGCAAAAGCAGTCTTTTTGTCATTCAAATTACTTCACTTGATAGTGGTTCTTGCTCGAATGACAGCGCAGGTGACCTCCTTGCTATGTGCTGTCGACATCGACCGCGACTTAACTAGTAGCATTCACCGCGACCTACACCTCCACCTCGACCCACTTGTTCTGTTCTTGCCCTTAGTGTGTAAAACAAGCGATCGCGTAGAAACAAGGATCGTGGCAGACAAGAAAATAAACCCTTAAATATTTTTGAACAAAACAGAAAATATATTGAGAAGGATATTGGGTCTATTCTGTGACAGTGGTCTGTGGAGAATACGGTTTAACCACGAGATGTATCAATATATATTACAAAAAACACTCTATCTATAGCAATCTCAGTCAAATACAAATGACTTTGTAATAAGCTTAAGATAAGGTTTTTGCAATAATTTATTGGCAAAAGTAAACACTTATGCCTGGTTGCACCAACAGATCTTAAGCTCCAGCTTAGCTAAGCTCTACTTATAGATAGGACCTCCTTGAATATCGCATACGTTGCACCATAATTTTAGATTCTTACCTTGTTATCAATTATATCTATTATTATATTATGGTATTCTTATTGTAATATATTATAATTATATTATATTAATTCGTATGATATTCTCGACTTAAGCCTAAGATCTGTTGGTGCAACCGGGCATTTAATTACTTTGGTGGGTTTTTGGGTCTGTTTTTAGAAATCATTTATATAAAAAAACGTTCTTTACTGTAATCATTGGTTATTTTTTAATTATTTTGTGAGATTTTGTAAGTATTGACTCCTTTTTATTTCAGATATTAGAAAAAAGTTCTTTAGCTTTTTTTTTCTAAGTGTTGTAATATGGTTAAATAATGATTTTTTTATTATATGTTACTGGTCTGAATTTGAAACAAACTCCCTCAAATTTCTAAGTTTAATTTAATGAGTTAGGAACTTACAAAACCCAAAGTAAATTACACCTTAGCGGGCTCCCACAAAAACTTTACTTTTCACGTAATATGAAATTTAACCCAATTATTTTAACCTCCCCGGTACTCCTTAACCTTTTTTTGCCCAAATGAAATGGTCTGAGCTAAATACATATAAAGTAGCCAACTGGCGGATGTTTTGATATATTAGTTCATTATTCTCATTCTCTATTCTCTTTCGCTCATTTAAGAGACGAGCAAGTTTGAATGTACCTTTGCAACTCAATTTGATAAGTTGTTGAAATTAAATTAAGTAGATTTATAATGGCTTGCCAACTTCATTCTAATGGTGTTAATATACCGGAGAAAGCTCTGAGTACTTCCGCAGCAAAATACGGATTTAATTACCGAACTGAATAATGTTTTGACGGGCTAAGTTTTCCAAGAAACCAGTCTCCATACAAAGTTTAAATAAAAGTTGTATGAAGATTCAAACTTAATTACCATAGACTACTGTAGATAAAATATGGTTAAATGCTCTAGCTAAACGCGCTAAATTTTAAATCATTTTAGTATTATTGTGGATGATCTAATCTTAGCGCTTTCTAATAAAAAAATCAATTATACTTTACAAACTTTCAACAGTCATAAACAACATCTGAAATGCACTTGCAAAGAAAAGGTAGATAACACCCTGCCTTTCTATTGTATCTTTGCATGAAATAATTAGGTCATTTCGATAATTATATTTTGACAACTATTAAATAATATAAACTGACATAAATATTACAGACATAACAACATTGCGAAGTGATACTATAAATAAAGGAGAATATTATAATCTCCCACGCTATTTTGAACATGAAAAATACAAAAGAATTAAAATCCTAAATCTAAAATCTTGAATTGAGAAGTCGAATTCGTTCAAATCTTCTTAACTGTGGAAGAGCATTACGCTCTTCCACAGCAGGTTCATTAATGGGTAACGCAGCAGGCTCATTAATGCGTACCAGTTCATTATCAGGATGATCAGGTTCTATCATTGGATCTACTACATTTTAGTTGATAGGGTTTGGATGTAAATGAACTGGAGGAACTAAACGTTGGGTAGACGGAAGAAGAAGCAGGGGAGTTCTTGATATTGTGGCTGATAAATAATTACTTCTGGTTCGTTTACAAAGGTTACATTCTTTATAGGTACCATGGTATTACGAATTTGGTCAATTTGACGTTTTAGACAATACCCATCATCAAGTTGGACTTGGTAATGTAACAATCCATACTTTTTAACAATTTTGCCAAATTCCAAAGTTCCTGGTTTCTTTGCTAATACCGTACTTGTACTCTACGATGGAATAATTAGGCGATGGAATAATTAGGACATTTCGATAATTATATTTTTCTACAACCGTGTTGAAAATGCAATTTTTGGCACTCCATAGGAGCGTTAAAAATGCTACTTTATCTACTCAATGTCATATTATGTATAAGTTTTTATTTTGTGAAAACTGTCATTATAGATAGCAGTGCGTGAAGGGTTTAAAGTGTGCGTGAAGTAACAATGTATTTTAAATGGAATTTACTTTTTCCACACTTTCAATGGGTTTTTTGGCACACTTTCATATAATCAAATATCCTTAACTTTCGCGTTGTCATGGTAATGACTGATGACAATATGAGCAATGACTTACAACAATATTTTTGACAGTTTTGTGGTTTGAAAGTAGTTAGGATTTTTAAATGTCAAAGTTCTAAAAATTGTAGAATAGAAATGAATTCCAGTGGCGAAGAGTTACAGTTTTTTTATTTGTTTATCAATGATAAAATATTGTATGAAACTGTGCGTGAAGTACTTTTTGCGAACTTACGCGATATATAGCCTAAAAATCGCGTGCGTTCGCAAAAAGCATACTTCACGAACTGTCTCATAAATAACTATTAAAGCACTAGTGCTTTAAATTTTTTAAGGCACTGCAGTTAAAAGTGAATTGTCAAATTGTGAAACGTCAAAATATTTATATTTCATTTATTAACATTAATATTAATAGCACAACTTGCGCAATTTGAAAAAGGTGGTTTAAAAGGTTTTTTAAAATTTAATTTAAACTGTATTATTGCATTTTTAACACGTTTGTAGAAAAAAACTATTAAAATTTGTTAGAATATACAACAATAAAAGTAAGATGTTATTCTATAGTTGTTATGATTTACGTATTGACAGTATAGGCAGCTTTGATGTAATGTCAAGAAAAATATAAAAATGGAATGTCAGTCAAGTTCAAGTAAAAGTTTTTGTAGATATTGTCCTGTAATTGAGAATGAATAAATTATAATTGTTGATATATAAGACGTTTGTAGAAAAAATATTGTATGATATACATGTTAAAAAGTACATTTTTAAGGTACTCATGTGAATTCGCTTCGCTCATTCTGCCAACTTTCACATGCGTGCCTTAAAATTGTACTTTTAACACTTGTATCATAAATCACTATTATGCACGACTGGGCGGTAAATTCCATATTATGTATACATTTGGCGGGCGTAAAGTGCCACTTTAGCGCCCGTGGGCTTCTTTATCGCCCCGGCGCCGGACGGTTATGTTAGATGGCGGGTGTGCTTAGTGAAACACAAAGGTTTTATTTATTGTATTTTATTTTAATAAAGGAATTATAACTTTAGCAATAAAACATAAGTTTCCTACATCTATAATTTTATATTTATAACACAATCTGAACAATTATTTATAGAAATGTTAGGATTTGCTACTTTGCTCTGTTGTAAGTTGCTATGTGGCGAATTACTATTCATGACTTATTTACTTTGTTGCTAGGGTAACGCGAACATAGCTATAGAAATTACTGTTCTATCATATTATTATTTCTTACACTTATTTCTTTCAATATGACATTTTTTATTAACTAACCAATACAAATGATTCGGTGAATTGTTATACAGGATGAGTTTTAATAAATTGAGCTATAAAATTCATGCAACGTTTGAAACGGTATTTATAATAAATTGCTCGCAAAAGGTGGAAAGAAAAAGAAGCATTAAAAAATAAAGACGATCGTGCAAGGAATTTTGTATCTTTATTAATAAATGATCATTAAAACAGTCGTGCGTAAAAATTTGTATGTATTTCGGGCGTAAACAGCGTTTTACGTGTTAATAGCCCGAGCCGAGAGGCGAGATACACGTCGCGGTCCATAAACGCCTATTTTACGCCCTTGATACATGAATACCTATTTGACAACACTATTAAATATGAACTGACATAACTATATATAACATTACATAACAACATTGCGAGGTGATACTATAAATAGAGGAGGATATTATACTTTCCTTGACATGTTCATATTGAAATACGACAACAATATTCTCAAAACCAAATAGTACAAAAAGCCAATATGTAGCTATGGTTACATACGCTATTATTCTTGCCATCTAACCAAAATGAAGTATAATTTAATAACAGCATTGAAAAATCGTGTTAGTAGGTTATTCCATCCACATTTTGTTCAAAAAGCTAACATTACGTAACATCTTACTGGAAAACTCATACTGAAATTGGTAAACAATTTCTTATTTAAAATTCCTTCCGGGATTTTCAAGGAACTTAAAGAGTAAACATTCTAACTAAAACACTCTCGACAACACTCTAGAAAAATGCAATATTCTATAGGTACTTCATATCTTGTTCAAAATACGATTTTTTTTATATTGGGGAAACTACATAGTAGAAATATATCTAGCCCCATTAAATCTCACAAAAGCGATTGTAGAATTCTCAAACCATTATGTGCTTTGACAGAACAGGTTATCTAAAATAACCACATTATAAATTTTCATGATCCAAAAATATTAAACACCGAAAAAAAAAACAAACATTAACGTACTTTTCTTTAGATGGTGCATATCAGCAAGGCTTCTAACACAATGAATAAAACGTCTAAAATTGATAATCTTAGTAAAATCTACAACTATTTTTTTTGAAAAATAGGCATTTATCAGTTCAGGAGATTTTTCTAATTTCCTACATTTTTTGAGTTGCCATTACATTTTTTAATAAAATTAAATATCACTGATATTTCAAATTACCTATTTTGATTTTTAGAGATAAAAACTTTCTTAGTTCTTTTATCATACATTTTCTCAATTCCTTGTATGTAGTGGCACAGTAGGGGAGCCCAAGTGGGGATTTTTGCAGTTACTCGAGCGTGGGGAGAAACCTTGTACCCTGTAAATGTACCTCTACCCTCTACCATATATTGGCTCTTAATACTGGGCAGTTCGTTAAGGGGGGTCCGAAAAAAACCTATCCTTAAAAAAACTCGAAATTGTCAGATTAAGATAAGGTAAATGTCTGTTAGTGTATCTTTGGTTGCCTGTATACATGACAATAGGTGGGCTGGGGGTTACTTTAAAATCTTAAATAGGAGCCTCCATTTTTTTCTGCAGATTTGGATTCCTTACGTAAAAATAAGTAATTTTTATTCGAGACATTTTTTCTAATTATGGATAGATGGCGCTATAATCGGAAAAAACCATTGTTGGAAATAGAAAATTAAATTAAAAAATGAAAAGTCACTTTATGGAAAACTTAACTTTTTTTTTGGTTGAGGACCTACTCTTCACAACCCAATAGGTCCCCATAACGCTCGAGTAACTAGAAATTTAGCATACTTTCTTCCCCTACTCTAGGTGCTTATACGCTAACCATAGTTACATTTTTAGTCTTTGTTAGCTATATATTACCTACGATTTAAAAATTTAAAAAATCCTTGAAAGAATTTTCATTTAGATAAATACTTCAAAATTAACTAAATCTTTTAATTATTTTGGTGAACAGCCTGTTGCTTTTTGAATTTTTAATTTTATGTAAATTAACCAAGATGTATACCTAATTAATTATAATTAACACTAACACCAGATTAGGTATGTAAAATTTTTTGCCGTAGCGTATATGTATCCAAGTGATGCGTTTCATCCCTTTAAGAGGGATTATCTATTCGTTTAGATTCACACACTCGTTTGTATTGTCTATTACTGTCCATCCGTGTTATGTGACCGAACGAATTTAATTTTTTCTCCTTTATTATGTGAATTAAATTGTGTATTATGTTTAATTTTACGTCGGTTCCTTATAGTAAGGGAGGCAAGGATGCAAAAATTTGCAGTAACTAAAGCGTTATGGGGGCCTATTGGGTTGTGAAGATTAGGTCCTAAAACTTCACTGCGTTGAAAAGTTCTCTTGCCTTGCCTATTCTATGCAGCACTTCTTCGTTTTAGGTATGCGATGTCCATGAAATTTTGAGAATTCTCCGGTAGATCCACATTTCAAAGGCCTCCAACTTATTTATGGTTGATGTTTTAAGGGTCCATGTCTCAACTGCATAGAGGAAAGTCGACCAGACGTAGCATTTGGATAAACGTAGTCGAATTTCGAGATTTATTCGAGACTCACAAAGCAGCTTTTTGATTTTTTCGAAAGATTTTCTGGCCTGTTCTATTCTCGATTTTATTTCTAGATTAGGATTTAGGCTGCTATCGATCCAACATCCCAAGTACTTAAATCTATTGACTTGTTCTAAAATGTGCCCATTTATTGTGCAAGGTGGAGGTACGTTTTGGTTTTTTCGGATTGACATCACTTTGGTTTTTCTAATGTTTATTTTCATACCAAACTACTCACAGGTCGAGTTGGTCTTGTCGATGAGTCGTTGTAGGCCCAAGTCGGAATCCGCAATCAACACCGTATCATCGGCGTATCTGATGCTGTTGATATTTATGCCATTCACCTCGACTCCATCCTTGGAGTCGTCCAGTGCCTCTTTAAATAGAAACTCGGAGTAAAGATTAAACAGCAGAGGCGACAGAACACATCCCTGTCTAACTCCCCTCCTAATTTCTACTTCTGCGGATGTGGAACCCTCGATCCTAACTCTGGCGTTTTGGTTGCAGCATAAGTTCTTTAGTAAATTGATGTCTTTTCCAGCTATCTCGTTGCCACTACTCTTTGCAATAGAGTCGTCCCACATGAAGCATGAACCTTCGGCAATACTATCATTATAGACGGTAAAATTAAATGTCCTTAACTGCTTTAAATAAAACGATTTTCCATTAGTTAACATAGTTAATTAGTTAACAATGGTTGTCCATATTGATTGAACTGCCGTCTTTTTAACAATCAGTGTGCCATGCGAAAAAGACCGGTGTACCACATAGGGCTTTTTTGCAACAAATTTCACAGTGGACATCCGACTTGCAATTTTAATAATTGCAAGTCGGTTACATAAAGTAATATTGCCTGTACAACCACCCATTAACCACCATTCGAAACATTTAAGTGTATTATTGGCTGCATATCTCCATTTACTGTAAAAATGGACTACCGCCCTTTCAATTCTAACGTACAGAACTACGAAATAGTATAATTTAAAAAGTTCAAATTTCGGGCTTTACTCGAGTAAAACACATTCTACCTGCTGCCTCTTGGTTAAATGCTTAATTGGGTATACTAGCAGTAATGACAATGCCGTAATACAGAAATAAAAATTATAATCTATTTGTTAAAACAAGACAATTTGCTGTGGTATTTGGAGTTGGAAATATTTCCAGCAGCTTTATATTTGCATTTATTTTACCAAAACCTGGCAAGTACTTCGCACTTTACCCGAATAATCCTAGAATTACCCGTTTACCTAACTTTATCCACAAAATATACATATTTTTGGTTGCTTCTATCAGGTTCTCGCTTCTTTGGTCCTTTTTCAGGTTTTTCCATATAATTTTGTTGCCATTGAACCAAATGCTTTTTCCTGTCTATGGAACACAAGAATAAAAAACCGCTAAACGCCGTAAAAATGAGTGGCGCAAAAAATATTCCAGCTACAAAAGATCTGATATGAATATTACGTGGCGCGAAAATGGATTCTCATTTGATGCAAAACAAAATTCTAGTTTTATTTTAAAATATTTTTCCATAATATTTGCTAAATTTGAAGTAAACGCGCCACAAAAGAGTAACTTTGATACAGTTTGAATTTTGAAACTCTTTTGTGGCGCGTTTACTTCAAATTTAGCAAATATTATGGAAAAATATTTTAAAATAAAACTAGAATTTTGTTTTGCATCAAATGAAAATCCATTTTCGCGCCACGTAATATTCATATCAGATCTTTTGTAGCTGGAATATTTTATGCGCCACTCATTTTTACGGCGTTTAGCGGTTTTTTATTCTTGTATCAGGAGTTTTTCAAAGTTATTTATAAATTAAACGTATGAAGTTGAATGCAATGTTCCCCTATTACACGTCAAGCTTTATAAATGGTCACCTTTGTTGCATTATATCCCAAATGATCTAGTGTCCATCGAATGTACACTAGATTTTTTTCTATTCGAAATAGATTGAAACAAAAATATTGAGATGGTCGGTAAATGACGTCGGATTGCCCGTTGCCAGATTAAATTTAGCGTCGTAACCACTACAACTACATAAACCATTTCGGGAATAATCGTTAATTGGATTATACTTTTGTAGCTTAATAACTTCTAAACGGTTTAACCGATTTTGATCAGTAAACAAGAGTTTGAAACGTATTGACCAGTAGTATCTGATGGATCTAAGGTCAAGTATGATAACTGAAGCTATTACAGGAATTATTGAGCTTGAGAAACCGTTTTTCCCACAGGAAATAGATTTTATCATATTTATGAAGCCTATAACCTAAAAATTCGAATATTATCGGATATAAGGTATACACCGTTAGATTCGTCTTGAGTCCTTCGACAAACGCTAAGTTATTGGCGCAATTCGTAGGTTGAAATGTTGAGTAATTGTCGAAAAACCAAAATTTTCAAAGTTTAGTTTTTCAGTTTTTCGGCTATACTGAGCTGTGTGTATGTCTGATCCTGACGGCTTAAACACCATTTGAAAGCTTAGGTCAACACTATCGATTTGATGTATTTGCAGTTCTCCTGCCTCGTCTTGATCCGAATATATATACCCCCAAAAAATATGCCGTTTTGTACCTACCAAGTCCTATAGCTGGCTTATGGGTGGTCAAAAGTCACAAACTACACCGGTTCTAAATCAGCCCTGACCCCCTCTTCAAACACAGAGTCTTTCAAATCGGTGAATCTTTTTCTGAACTTTAAGATGGAAGTTAACCCAATTTTTAATTCAGTCAGACTTAGAAAATCGAAAATTTCGTGTATATAATATACAGGGTGAGGCAGATAAAGGGCCGATTAGAAATATCTCGAGAACTAAAGGTAAGAGAATCAAGAAAATTGGAATACAGGGGTTTTGAATTATGAACTATTTAATGAAAATATTTTGGTCTCTTTGTTACTTCCGGTTATACCGGAAGTTGATTATAACTTCGTTTTTTTAAATGAAACACCCTGTATATTTTTACATTTTTAGATTCTGCTCGATGTCTTCTTTCTTAAAATATGAGATTTTGTATTATTATACAGGGTAGTTTAAAAGATAATTAAGGTTTTTTATAAATGTTGTAGCAAACTTCACACCCTGTAGAATTGTACTGATTTGATATGAAAAACTCCATTTATGTTCAAGTGATTTTTAATATAGTCTATTATTATCAAAAATTAATGATATAGCGAAATGTTTAATTTTAGTATACAGGGTTGGTTGAAACTCGGAATGAGTATTTTCTGAGTTTTCTTAAATAGAACACCCTATATTTTTGTACTGTAATGAAATGATATTTTATAATACTTTCTTATTTATTAAGCATTCCCTATACCTAACTGCTTTAATTTCTAAGTTATTCGTAGTTCTTTAAGCCAAACATTAATTGCAACAAAAATTACGTGAAATTTTATCAAGTTTGCCGTGAAAATATTTAATCATAAATAATTTTTCGAAAATGAACACATATTAATCTCGACTGACCCCTAATTTATTAATACGGGTTGATATATCAAAATACCTACGTAGTTAAAATTGTTGGTGTGTTTAATATTAATAAATAGACACAATATTCTATCTAGTTGGCTATGACTTTGACACTAAATATGCTTTGACACTAAGTATGACACTAAACATTCTACTATTTTTGAAGTTCCAGTTGCTTTGTTACCATTACTAATATGAATTTTTCTAATGAGGAACTGATTCAGATATTTTTTGTCCTAAGATAGTAGAACAGATAAAAATGTGCTACTAGCAATAAGAATTTATCATTAGCAATTCCATGATAGATGACAACCAAAAAGAGAAACTTTTCAAAATTTACTGGAGCAGTTTCAACGAAGTGAACATTTAGATTACGAGAAATCTGATCGAACAAAAACTATTGTAAATGATTAAAATAAATTAAATGTTAGTGTCACTGAATATCTGCATATTAGTATGAACGTTCTCGTAATCTAAGTGTCTATGGTTTGTTTTTAATGACATAAGGATCATTCTAGATTAACATATATTTATTTTCAAAAAATTATTTATGATTGAATATTTTCACGGCAATCCTAATAAAATTTCACGTAATTTTTGTTACAATTAATGTTTGGCTTAAATAACTACGAATAACTTGCAAATTAAAGCAGTTAGGTATAGGGAATGCTTAAGAAATAAAAAAGAACTATGAAATATTATTTCATTGCACTACTAAAATATAGGGTGTTCCATTTAAGAAAACTCAGAAAATGATCATTCCGAGTTTCGACCCACCCTGTATACTAAAATTAAACATTTCGCTCTATTAATAATTTTAATAATAACAGACTATATTAAAAATCACTTGAACATAAATGGAGTTTTTCATATTAAATCAGTACAATTCTACAGAGTGTGAAGTTTGGTACAAAATTTATAAAAAACCTTAATTATCTTTTAAACTGCTCTGTATAATATTACAAAACCACATATTTTACGAAAGAAGACAGCGAGCAGAATCCAAAAATGTACAAATATACAGGGTGTCCCATTTAAAAAAAACGAAGTTACAACCAACTTCCGGTATAACCGGAAGTAGCAAAGAGTCCAAAATATTTTCATTAAATAGTTCATACCTCAAAACCCCTGTATTCAAATTTTCATGATTCTATTACCTTTAGTTCTCGAGATATTTCTAATAGGCCCTATATCTGCCTCACCCTATATAGTGTCGCGTGTAGGGGGGTGTGGGTGTGCGCCACTGGCGAGAACTGCCGTTCTCTGGTAATGTTCAAAATTAGACATGAGTTGGAAAGGTAATGATCAGTATTGTTAGAAGCCGCAAAGGTCGGACTTAAATTTTTGAAGTTTTTGGGAGTTTTGGGGACCAAAACGAAAAACAGACCCTAAATAGGAAGGGCCGTAAAATCGACACCCTTGGACCAAAACGGATGGTTGACATATGAATGGGTAAGTCTTTTTCTGAACTTGAAGATGGGAGTTGGCACAATTTTCAATTC
This sequence comes from Diabrotica virgifera virgifera, assembly GCF_917563875.1. Taxonomy (NCBI): domain Eukaryota; kingdom Metazoa; phylum Arthropoda; class Insecta; order Coleoptera; family Chrysomelidae; genus Diabrotica; species Diabrotica virgifera. Next base: position 136,019,176 of record NC_065450.1, read on the forward strand.
AGTCAGATTTAGAAAATTGAAAATTTAGTGCATATAATAGTGTCGCGTATAGGGGGGTGTATTTCTGCGCCACTGGCGAGAACTGCCGTTCTCTGGTAATTTTTTCGATATAAAACTAAAAGCTTCGATAATCACTAAATCGAAAACTATTAATTTTATCAAAAAAATGTATAATGAACATTTTTTGCTTATAATTAATGTTTTTACCAGTATTTGCGGTCAAAATATAATAAAAAATTTCCACCCTCGAGATGAGGTGGCAACCACCCCATGGTAAAAGCGTATTTCTGCATCATATAGATTTTGATCCTTGGACTATCCACTACTTATTGTCAAATTTTCAAGCAAATCTATCCATTCTGTAAAAATTGAGAAGTGAAAAATTTCAGTTCCTGGACTAATTATACATTTGGAGCTCTATAACTTCTGAACGGCTTACCTGATGTTGATCACTAAACATGAATTTGAAACGTATTGACAAGTAGTATCTGATGCATCCAAGATCGAGTGTGATAACTGAACGTATTACAGGAATTATTGAGCTTGAAAAACCGTTTTTCCCATAAGAAATAGATTTGATCATATTTATGAAGCCTATAACTTAAAAATTCGAATTTTCCCAGATATAAGGTATACACCATTAGACGCGTCCTGAGTCCTTCTACAAACGCTCAGTTATTGGCGCAATTCGTAGGTTGAAATTTTGAGTAATTGTCGAAAAACCAAAATTTTCAAAGTTTAATTTTTCAGTTTTTTGGCTATGGTGAGCAGTGTGTATGTCTTAGCTTGATCGCTTAGGCATCATTCGAAAGCTTAACTCAACCCTATTGATTTGGTGTATTTGCGGTTTTCCTGTCTTTCCTTGAACCTAAGATATCTACGCCCAAAAAATATGCTATTTTGTATCTACCCAGCCCTCTAGCTGGCTTAAGGATAGTCAGAAGTCAAAAATTAGACCGGTTCTGAATCGGCCCTCACACCTTCTTGAAACACAGAAAAAACATTCAGATCGGTGTAACTTTTCCACACACATACATACATACATATCCACATATGTATACCACATATGTATCCACATGTATATATTATATACACATATCCACAAACATTTTCCATTTTTTAAATAAAAATTGAGTAATATTTCTGAGCTCGATATCTTTTGAATGGTAAAACCGATTTTCAAAATTTAACATGCGTTGGAAAGGTAATTATGTGTGCTATCAGAAGCCGCAAAGGTCGGGCTTAAATTTTTGAAATTTTTGGGAGTTTTGGGGACGAGAACGAAAAACAGGCTTTAAATGGGAAGGGCCGTAAAATCCACACCCTTGGATCAAAATTGATGGTTGACATATGAATGGACGAATCTTTTCCTAAACTTTAAGATGGAATTTGTCCCAATTTTCAATTCAGTCAGGTTTAGAAAATCGAAAATTTCGTGTATATATAGTGTCGCATATAGGGGTGTTGTGCGCCACTGGTGAGAACTGCCGTTCTCTGTGGATAAGTAAACCTCTTTATTTTTATCTATTTAATGATTTATCTGTTACCTTTTGTATGGCGAATATAATATTAATATAGTCTTGTGTGTGATGTTCTTTTCTCAAGCCACTTTATATGCCCTATAGTTTGTGATCTATTTATATTCTGATTTTTCTGCTTATTATTATTTCATATAGTATTGCTGCTTTACATAATAGAGATGTTACTCTATAATTATTACAGTCTCTTGTATTTCCCTTCCTGTTTGTACAATTATATTTGAAAATTCTCCGGTCAATAATTTCATGCGACCGCTAAATACTAACCCAATTATTTCATAGGGATCGTTGCATCACTACTATGTAAACTAACGCTTCCAACACAGTATTTTAGTCGAAATTTAAATAGATTAACTCAAACATTCATACAAATTCGCATAAAATGCATGACATAGACCAGGCGATGTTTGTTTTGTGTTGGGTAGATCCTATATTATGCTAGGCTGTTCAATAAGTTTTGCGGTTCTATAAAAACAAACACAATTTTATGGTTTAACATACACTTTATTATTTAGAATAGTCTCCCTGAAAATGAATACACTTATTCCATCAAGACTACAGTTTCGACACCCCCATCGAACAAGGTTGTAACTCAAGTTAGACCTTTTTCAGATTTCAACACAGGCGAATTCAGCAAAAAATTGCGCACATGCCAATATAAATGACATAGTTTAATTCTCAATAGTTTGGCTAATACTCCATTGAAAAAAGTTGTATTTTAACTTTCGTGTGCCATTTGAGCGTGAAAAAGGCAGCAACACTAGATACTCCCTATGTTAAATATTTACTTTCTTTATACTTAACGATTAACAAGGATTTTAAATGAGTTACAACTTTGTTGCATCTATGTTTAATTTATAAAGTATTCAAACATATGGTGCATCTCATAAGTCAATTTATCGAAATATAAGTAAAAAAGGATTTACGGAATGTTTTTCCTTTTTTATAGTTGTGGTGGACAAAATAAATATAGAATAGTTTTTGCTACGTACTTCTATGTAGTGAAAAAGTTTAATACTAACATTACATATGTATTTTTTGAAATAGCACATTCACAAAACGGGGGTGATTGAATGCATGCCCTTATACAGAAAAACGGAAAAACATTAAGTAATATATATGCTTCACACTAATGGATAACCATGATAGGATATGCCAGGGGTTGCCAAACTGTGGCTCGCGAGCCACATGTGGCTCTTTGAAGGAGTATTTGTAGCTCTCAACCTGAATTACTTTTAATTTTTGTGTTTCAACATCTCTTAAATTACTGACAACAAATTTAGAAGACTAAGTGTAACATCAGAACTTGGACGAGGAGACTTATTTTAACCGTTCTTATTCAATTGGGCCTTAGAATATGTAATAAGTAAAATATCATCTAAGCTGACAGGGTATTTGCGAGTCGAGGGCGAGGATCAAAACTATTGTTCGTCTTTGCTGATGATCTAGGTGAGGTCGCTCATTCTACAAGAGACGTGAGAGAGGTGTTTACACAACTCGAGGAAGAAACAAGTATTCTGGGCCTTCGAAAAAATAAAGAGAAGACGGAATACATACTAGTAACCAAAAATCTAGGACCAATAGATAGGCAGAACATAACTATTAATGACCACAACCTCGACGTAGTAGAAGAGTTTAAATATCTAGGGGAGGTAATCACAGATGACAACCACAAATAAAAAGAGGTCTCAGCAAGGATAGCTGCGTGGAATAGAGCATTATACTCCCTATCATCATTATTAAGAACTAAGCTGCTAAAAAACAATCTAAATTAAGATTGTACATTCCAATTATTCGCCGAATTATTACATATGGAAGTGAAACATGGACTCTACATCAGCCGGCAAAAAATATGCTGCTGGTTTTTTAAAGGAAACTTCTCATAATGATATTTGGCCCTCAAAGAGATGCATTGACAGGAGAGTGGATAAGACGCTGCAAAGCGGAATTGGTGACTGTGTATAGTACTGAAAACATTGCCAGACATAAAAGCTAACCGGATAAGATGGGCAGGTTATAAAGATCAGGGAAAGACAGTAATAAAGACTGTGTTTTTGATAGACCAGACGGTAGAAGGTCAGCAGATCGCTCCAGAAAGAGATGGAAGGATGATGAAGAATCGAAGTATCCTGAATTAGTAAAGGCTGCTTGTAAAATTATTTGCATATTTTAAACAATGATATGAAGCATTTTATTTCACCTTAAAATACGTGAAATCTAAGCACTGAGAAAAAAAGTGAATACGTTTTTTACAGTTTTTAAATATTTGTTTAATTGTGGCTCGCGAAAAATATCAAATTTTGAAAAATGGCTCGGACTATCGAGGAGCTTGGCCACCCCTGGGATATGCCAAAGCCTCAGGCAAGCCTAAATCTGTAACTAAAATAAATCAGAAGCAAATTCTAAATTTTAACCTATTTAAGGACAGACATGTTAATTTTGAAGTAAATATTACTAGTAAAAGAGTGAAGTAATAAAGTAAACTGGTTTAAAATTAAATATTTACAGATACGCAATAAAAATACGAAAAATTTGAGATTTTTTATACCATTTTTTTTCATAGTGATAGAATATTATTGTTAGTGTAAAATTTATAATTTTCAATTAAAATTGTGTAAACTGTGAGTTGATATTTTGTTTAAATATACCATAAAAACTAATTTTCTCCTATAGTCCAGAAAGCCACTGCGCATCCGCTAGGAAAAATATTCCGATTCGGATTTTTTGCAGAATCTTACTAAAAATGGACCCCTTTTAACAAATTTGCATGTTGCTAGGACCAAAAGTGGGTCAAAAATTTTTTAAACGTTTTTTCTTGTTTTTTTTATAAAATTATTTTTTGCATGGAACAAAATTCTGTTTGAACAAAATGGTTTTTTTTAGGTTTTTTGGATCATTCCTAACAGAAAATGTCTTTAGTGACTTTTCTCTAAAGTTGATAGTTTTTGACATATAAGCGATTAAAAATTGAAAAATTGCGAAATCGGCTATAATTAACCCTCAAAAACTATGTAAAAAACTGAAGATTTGAATGTTGCCAAGGTAGGTAGATATTCTTTAGACATCGATTGATAAAATTCCGAAGAGTTTTTGCAATACAATATTCAAAACCATTTTGTTTTCTAATTGCTAATCAAGCGTGAGCGACAATATTTTCCACCGTTGCATGTGTACAGTAGGTATGGTGCAAATGAAAGGAATAAATTCGTCATTTCGTAAACCGGCGACTTTAAGAAAAAATATCGAAACAGGTCTATTTTTATTTTTAAGTTATGACATTGTGGCATATATAGTATACTAGTGATGTCATCTATCTGGGCGTGATGACGTAATCGATAATTTTTTTAAATGAGAATAGGGGTCGCGTACTAACTTATTTAAAAGGTTCTTTAATTCTATATTTAGTAATATAAACATTCACATAATTATTTATACACGGTGTCCAAAAATTTTTTATTAAATTAAATTATTTGACAAAAAAAATATGTATGTAATTTATTTAATTCAAAATAGATTTTACTGCTTTCACAAATCAGAAATAGTATATTGTACAACAAGAGAGAAAAGACATATTTCTCAAGAGCGCAGAAGTTTGTTGCAAGTAGAATACCTTCTAATATGGCATTATAATAATATACTGTAATTAGTGTGGCCAACTCCAATTTAGTCGAATTCGGGACAAGACTGAAAAAACTACCTAAAATCCGAGACTTTTCAATGAAAATCGGGCCATTTTTTTTAAATATAAAACGTTAATATCATTATTTTATTGATTATTTAATATTTTTATGTTGACAAAATTTTTTTTGATGGAATGGGTTGTAATGATAATTACATTTTTGTTTTTTGACTTTTTTTGTTTTTGACGTTTCGACTTTCAAGCCGGAAATCGTTTTCAAAAAACGAAAAATAAGAAAATCAACTAATGTTGGATTTCCATGTAAATTGAACCTTGGGTAAAAATAAAATTATCATTATTTAATATTCGTGTTTTTAAATAGTCTTTTCAGAAGACGATAATTAAAATACAGAATCCGGAAATGTCCAGAGTTAGGATTTTCGTAGAACTATAATACGACGATATAAAATGCATGCGTTTTGGATGTGGTATTAGTATAACAGTCTAGAAATTGTCGACTTTTTTTCGTCCCACCAATTTAATTTGATGTGAATTCTTAGAAGAATGATCTATTAAAAATTTCAATATGGAATTTTACCAAAACGTTGACAATTCGGATTGCTCGGAAGCCTCGTCCGGGACGCCGGGACACGACTTCATAATTCGGGCCATGTCCCGGATTTTTTGGGCTAGTTGCTCACACTAACTATAATACATGCAATAAACTAATATTTAGATATTATTTACTAATTTATTTCAAATGTATCTTATTGTGTTAATGTTTTAATGAAATTAACTCAATAATTCGATGAAATAAAATTATTTTGACATAATATTCAAAAGTAAAATCAGGAGACAATTACAATAGTTTTAAATCGTCGTCATCGAAACCAACATCGTCGTCGTGGTAACCCATTATATTGAAAGTTTGGTTTTGATCAAAGAATTAATTTGTGTATTTTCACTTCTAAATAAAAATTGATATGACTCTATTTTTGTGGCTTTTTTTCCAAACGTACGGCCCTAGAAAAAATATTGTTCCTAACTCATGCGGAAAGCCCCCCTCTTCCCCCCACTCGACTGCTTGCCCGAAGTCCGCTATCGCGTCGTTCGGGTCAACGACAGCATCTTGCGTGAAAGTATCACTTTCGGCATTAGTTAGGAAAATAACTATTTTCACACGGTTGTAGAAATAGCTATTTGTATAACAAGGGAGGAAAGTGTTACTTTTCCTGCCGAGAATGAAGTTTACTGCCCGACGCGTAGCGGAGGGCAGTAATCATTCAAGGGAGAAAAAGGCACTTTACTCCCATGTTATACGTATGGTTTTTCCACCTTCCTCAAATAACAAGTCATTTTTTCATTTTTACTTAATTTATTTATGTAACTAACCAACAAAATTTATTAGAACTAAAACTAACAAGTAGGTACAATATAACTGTCAACTGTCAAATAAATAAGTCAAATTATTAATGTAAACATTGTTAAATCAGAATAACAATTTACTGTTTTTTACCATTCTGCAAAATACAGGGTGTTTTTAAATAAACGTTAAAATGTATAGATACTTACGTAATAGAAAATAGATATTATACAGGGCGTCAATAAGTTATATTTCATGACTGAAATACCATGACGTCACTTTTACTTTTCCTCCCTAGGGAGGAAAAGTACGACTTTGTTCCCTATAATCAGGTCCGGAAAAGTATACTTTCGGTAGAGGTAGGTGGAAAAAGTATTTTATACATAGTTTCTTTTCTGAATCGTTGGATACGATTTTCCTCCTTTCTAAGGCGTCTATACTCTACTTTTTTTCGTGTGCAACTTGTCTCAATATTTTTTTTGATGTGCTGCGTTTTTGCTGTTTGTTGCCATGCCGTATTCATTATATAACCAATCACTTCTTTTTTTGCCGTGCTTTTAACCACCAACACACTTAAATATTAACACAGTGTTTCCGCTAAAAACTATCACCCCTAGATGTGGTTTTTGTTGTTGAAATAAAAAATAGTAATGCCTATCCTTAATCTGCGTGTTGAATATTAATCCATTATACAGAGAGAGTCTGTAAAGTGGAATAAATTCAATATCTCAAATACTAATTGTTTTTTTGGAAAATGCTCAGACCCGTCGATTAGTATTTCAAATTGTCCTTTTTGACATTCAATAAAAATATATACAGGTTGTCCCAATTTAGAGATATGACGTCATCGTCGATTTTCTTAAATGGCAACACTGTCATTTTGATAGCTAATTTGATAGGGTTTGTAAAGTTATACATAACTGCAAAATATCAAATTTTTATTCTCTACCTTTTACAAGATAATAGAAAATAACAAAGTTATATCTGTAATTTGGAATATATTCAATAATTAAAATACTAACTGTTTTTTTGAAAAATGCTCAGACCCGTCGATTAGTATATCAAATTGTCATTTTTGACATATGATAATAATGTATACAGGGTGTCCCAATTTAGAGATATGACGTCATCGTTGATTTTCTTAAATGGCAACACTATCATTTTGATAGCTATTTTGATAGCGTGTGTAAAGTTATACACATCTGAAAAATTTCAAAATTTTATTCCCTACCATTTACAAGATAATAAAAAATAACAAAGTTATGAAGAACAAGAAGTAATCAAATAATAATTGAATTTATTTATTTCAATTAAGCAAATGCTCATAACGTTGCCCATTGACAATTTGACAGTAATTGAGGGCAACATTATGAGTTTTTGCTTAATTTATTGAAATAATTAAATTCAATTATTAGTTGATTACTTCTTTTTCATAACTTTGTTATTTTTTATTATCATCTAAATGGTAGAGAATACAAATTTGAAATTTTGCAGTTGTGTATAACTTTACACACCCTATCAAAATAGCTATCAAAATGACAGTGTTGCCATTTAAGAAAATCAACGATGACGTCATATCTCTACATTGGGACACCCTGTATATATTATTGTTATATGTCAAAAAGGACAATTTGATATACTAATCGACGGGTCTGAGCATTTTTCAAAAAAACAGTTAGTATTTTAATTATTGAATATATTCCAAATTACAGATATAACTTTGTTATTTTCTATTATCTTGTAAATGGTAGAGAATAAAAATTTGATATTTTGCAGTTATGTATAACTTTACAAACCCTATCAAATTAGCTATCAAAATGACAGTGTTATACAAATATCTCTAAATTGGGACACCCTGTATACATTATTTTTGAATGTCAAAAAGGACAATTTGAAATACTAATCGACGGGTCTGAGCATTTTCCAAAAAAACAATTAGTATTTGAGATATTGAATTTATTCCACTTTACAGACTCTCTCTGTATAAAAAAAGTTAATACTGGAATTGTGGGTGTTAGGATGCAAATGTTTGTTATGTTGGTCATTTTTGCTATTTTTCACAAAAAATGTGGTAAATGCATTTGGATACAGTGATTTACACAACATACGAGTATATAGGTCATACAGAGCCAATGATTTCAGTGAATCTCTAATTCATGTAAAAAGCGTTGGAATTGTTCGGGAAAAATCAAAGAATTCAGTTAAATTTGTGTACTTACTCAATAAACTCATTATTTAAAAAAGTAACAAAAATGTGATTCAAAAAATGTAAATTTTAGAACATATTTTAAAAATTACTTACATGATCGTGAAATTGGGCTTTTATTTCATAGTCATAGTCAATCATCATTCATAATGAATGTACCTAAGTCGTATAAATCTGAAGGAAATATCTTAAAATGTTGAATGGGTTGCATAATGGGACTCCAAAATAAAGTAAGATGAGTTCGGAAATGTACTCACAATCAATTTATTATTTAATCTGAACGACCGGTTTACTTGACTACAACATGCACTGTGTCATTAGGTCCTGGTAACAGTAAACTAAATGATGACCATACAAGGAATGATTTCTGAAGTATGCACTATGTAACGATACGATAAACTACCGCAGATAACTGAACTAATACTGAATAATAATACTTCAATCGTCCAAGATAGCCATCGTCCCCCCTGGCCTAGCTCAGTCTCCCAAGGTGTGTGTTCGTCTTTTCCTAATCTTAAATATGAACTATGAAAATTCAGAATGGAAGCAAACAAAACAATATTTTAACTAATCATGTTTATTTTACAAAAAAGATATAATAGAAATATGACTTATTAAATGCATTAACAAATATATTCAAATTCTTGCCAAAAACTAACAATTTCTGGATTATACTTATTGTGTTTGGTATTCGATGATAACTTCTTGATGTCAAATGGTACAGCTGTCGACTTGGTGTAGACCTGGGCAGATGTTGCGGCCCTAGGTCACTGCCTAGTTTGATGGTTGTCTAGCTGTGGCAACTACAGATGGTGGATAGCTGCTGGATGCATCTTGTTGTCGTTCTTAGCCTTAAAGTGGGCATCACCGGTGATGTAGACGGCTTGAGGCTCCCGGAGGGAGAAAAGTTTATTTTTTTCCAAAAACTAGAAGATAAAACACATATCAAACAGCAAGAAGTAAAACCGAAATGTATCTTTGCCAAATAGTATCCAAAAACTAGCAATTGGCCAAGGACTAGTTAAATAATGTGATTACTGCATAAATGCATATTATAGATGAAATGAAATATTCAAAATTAAGATATCAAGACACGTGGAGAGTTGAGGTTAGGTATAGAAACAAAAAAGGTTATAAAAATTAATACGGGCTTAGAACATTTTGTACAGTGATGGTTAAAAACTTACCCCAAGAGATTTAAAAGTCTGATGAAATAAAATATTTTATTGTTGAAGCTTCTTGCGAGAGAAAAATATGTGACGTTTGTAACGTTACAACTATCATACCTTTGTGCTCTATTATTGCTATTAGGGAACTGATGGAAATGAAGGACTTACTGCATTGATTAACAAATATCCCATTGATGAACTTGTACAAATATTGCTGGGGTTTTCAAACATTTTCAGTAGTTCCCAATAACGCCTCTGTTTCGTTTTCATCTAGCCATCCTGTATAACCCAATATAAACACATGTGTTACACAGTAACAAAATTTTTATATTTCTCAGAAATTATTATGGTATTGCAAAAATCTTATTTCTTTTTCTTTAAGATCTTATCGTAAAGTATATTTCATAGCTTCATTATGCCCTGTTGTTTTTGACGTTATTACCGAACGTGTTTTAGTAATTTCTTCGGTTTATGTAAAATATATCGTCGATAAAATTTATGAGTTTGTGAAGTATATCGTCCAAAGTGATGTATTGATTTTTATACCCATTTATGAGCCTGCCATGTACAATGTACATATATCAATTTTCCAAAACATTAGCTTGTATAATTAACAGTGGCAGTTCTTCAGTAAGCCACATTTATTATAAATTGAGAAAAGTTAATTTATCGATTTTGTTGTAGTGCAAAAGTTTTAGTTAGGTTATTAAATTTCTGTTCAGTTTCGATATAAAAAATTCATACATCATAAAGGGCTAATCTGACTTCATAATAAAATCAGGTTTTGTGTAAACTTTTTACTACTATGAGTACAAATACGGTGGGCAATTAATGGCGCAGGCGCAAATATTTTACGGCTATCCCTACTTTTTCTTTCTTTACACGGCAAATTATATATATATATATATATATATATATATATATATATATATATATATATATATATATATATATATATATATATATATATATATATATATATATATATATCGGTTTTAAAACGTTCTCCTACGTCTTCCGATGCCTAGTCGCCATTCACTTCGGTCCATCCAAAGGTCTTCATCCAATTCTCTTTCTCTCATTTCTCGATTTATGCCTTCTCTCCAACTCAGGCGGGGTCTTCCTCTTTTTCGTCTACCATGAGGGGTCCACGTTAGGATTTGTTTCGGGAGTCGTTCTTCGGACATTCTTTGTACGTGTCCATACCATCTAAGCTGTTTGGTACTAATGTCATCTACTATTGTGTGTTTCACATTCATTATTTCCCTAATTCTGTTGTTGGTTACCCTTTCTAATCTTGATTTTCCTGCTGAGCGCCTCCAGAAATCCATTTCTGTTGCTTCAAGTTTTCTCTTGTATCTTTATTTTATTTGCCATACTTCACTGCTGTAAGTGATTATACTCTTAACAATTGTATTGTATATTCTATGTTTGTTGTTGTTTGATATTGACTGGTCCCAGAGGATGCTATTGAGAAGGGTAATTGCTTTTCTTCCCTGGTTGTTTCTTTCTTCTATCGTCCGGTCTACGCTTCCTTCTTGTGTGATGGTCATACCAAGGTATTTATATGCGTCGCAATGTTTAATAATTTCGCCATTCCCCAGTGTAAGGTCCTGCTGTGTCCCACCGATACACATATATTCGGTCTTCTTTATGTTTATTTCCAAACCACCTTTTTTGTACTCCTCTATTAATTTCCTTGTCATATATTCTATATCATCGTAGTCTTGCGCTAGTACAAGTTGGTCGTCTGCAAATGACAAAGTGTATATTGTATTGTTGCTGATCGGTAATCCCATGTTTTTGCATTTGCGTTTCCAAAGTTTTAGAGTTTGTTCGAGGTAGATCTTAAATAATGTCGGTGAAAGGCAGCACCCTTGTTTTAGGCCTTTGCTAATTTGGAATCCTCTCGATAGCCTGCTTCCAACTTTCACCCTTGATGCAGTTTTGGTATACAATTGTTTCGTCGCTGTTATTAAATTTGCGCTTATATTGGTTTTCTCTAATGCTTCCCATAGTTTGTTTTGTGGGATGCTATCATACGCTTTTCTTAAGTCCACATATAACAGATGCACCTCCTGGTTGACGGCCAGTTTCTTCTCAATAATCTGTGTAATACAAAACAGATGGTCAACCGTTGATCTCCCTGCCCTGAATCCTGCCTGTTCTTCAGCTTCTATATCTTTATATTCGTTTTCGATTTTATTTTTAATCAGTTTACCGTATATTCGGCTGATCGAGTTCGTTACAGCGATGCCTCTGTAGTTGTCACATTGATCCCGTCTGCCTTTTTTGTGTATGGTGGATATCCATGATGTCTTCCATTCTTCTGGGATTTCCGCTCCATTGATGCATCTTTGAAAGAGTTTAGCCAGGTTTTCATATAATTTTGTTGTGCCATATTTTATTAGTTCAGCTGGTATGTTCCCTGGTCCTGGTGCTTTGTTATTTTTTAAAAACTTACATACTTCTTCTACTTCTTTTGTTGTTACCCGTAATGGTGAGGCTGTAACAACTAGCTGATGATTTTCTGTTGGAGTGAATGAAAAGGGAGTGGTAAACTCCAACAGAAGTAGTAAAAAGAAGAAGATCTACTTAATGTAGCCAAAGGACAAAAATGTGTGGCTTCTCCGTTGAAGAAGCTGGAGTAACTAAAATACAACTTTGTAGTAGTATTTGTATGGAAGGATGCCAAGACAAAGAATATCGAATTGATACAGGACTAGAGATGAGAAATCATTAATAGATAGATATAACTTGAATGGCTAGCTAAATATGTATGAGAAGGGCCACTTGACACTCAAGGAAGGATTCGGCCAATTTGCACGGCTATTTTTGGCCAGACAATAGATTAAAGGAAGTGACAATGATGGCTCGAAAAGAAGATATGAAGATAATGTTCAGAAAATAGATAGAGTAAATATAATAATATACTGAAAATAGAATGAATTTTTGGGCGCCAGAAGAAGGATAACTAGGTTAACGCTCTTCCAGGTATTCTACGCTGCTATAGAGTATGTTAAATTTGTAGTACAAGTATGTGAAAAGTTATTAAAGATTATTAAATTATAAAATATACTACTAAAAATAAAGGAGTAATAAGAAAAAAAAATCACAATAAATGTATATTTATTGAATGTAACTACTAGATCTTTTTAACAATCTCTGAGTTAGGACAAGTAACTAGTGTGTAACTCTAACATGACAGGAAAAAGTGATACTAGTGAAAGTCAATTACAAAATCATCATACAACTATGATCTAAGAATACTCTTTATAAGGTTAGAAAAACTGACTACGGGTACCTCTAATACAGGAAGTACAACTTACAACTAGGTTAGTAGAACCCTCACCAAATAATAATTGTACGTTTATAATACGTACACCTTAATTAAATACTACCTGATACTATATATAACATATAAATACCTCACTGTGAGTGGGACAGGCACAAGCCTTATTGAATAAATAAACCTACGAGTGGATACACAGATCCTTTTCCTAACTCGTGGTTTATAATAGTAATAATAACAAGTGAAACCAAAAACTAATCTGAGGGATTAGAATCCAGAAGTTCATATGAATTTAATAAATTAAAGTTAAAGTTAAATAAAGTTAATAAGTTGAAGTTAAGTAAAGTTAATAAGTTCAAGTTAAATAAAGTTAATAATTACAATTTTGACTAATATGTGAAGTTAATTTTTAAAAATTTAATTAAACATATACTAAAATAATGGAATGAGTTTAAATAATTATACAAAAGTGGAACACAGCCTAAAAATAATCAAGATAAGAGTACCGACTACTATTATCAGGGAAAATATCTGAGCTCAGAAATTTATACCTTTATAGATTGCAGAGTGTTGGGGAACGCTATCAATTAAATATTATGTTGTAAAGAAAAAAAACCTATAAAAAATATAAAGCAGGAAAATTGTGTGTGCAATTGAACTATAAAAAAAAATGTACTAAATATCACAAAACCAGTCTGTCTTTAATAAGAGCACAGTAAATGTTCCCAAACAAACCACTCTTTCCTAATCTTGAAGTTGATGTAATGAGCACCCAAGGGTGCTAACTCTCGCTAGCAGCTGTCCTGCTGGAGGTACAGGAGAGGAAGACTGGTAGAAGCAGCTGAAGGTACTCAAAACTGTTGGAAAGCAGCTGGAGGTACTCAAAAAAAGAAAATGTGGAAATAATCCAGGCTGGTCGCCTATTGATTGTTTCTCTCTGTGTGGTCTGGCCTTGGTGTTGTTGTAGGGTGGCTTTAAGATTTCATGGTAGGTGCTAAAAAAAACACAGTGTGGTGTTACTACCAATCTACCAATGTCAAAAAAAAGAAGCAAGAGATACGAGGAGGTGTTTTTATTCCTATGGGAATAAGAAGAAATAGGTCATTAAGTCCAAAAACTTGAATGACTAGACAGCTTGACCTTTTATCAGGTTGCTATCAGATGACCTTGGTCAAATAACACAAGTAATTTCCAATTGAAATACAAAATATAATTACTGTGAAAGAATATTTTATTATAATATATACACCGGTATATAGATATATTATACAAGGATAAAATATAGTAAGACTAAGCGATGGATACTTATTTGATCATCGTTCAAAAGATAGGAGTTCTGTAGACTTGAAAGGAATATAAAAAATGGAGTTTAAATTAGCTCTATTTTCCAACTGGAAGCACAAATTAACAACGAATATTGAATTATCTCTAGATGAGTTTGATCCATGAAAATAAAACATAAAAACCATGAAAATAGACTATGTGAAACTTAGTTAGCAAATGTCAAGGACTTCCAAAATGGCTGAATAAAATACTTAATAAAATGTGTATTTACCGGGGTAGAACTCATTGGATATAGTATGCTCTAAAATTCTTCAAATCCACTGCTGCTGGATAACTTCACTATACTTTTATTGTAATATTTAATCAATTTGGAACTGAGAATTAGAGGTGAATAATTGAGTCTAATGACCCCGCACACTACGATTCAGACCGAACACTCGAGAAACAATGGCAATCCAAGGCTCACGTTCACAGCTGAATCCTTCGTACCCCTCTACTAAGCATTGGCTGTCAAAGTGGGGAAACCAATGTTGCCACGTTTTAAATGTGACGTCATCAAGCATTTAAAAATTCTGAGATGGGTTTAAGTTCTATTTGAATAAACATTGAAAGAAAATAATTCTGAAAATAATTAAATAATATTTTGGATAGTTAAATAATATCTTCCCATCAATAATCGATTCTATAAGGGGCGGAACGTCACATTCCCTTTCAACCACCAGAAAAAAAATTTTATTTAAAAATTTTTTTTTTTTTTTTTTTTTTTCAAAATATTAAATTAGAGTAGTAGTGCTTAGTGTATCATTCCCCGTTGATTCGCAAGATTACAAATAATCACCACTAATAATCAAGGGAAAGTAGGATGGTCACTGCAGCAAATACCGGAAATTGCAAAATATGACCCGAAGTCCTAGTAAAAGTGCTAAAGATGAGACATAATTTATAATGACAAATAAGTGTCGAATTGGCAGTAAATCCAAAGTTGAACTATCCATGGACATCAGATTTATAAGGAGTATATCCAAGGACGAACAACCAGGCAAAGGTGAGAGCCAATTCATACCATAACGCAAGTACATATACTAAAGTCACCAATGAAATCAATAACTATAATAAGTGAAGAATCAAACACTCAATCCTAAATTGAACTAGCAATGGACACCAGATTCGTAATAGTATATCCAGAGAAGAACAACTAGGAATATTTATAGAATAATTTTCACCAATACCAACTAATATAAATAGTGAACATACCAAAGGAATGCAAACACATTAACCAAAATAAATGTGGAATCAGACACTCAATCCAAAGTCAGACTATCAATGGACAACAGATTCACAAAAGCATATCCAATGAAGAACGACCAGGAAGATTTATGGACCAATTCACATCCATACTAAATCATATAAATAAATTAGGTCTACGTACACCCACATCCGGTAATACGAACCTATACAACCAAATAAACAAAATAAGTGAAGAATCGGACACTTAATCCAAAATCGGACTAGCAATGGACACCAGATTTATAGGAGCATATCCAAAGAAGAACGATCAGGAAGATTTATGGACCAATTCTCACTAATACTAAATAACTAACTAAATTAGCTCTAGATCTACCCTCATCCGGTAATATGAGCCTATCGAAACTAAATAGTAAAAATAAAGGATGAACTTATAAGTTCTATGACTCCATGGTAAATACAAAATATGACGGGAACGAGCTCCCAATCTTTCATAAGACTGTATATTCATGTGAACATACATAGGATTATCCAGGAGATATTCCTGAATCTAAGCAACAATTAATGCCTAAGGAAAGAAGAGGGAATCTACTAAAAAGAAAATCAATAATTTGTCCCAGTGGGTTAATCACTAACATTACGACTCTACGTCTATGGAAAGTCAAGCATCTATATACTATGAACTAAGAGACATAAAATAAGCAAACTAGACTTCCCTATTATCGTGTGAAAATGTGCCTGGAATATTTGGAACAATTGCACAAGAATGGTTAGGAAGTGTTGTACACCATTTCCCAACCAGAAATATTATCATGGATAAACATCTGCCTACTCTGACAAGAAAGACATGGATTACGAAATCGGATAGCAGTGATCAGTTGCTGAACTTCGAACCCACGTATTCACCAACTTTGAGCATTAACAGACTAGTTCATAAGAAGAAATATGAAGGACTCAAGAATTCATTTATAAATCAAAATTCCAAATTCATTCCAGAATCATCCTGTGGAGGAAGTAAGAATCCGAATTAATATAAAGTATTTAAGGTACCTGTGACAAATATCAATAAAGTAACCCAATAACAAATTAACAACCACAACTTCTTTCCAATATGGCAAATCCAATGACATGATATAAAAACAATAAAAAAAAATAATAGGTATGTAATCAAATATCCAAGATATAACACATAATCTAAGATATGGTAGTGTAACATAGCTCCATCTATATTAAGCAAGAATACTTGTATGAGCCCACACATCCAAATATCTTAATATATAATAATCAACAGCCCTTTTATTCTGAGAGGTTGAGTACAAAACTAAGAGTACAAGTGGAGGTTATTAACTTGGTAATACTACTGGCTGGATTAGTATTTGAGAATATTTGTCGATAATGACTCAAATGCAATCTATAATACAAAAAAATAATAATAAACTCATACAAGCGGTATTACACAAGAATTCGGTACCTAATAACTAATATGTGAGAAATCATCAAGCCATGCCGAAGGATAAAAATTGCTATGGTCAGGCATTATCTGGTGATTAACAATTTAAACTAAAATACTATACCATAATAAAACTAATTAAAGGCAAACACAGGAAGATATTAGCTTAAACAACCCTGTTAAGCTAATCTTCTTCCGATGAAGTTGAAGAATCCACATCGTCCATGGTGTTGTCAGGCAGTAAATCCTTTACATGAAATTGACCAATTCGCTTATTAGTCGAATTGTCCTTTAATTCATAAATCAAAGGAGATATTACCCTTGAGACAGTACATGGGACATATTTCTGGCAAAACTTTGCAGAAATGGCATCACCCTTATTGGATTTGACAAAATTGCGCTTTAAGACTCGATCACCAACAAAGAATCGCAGATCTCGTTTCCTCAAATTATAGTGCTGCTGGTTCCTTAGGTAAGAAGTTTTTAACTTCTTCCTAATGTCTGCGAAAATATGAGGTAACGTCTGGAGATCATCTAAGCGATGAAGTTTCTCAGATATTTGAGGAAGATTTTCGGAATTGTCTGAAATTACACCAAAATAATCACCTGATAAAGCCACATTCCTACCAAAATTCAAATATGCTGGGGAGCACTGGGTAACTTCATGGACAGAAGTCCTTATGGCTTGAGCTATGGAATGAATATATTGATCCCAAGCTCTGTGATCAGGGTAAGTATAGGACCTTAGAGCTGTGACAATACTGCGATTTACTCTCTCAGTATGATTTGCTTGTGGATGGTAGGCAGCATTATAAAAGGTCTTTTGAACCTTATATTTAGCTAGAAGATCTTTAAAGGCCTTCGATACAAACTGAGGACCGTTGTCACATGACACAATTTGAGGAACACCATACACCAAAAAGACTTGTTCCTCCAAATATTTTAAAATTGCTGGAGTTGTGGCCTGGCGAAGGGGACAAACTAAAGGAAATTTAGTGAAATAATCCACAACTACCAGGCAATAGGTATTACCCTTGTAACTCCGAGGATAAGGTCCAATGAGATCCATTGAGATCATCTGCCAAGGAAAATTTATGTTCCTGAAGGAACCCATAAGTCCAGCCTGTGGTAGGTTACTTGGTTTACAAGTAGCACAAACCATGCATTTAGAAATGTACCTTTTTATAGACTTCCGCATACCAGGCCAATAATATAATTCGGCAATACGGTGATAAGTCTTATAAAAACCAAAATGACCCGCCGTAACTTCATCATGAAACATATGCAGAATATTTTCCCTATTTGGCGTAGGTACAACTATTTTCCACTCCGACATATTGGATAAGGACTCTATCGGACTTAAGATGTGTTTGTACAGAATATTATTCTCTACCTTAAAATCAGGATATTTTTGTGGGTCTTGAGTGACCCTATCAATCATATTCTGATACCACATATCAGGACTTAAAGAGGACAGATCTAGGACATTAATATCATGGACACGTGAAAGAGCATCTGCGACCACTACCCCGTTTGCCTTTCTATGGACAATCTTATATGAATAGGCAGCCAGTTTGCATATCCATCGAGAAAGCCTCTGTGAAGGGTTTTTCATACTATGAAGCCATACTAAGGAACTATGATCAGTAATTATAGTGAAATTACGACCTTCCAGATAATAACGAAAAGCTTCTAACCCATGGATGATAGCTAAGAGTTCTTTCTCCGTAGTTGAATAGTTTTTCTGGGCCTTGTTCAACTTCTTACTAGTGTACGCTATGGGGTGTTCGGAGCCATCTTTCAACTGAAATAATACGCCTCCAGAAGCTGTATTAGAGCAATCTGTCATTAGATAAAAATGCTCATCAAAATTAGGTGACATCATAACCGGAGCGCTCGTTAAAGCATCTTTAACGCGCCTAAAAGCTTCGTCAGCCTCAGGAGTCCAAGTAATGGTCTGTCCCTTTTTCCTGTTCTTCAAAAGATCAGTAAGAGGTGACAACAAAGTAGAGTAGGACGGTACAAATCACCGATAATAGCCACACATTCCCAATATCCTACGGACTTGGGTGGTGGTCTTTGGTATAGGAAAATTTTTGATAGCAACTATTTTCTCAGGATCAGTCCTCAGCCCCTGGTTATCCACAACATAACCCAAGAACTTAAGACTAGGGCGACAAAACTGACATTTATCCAGATTGACCGTTAGATTAGCTTCCTTAAGACGTAAAAATAACTTATCTAAAATTTCCATATGAAGGGAAAAATCAGGAGTGACAACCAAAATATCGTCTAAATAATAGAAAACATAGGGCTCTAACGGTGGACCAATGACTAAATCCATCAGACGACACATTGTCTGAGGAGCAGAAACAAGACCGAAAGGCATGGTGACAAACTGGAATAATCCTTTACCACTGACAGCAAAAGCAGTATACTTCTTGCTCTCTTCACTCAGTGGGATCTGTAGGAAGGCCTTAGACAAATCAATAGAAGAGATGTATTTGGCATTCTGAAGTTTGCTCAAAATCACATCTATTCTGGGGATAGGATAAGCATCCCTGTTAGTTGTGATACTGTTTAGTTTTCGACCGTCAAAGCAGATCCTGAAGGATCCATCCTTCTTCTTCGTTAACCAGAGCGGAGAACAGTAGGACGATGTTGAAGGTTCTATGATATTTAAAGCAAGCATCGAATCTACTTCCTTTTCTAAATCTGCCTGCCAGGCTTGAGGTATGGGGTACTGATATAATCTGAAAGGAGTGGGATTTCCCACTTCGATAGTGTGAGAGATTAACGACGTACGACCTAGTTTGTCTTTTGAAGAAAGAGTAGTAAATTTAGAGATCATACTCTCTAATTGCCTTTGTTCAGAGCTTGATAAACTAGCAAAATCGTGAATAGCACTAAGGGTAGATAAATTAAATTCAGATATGGAAAAAGAAAAATCAGAACAACTTAAGGTACTATTGAAAGCATTGAAAAAGTCCATACCTAAAATTATAGAATTCTGCACGGAAGGAATAACATAAAATGTAATTTCCCTACATAAATCTGCCACTGTGATTTTAATTTGGAGTTTGCCCGTAATGGACTGAACTGTACCATCTGCAGTAGATACTTGCAAAGATGAAATGGGCATAATGGGAATACTAGAATTTTTCAATAAATTTAACGAATGTGCCCCTATCAATGAAATATTAGAGCCACTATCTAACAAAGCTAAACACGATTGTCCTAAAATTTGAATAGGAAGATATGGCCTATTATCATTTTGTTTCCTAACTAATAACGAATTAATATCTAGATCTAAAGTATTTGGTTGTCTACAACCGTTATATGGAACTAACCCAGACGTATCATCATCATTAACAAAACTAGAATCTAATATAGATAATGGAACCACATTACTATCACAATTATTATTGTTACGTTGAACACTACCAATCAAAGAAGCGTTTGTAAATGACCATCTGTGATCATTTGAATCAAGCGAATCTAACGTATTATCTATAGAAATAAATTTCTGGTTTAATTTTGTTTTGTGGTGTGTGCTGCTTTCTTGAACGACACCCCTTTCCCTTTTCGTGAAGATGGGTTTGGGTTGCTGGATGTGCTTGGTCCAGCAGTTTCGTTTGACGATGGGGTTTGATTCCCTGATTGGATGTTGGACGGAGAAACGTTCAGGGGACGGACCTCCGACGTGTCGTTTCCCGAACACTTAGAACAGTTTCTTTTAAGGGTGTTCTCTCGGCCACAACCATGGCAGAAAATACGATTTTGAGGAATCCCACAATTGTAAAATGGGTGACCAGGCTGATCACAATTCCAGCAGACAAGAGAACTAACAACCGAAACATTATGTTCATGACCCTTATTTAGCCAAGAACGTTGCCTAAAGGAAGTTGGCTGAGAAGAAGAGTTAGAAGAGGATCGAGATGTGGATGGAGGTTGAGAAGACCAGGATAACGTTTCCTCCAAACGTTTGCATTTTATAGTAAGGTCATCAATGTTCTGAATGTCCATAAGAGCTAATTGTTGATGATAAAAGGGCAATAGACATTTAAGGATGATTTTAATTTTAGCTAAATCTGACAAAGGAGTGTCTAAACGACTACACATACCTAATATAGTATTAATAAACATAGTAACAGATTCCCCAGGTTTCTGCTTATGATTCTTAATTTGATCTAATAAATCATCCTGGAATGAATACGGAAGAAAATCCGACTTCAACTTTTTAATCAGATCAGACCAACAAGAAAAATTACCCCTGTTATTCATAAACCATGTAAAAGCGGTCCCGGTGAACAACTCAGCAGAAGCAGCAAACAAATCCTCTTCAGAAACACCTCTAGATATTCGAAGACATTCAACCCTTTCTAAAAATGACATCACATCAGTGTGCTGTTTTTCACCTGAAAATGAAATACCCCATTTGTGTACTTGAACAGGTTTGGAGTACGTAAAGCTAGGTACATTGACTGAAGCATTAGGAGTAGAGGTAGCAATGGGGTTAACTCTAGAATCAAGTTCACCCTCTAGTGTTAATATTTTAAGAGAAACAGACCTCTTGAACGGTTCCTGTTCTTCAGAAGGACAGTGTAGCAAGTGTACACGGGCAGAAATATGGCCTAGACGAGATGTTAATCGCGCATACTCTGTATCCTTTACAGTTCCCCTAAACTTTTCGATTTTTTTAGACAAGCTGTCCAATGTTTCAGTGATTCCTTTTTGTTGTTCCTCAAAAGGAAGGGATACAGCTGAAATTTGGAGAAAACTTCTATTGCCAGCTTCTTGTTTCAAAGCACCTCTCAAAAGATTGCGTTTTTTATCGACAGTTGTCGACTCCTCTGGCATTATGTCCCGAATCTTTAATTCATAATCCAATTCATCCACCAGAAGATGTTCAGCTTTAAAAGCACACATGATGAGAGCAAAGTTATTGACAAATAGTCCAAAGAACAGAAATATGAAAAATATGAAAATATGAAAGTTTGCACGCAAAATATATATAATATAAACCGAGAAAATATCAGCAACACACCAACAAAATCAAAATAGCCAGCAAAAAAAAAAAAATATATATATATAATGCAGTATATAATCTAATAAATAAGATCAAATAAATATATAAGATCAAATAAATGGATAAATAATCCAATAAATATTGTATACTCAAGTAAACCTACTACCTAAATACTGGAAGTAAATTTTTTTATTTATATGTAACTTACCACCACTCTAGAAAAAATATATATCTATAATAATAATAATAATAATCAACACTTAGTTGTACCTCCAACTATACCACTATTGACTGAAGAAATAAAATTGTTATATGAATTATATTATTAATAGCAATATTAAATATAAGTTCCCAATAAAAATTCAAAATCTAACCCAGAATGTAAGCTGCACAAACATATACTATAATGAGGTCCCAAAATATAAACAAAAATCAAAACAGCGTTTAAGAATACCTGATATGTATCAGAAATTAAAAATAAAATAAATAAGTAACAATATGTGTATAGGATACCAAACGGAAATAACAAAGAGATTTCAGATAAAAGAGAAGAATTGACCTAAATGAATACTGTCTCAGACCAAAAATAAAGCCACCACGTTGGAAAGCCGATGTAACAACTAGCTGATGATTTTCTGTTGGAGTGAATGAAAAGGGAGTGGTAAACTCCAACAGAAGTAGTAAAAAGAAGAAGATCTACTTAATGTAGCCAAAGGACAAAAATGTGTGGCTTCTCCGTTGAAGAAGCTGGAGTAACTAAAATACAACTTTGTAGTAGTATTTGTATGGAAGGATGCCAAGACAAAGAATATCGAATTGATACAGGACTAGAGATGAGAAATCATTAATAGATAGATATAACTTGAATGGCTAGCTAAATATGTATGAGAAGGGCCACTTGACACTCAAGGAAGGATTCGGCCAATTTGCACGGCTATTTTTGGCCAGACAATAGATTAAAGGAAGTGACAATGATGGCTCGAAAAGAAGATATGAAGATAATGTTCAGAAAATAGATAGAGTAAATATAATAATATACTGAAAATAGAATGAATTTTTGGGCGCCAGAAGAAGGATAACTAGGTTAACGCTCTTCCAGGTATTCTACGCTGCTATAGAGTATGTTAAATTTGTAGTACAAGTATGTGAAAAGTTATTAAAGATTATTAAATTATAAAATATACTACTAAAAATAAAGGAGTAATAAGAAAAAAAAATCACAATAAATGTATATTTATTGAATGTAACTACTAGATCTTTTTAACAATCTCTGAGTTAGGACAAGTAACTAGTGTGTAACTCTAACATGACAGGAAAAAGTGATACTAGTGAAAGTCAATTACAAAATCATCATACAACTATGATCTAAGAATACTCTTTATAAGGTTAGAAAAACTGACTACGGGTACCTCTAATACAGGAAGTACAACTTACAACTAGGTTAGTAGAACCCTCACCAAATAATAATTGTACGTTTATAATACGTACACCTTAATTAAATACTACCTGATACTATATATAACATATAAATACCTCACTGTGAGTGGGACAGGCACAAGCCTTATTGAATAAATAAACCTACGAGTGGATACACAGATCCTTTTCCTAACTCGTGGTTTATAATAGTAATAATAACAAGTGAAACCAAAAACTAATCTGAGGGATTAGAATCCAGAAGTTCATATGAATTTAATAAATTAAAGTTAAAGTTAAATAAAGTTAATAAGTTGAAGTTAAGTAAAGTTAATAAGTTCAAGTTAAATAAAGTTAATAATTACAATTTTGACTAATATGTGAAGTTAATTTTTAAAAATTTAATTAAACATATACTAAAATAATGGAATGAGTTTAAATAATTATACAAAAGTGGAACACAGCCTAAAAATAATCAAGATAAGAGTACCGACTACTATTATCAGGGAAAATATCTGAGCTCAGAAATTTATACCTTTATAGATTGCAGAGTGTTGGGGAACGCTATCAATTAAATATTATGTTGTAAAGAAAAAAAACCTATAAAAAATATAAAGCAGGAAAATTGTGTGTGCAATTGAACTATAAAAAAAAATGTACTAAATATCACAAAACCAGTCTGTCTTTAATAAGAGCACAGTAAATGTTCCCAAACAAACCACTCTTTCCTAATCTTGAAGTTGATGTAATGAGCACCCAAGGGTGCTAACTCTCGCTAGCAGCTGTCCTGCTGGAGGTACAGGAGAGGAAGACTGGTAGAAGCAGCTGAAGGTACTCAAAACTGTTGGAAAGCAGCTGGAGGTACTCAAAAAAAGAAAATGTGGAAATAATCCAGGCTGGTCGCCTATTGATTGTTTCTCTCTGTGTGGTCTGGCCTTGGTGTTGTTGTAGGGTGGCTTTAAGATTTCATGGTAGGTGCTAAAAAAAACACAGTGTGGTGTTACTACCAATCTACCAATGTCAAAAAAAAGAAGCAAGAGATACGAGGAGGTGTTTTTATTCCTATGGGAATAAGAAGAAATAGGTCATTAAGTCCAAAAACTTGAATGACTAGACAGCTTGACCTTTTATCAGGTTGCTATCAGATGACCTTGGTCAAATAACACAAGTAATTTCCAATTGAAATACAAAATATAATTACTGTGAAAGAATATTTTATTATAATATATACACCGGTATATAGATATATTATACAAGGATAAAATATAGTAAGACTAAGCGATGGATACTTATTTGATCATCGTTCAAAAGATAGGAGTTCTGTAGACTTGAAAGGAATATAAAAAATGGAGTTTAAATTAGCTCTATTTTCCAACTGGAAGCACAAATTAACAACGAATATTGAATTATCTCTAGATGAGTTTGATCCATGAAAATAAAACATAAAAACCATGAAAATAGACTATGTGAAACTTAGTTAGCAAATGTCAAGGACTTCCAAAATGGCTGAATAAAATACTTAATAAAATGTGTATTTACCGGGGTAGAACTCATTGGATATAGTATGCTCTAAAATTCTTCAAATCCACTGCTGCTGGATAACTTCACTATACTTTTATTGTAATATTTAATCAATTTGGAACTGAGAATTAGAGGTGAATAATTGAGTCTAATGACCCCGCACACTACGATTCAGACCGAACACTCGAGAAACAATGGCAATCCAAGGCTCACGTTCACAGCTGAATCCTTCGTACCCCTCTACTAAGCATTGGCTGTCAAAGTGGGGAAACCAATGTTGCCACGTTTTAAATGTGACGTCATCAAGCATTTAAAAATTCTGAGATGGGTTTAAGTTCTATTTGAATAAACATTGAAAGAAAATAATTCTGAAAATAATTAAATAATATTTTGGATAGTTAAATAATATCTTCCCATCAATAATCGATTCTATAAGGGGCGGAACGTCACATTCCCTTTCAACCACCAGAAAAAAAATTTTATTTAAAAATTTTTTTTTTTTTTTTTTTTTTTCAAAATATTAAATTAGAGTAGTAGTGCTTAGTGTATCATTCCCCGTTGATTCGCAAGATTACAAATAATCACCACTAATAATCAAGGGAAAGTAGGATGGTCACTGCAGCAAATACCGGAAATTGCAAAATATGACCCGAAGTCCTAGTAAAAGTGCTAAAGATGAGACATAATTTATAATGACAAATAAGTGTCGAATTGGCAGTAAATCCAAAGTTGAACTATCCATGGACATCAGATTTATAAGGAGTATATCCAAGGACGAACAACCAGGCAAAGGTGAGAGCCAATTCATACCATAACGCAAGTACATATACTAAAGTCACCAATGAAATCAATAACTATAATAAGTGAAGAATCAAACACTCAATCCTAAATTGAACTAGCAATGGACACCAGATTCGTAATAGTATATCCAGAGAAGAACAACTAGGAATATTTATAGAATAATTTTCACCAATACCAACTAATATAAATAGTGAACATACCAAAGGAATGCAAACACATTAACCAAAATAAATGTGGAATCAGACACTCAATCCAAAGTCAGACTATCAATGGACAACAGATTCACAAAAGCATATCCAATGAAGAACGACCAGGAAGATTTATGGACCAATTCACATCCATACTAAATCATATAAATAAATTAGGTCTACGTACACCCACATCCGGTAATACGAACCTATACAACCAAATAAACAAAATAAGTGAAGAATCGGACACTTAATCCAAAATCGGACTAGCAATGGACACCAGATTTATAGGAGCATATCCAAAGAAGAACGATCAGGAAGATTTATGGACCAATTCTCACTAATACTAAATAACTAACTAAATTAGCTCTAGATCTACCCTCATCCGGTAATATGAGCCTATCGAAACTAAATAGTAAAAATAAAGGATGAACTTATAAGTTCTATGACTCCATGGTAAATACAAAATATGACGGGAACGAGCTCCCAATCTTTCATAAGACTGTATATTCATGTGAACATACATAGGATTATCCAGGAGATATTCCTGAATCTAAGCAACAATTAATGCCTAAGGAAAGAAGAGGGAATCTACTAAAAAGAAAATCAATAATTTGTCCCAGTGGGTTAATCACTAACATTACGACTCTACGTCTATGGAAAGTCAAGCATCTATATACTATGAACTAAGAGACATAAAATAAGCAAACTAGACTTCCCTATTATCGTGTGAAAATGTGCCTGGAATATTTGGAACAATTGCACAAGAATGGTTAGGAAGTGTTGTACACCATTTCCCAACCAGAAATATTATCATGGATAAACATCTGCCTACTCTGACAAGAAAGACATGGATTACGAAATCGGATAGCAGTGATCAGTTGCTGAACTTCGAACCCACGTATTCACCAACTTTGAGCATTAACAGACTAGTTCATAAGAAGAAATATGAAGGACTCAAGAATTCATTTATAAATCAAAATTCCAAATTCATTCCAGAATCATCCTGTGGAGGAAGTAAGAATCCGAATTAATATAAAGTATTTAAGGTACCTGTGACAAATATCAATAAAGTAACCCAATAACAAATTAACAACCACAACTTCTTTCCAATATGGCAAATCCAATGACATGATATAAAAACAATAAAAAAAAATAATAGGTATGTAATCAAATATCCAAGATATAACACATAATCTAAGATATGGTAGTGTAACATAGCTCCATCTATATTAAGCAAGAATACTTGTATGAGCCCACACATCCAAATATCTTAATATATAATAATCAACAGCCCTTTTATTCTGAGAGGTTGAGTACAAAACTAAGAGTACAAGTGGAGGTTATTAACTTGGTAATACTACTGGCTGGATTAGTATTTGAGAATATTTGTCGATAATGACTCAAATGCAATCTATAATACAAAAAAATAATAATAAACTCATACAAGCGGTATTACACAAGAATTCGGTACCTAATAACTAATATGTGAGAAATCATCAAGCCATGCCGAAGGATAAAAATTGCTATGGTCAGGCATTATCTGGTGATTAACAATTTAAACTAAAATACTATACCATAATAAAACTAATTAAAGGCAAACACAGGAAGATATTAGCTTAAACAACCCTGTTAAGCTAATCTTCTTCCGATGAAGTTGAAGAATCCACATCGTCCATGGTGTTGTCAGGCAGTAAATCCTTTACATGAAATTGACCAATTCGCTTATTAGTCGAATTGTCCTTTAATTCATAAATCAAAGGAGATATTACCCTTGAGACAGTACATGGGACATATTTCTGGCAAAACTTTGCAGAAATGGCATCACCCTTATTGGATTTGACAAAATTGCGCTTTAAGACTCGATCACCAACAAAGAATCGCAGATCTAAAACCATGAAAATAGACTATGTGAAACTTAGTTAGCAAATGTCAAGGACTTCCAAAATGGCTGAATAAAATACTTAATAAAATGTGTATTTACCGGGGTAGAACTCATTGGATATAGTATGCTCTAAAATTCTTCAAATCCACTGCTGCTGGATAACTTCACTATACTTTTATTGTAATATTTAATCAATTTGGAACTGAGAATTAGAGGTGAATAATTGAGTCTAATGACCCCGCACACTACGATTCAGACCGAACACTCGAGAAACAATGGCAATCCAAGGCTCACGTTCACAGCTGAATCCTTCGTACCCCTCTACTAAGCATTGGCTGTCAAAGTGGGGAAACCAATGTTGCCACGTTTTAAATGTGACGTCATCAAGCATTTAAAAATTCTGAGATGGGTTTAAGTTCTATTTGAATAAACATTGAAAGAAAATAATTCTGAAAATAATTAAATAATATTTTGGATAGTTAAATAATATCTTCCCATCAATAATCGATTCTATAAGGGGCGGAACGTCACAAGGCTAAGATATTTACATTGCTGGTATCACTGTTATTTAAAAATTCCGCTCTGTCCTCATTTAGGAGTTTTTCAAAATATTCGTCCCATTGATCCGGTGTGATTGCTGATATTATATCTCTTTTCTTTTCCTGTCGTAGCGATTTTAATACTTTCCAACTTTCTGTACTTCTCCGTCCTCCTAAATGTGTGTTAATCATGTTACACTTTTGCTCCCAAGCCTCATTCTTCTTTTGGCATATCATTTTTCGCACTTTAGCTTGGACCCTCTTGTATTCTACCTTATCGGCGTCGGTCCTTGTGTTCAGAAATTTTTTATACTTCTCTCTTTTATTTTTAATCTTTTGTTCTATTTCTTCGTCCCACCAATACGGAGTTTTTCTGTGGTTTTTTATTTGGAGTCCGAGGGCCTCTGTTGCTGCTTCCTGAAGACATGTTTTTATATAATGATAGTGCTCTTCACGGCAAATTACGTGTAGTAAAATTATCACTGGTATAGATATGTACCTAAATATTACTCAACAATGATATTGTCACTATTAACTTAGAGATGACTTTTGAATGTTATTGGATAACTGTTACTTGTTTAATCGCTTAAATTATTAATTTAGTTAATTAATATGATTATTTCATTCATAGGAGATACTGACCAATAGAAAGCTACAGAAATGCAAATTAAGGTGATAATTTTTGATAATATCCCGTCGTTAAGTATATTACGTCAGATGCCCTTCGTTGCTACGAAAAAATACATTCAGTGACGTTAATGACACTTCATGTTTTAAAAGTTATAAAAGTGATGACTTTCAACCGTAAAATATTTTATATCAACTGTGTGTTTAACAGTATTAATTTGTACTTACATAAATAAATTACAACAAAATTTTGGTTTTGAACAGTTTATTCATGAAATAATCGCAACAAATTGCACTCGATCTCTAAAATTAATATAGAATTTTATAGCTCTTGTGCAATTACTACTGATAATTTTTTCACTAACTATGTATTCAGTGATTATAATAATTTATATACATGCTATGCAATAAAAACTAATACTTAATTGAGAAAAGAGGAAAAGTGATAAAGTGATTTTTTAATAATATATTGTTACTATGGAACGCTTACATAAATCTTGAACATCTTTAACAACAAAATACTTGGATCACAGAAAATCCTGGTGTATTCTCTGATTGCAATCTTCCATAAAATATAATAAATAACTTTTCATAAATTATTTAAGGCTAAATATTTTTGCAAAGTTTAGACGCAGAATGAAAGACTAAATTATTATCGAGGGACGAAAGTCCCTCGAAAGAATAAATAAAAAGTTTCTTTTGAATGAGATATCTGAAATTAAAAATCACACTCAATTTTCTCTTAGTTTTTCACCCCTGTAACTTATTAAAATAAACATTATATAATTTTTCAGGGAATTTCGCCCCTCAGTAATGTCTGCGTTTAAATTTTTCAAAAATACTTATAATTTTTTTGAAAATGAAATGAATCCCATTTAAATAGCATTGGAGCCGAAAGTTTGCGCCTATCCCCTTAATATACAAAGTATCTTGTTTAGATAATATTTTTTCTTTTGTTGTAATTCTAATAGTCTTAGTAATTAACAAATGTATTATGACACTTCAGAAACAAAGATCTGACCAAAAAACTATACTAATACTAAAAGAATGGAGCAAAACGAATTCCACAAGAATGGAGATCAAACATCCTAATACCTCTCCTCAAAAAGGGAGACAAATCGGACCCGTAGATTTAGAGTGGAATTAATTCATTAGACACAACGCTACAATAATTATTAACCAAAGTTATAACAATTGAATGAAATTATAACATCAGCAGAAGAACCATAAAGTTTTAGGCCGGGAAAATCATGAACCGACGCTATATTTATAATAAGGCAAGTGCAAGAGATATCACTAGAATACAGCAAACCGGCATATTTATGTTTCGTGGACCCTAAGAAGGCATTTAACAGGATAAAATTAAAGACATTATCCATTTATTGTACGACAGAGTCTAGGAATAATCGACACGATCGAAAATATCTACAACAACACAATAACAGTAAAAGTAGAAGGAGAACTACCCAATTGAAACTGGAAATGAGATAAGACAAGAGGATTTCCTGGTATATTACGATAACTTTGTTTTCATATTTCATTAATTTTCTATAATAATTTTTGCAAGTATTTTATAGACCACTTTTAAGTTCTATACCTCTAGTTTTCGCATTCCCTTTTGTCGTCTTTTTTATAGATCACACAAATAAGAACGCTATTCCATTGTTTCGGCATTTTCACCTTTTTTCAAACCTCCCAATGTCAAGCGGAATAGTTTTTCTTTCAGTCTTTTGATACCTTCCTTAAAAATCTCCGCTGGAAATCACTTTCTCTTGCCCTTTTGTTATTTTTTAGGTCTATAATTATTGGTTTTTGAGTTGGTTCTTCGTTGGTTTAACTTCATTTTGAGTTGGTTCTTCGCAAGTCTATTTGTTTTTTTTTTGCCAATTCTCATTTTCCTCTAGTTTCTCTTGGTCTGTATTTAAAGATCTTTGAAGTGCTCTGCCGTCTCCGTCTAATTTTTATGTATTTTCTTTTTCTTATTCTATGCTTTTAATTCATAACTCGGGTAATGAAGAAGTAGTTCAAATAATAAAGAAACTAAAAAATAGTAAAGCGCCAGGAACGGATGGAGTTTCGGCAGAATTGTTGAAATATGGAGGACCCGAATTCTGGAGAAGAATCCATTACCTGACAAAGTTGGTATGGACCAAGGAGCAAATGCCAGATGAATAGGCAGTTCGTCTTATACAGCCAATACATAAAAAAGGAGATAAGAGGGAATGTCATAATTACAGACCAATTACATTGCTAAATGTAATATACAAAGTCCTTTCTGGAATTATCTACACTAAATTGTCAGAATACTCCGAAAATATAATTGGTGATTATCAAAATGGATTCAGACCAAATAGAGTCACTACAGACAACATACAGTCGGAAAAATGAAAGAATACCCATGAACGATCACATCAATCACTTATTTTGTATTTGTTTTTTCTATAAATAACAAACGGTTGTTATAGAAAAAGATAGCAAATACAAAATAAGTGATTAATGTGATCGTTCAAGGATATTCTTTCATTTTTCCGACTGTATTCATACTTAGAACAATACAAGAGAAAGCTTATGAATACGACAGAGAACTATATAATATTATGTATATAGACTTTAAACAAGCTTTTGATAGTGTGAAAAGAGACAAAATGCTGGAAGACGTCCGAAATCTAGGTGTACCAAAAAATATATATCAGCCTCATAAAAATGACGTTGCAGGGTTCAAAAGCCGCAGTTAGAGTAGATGGAGAACTGTCTCCCCTGTTTGACATCAACATGGGGTGAGACAGGGAGGCGCACTTTCAACCATGCTGTTCAACCTAGTTCTTGAAGCAGGCATCAGAAAAACCAATATAACCGGCCATATAAACACAAAAACAGTACAAATTACTGCATACGCAGACGATGTCGCCATTATTACTAGAAGAAAGACACGACTAATGGAGGCATTCAAGGAAATTGATCCCTAAGGACAAAAAAGAGGGCTTAAAATAAACGAAACGAAAACTAAGTACATGACTATCAAAAGAACACCAGAGATTGAAAATAATTTAACATTAGACAACTATACTATTGAACGTGTGGATGCCTTCACATCTGGGCACAGAAATCAATCAGAACAATTCCGTAATAGTCTAGTCTAGAGCTAGTGAACTCTCCGACTACCGGTCGTCCTGTAAGGCTAGAAATTTTTCTAGTGATAATTCATAGCACACCAAGGCTAAAACCATGACCTGGCAGGCCTCAGCGGTGCACGTGTATCGACCAGGTGAATCGAAAAGTGCAAATTTAGAGGGTAAAATAAACTTTCTCCTGTAAGGTTTAAATTTAAGTATGTGTTTGAGTAAGTCATTTAGAAGAAATGTGTGCAATGACAGGCGATTCTGAAGAGCATAAGACCTTGCCAGGCGAGGGGAAAGATTAGGGGTTTTTCCTAAAATTATTTTTTTGCATCGAACAAATTTTTTTTAAGTTGTCTGAATCATTTAAAACAGAAAAAGTCTTTAGTGATTTTTCTCTTAAGTTAATAGTTTTTGTTATATAAGCGATTGAAAATTTTAAAAATTGCGAAATTGACCATTTTTAACCCTAAATCGGACATTTATCTAAAAATTTCAAAGTTGCCAAGGTAAGTAGATATTCTTTAAACATTGATTGATGAAATCCCAAAGAGATTTTTGCAATACAATATCGGAAACCCCTTTGTTTTTTAATTGCTAATCAAGCGGGCGCGACACTGTAGTATAAGTGAGGACGTTTGAGTTGGCATAAATTCATTATCTCGAGAATGGGAAAATTTCAAGAGCAATCCTCAGACAGGTCGATTTTTATTTTTAAATTAGGACTTTTTGGCATATATATAATACTAGTGACGTCATCCATCTGAGCGTGATGACGTAATCGATGATTTTTTTAAATGAGAGTAGGGGTTGTGTGATAGCTCATTTGAAAGGTTATTTAATTCTCTATTCACTAATATTAACATTAACATAATTATTTATACAGGGTGTACAAAATTTTTTTTTTTTATTAAATTAACTTTGATTAAATTTGACAAATATTAGAAAATTTTTTTTGTACACACTGTATAAATAATTATGTTATTGTTTATATTACTAAATAGAGAATTAAATAACCTTTCAAATGAGCTATCACACAACCCCTACTCTTATTTAAAAAAATCATCTATTACGTCATCACGCCCAGATGGATGACGTCACTAGTATTATGTATATACCAAAAAGTCCTAATTCAAAAATAAAAATCGACCTGTCTGAGGATTTCTCTAGAAATTTGCCCATTCTCGAGATAATGAATTTATGCAAACTCAAACGTCCTCACTTATACTACAGTGCGCGCCCGCTTGATAAGCAATTAAAAAAACAAAGGGGTTTTCGATATTTTATTGCAAAAAACTCTTCGGAATTTCATCAATCAATGTTTACGTACCTTGGCAACATTGAAATTTTTAGACAAATGTCCGATTTAGGGTTAAAAATGATCGATTTCGCAATTTTCAAAATTTTCAATCGCTTATATAACAAAAACTATTAACTTAAGAGAAAAATCACTAAAGATCTTCTGTTTGGAATGATTCAAAAAACTTAAAAAAAATGTGTTCAATGCAAAAAGAATAATTTTAGGAAAAACCCCTAATCTTTCCCCTCGCCTGGCAAGGTCTTATGCTCTTCAGAATCGCCTGTTATTGTACACATTTCTTCTAAATGACTTACTTAAACACATACTTAAATTTAAACCTTACAGGAGAAAGTTTATTTTACCCCCTAAATTTGCACTTTTCGATTCACCTGGTAGATACACGTGCACCGCTGAGGCCTGCCAGGTCATGTTTTTTAACCTTGGTGTGCTATGAATTATCACTAGACAAATTTCTAGCCTTACAGGACGACCGTTAGTCGAAGGGTTCACTAGCTCTTAGTCTATAAGTAGCGAAATTAATGCACTTATTTCCAGTGAAAATCGTACATACTAATAAAAGATTAATGACATCGAAATTATTAGACAAAAGGACCAAAATGGCTATCTACAGAACTTTGATTAGACCTGTAGTAACCTATGGTTGTGAAACCTGGGTAATGACGAAAAAAGATGAAGCCCAACTAAGGACAGTCGAGAGAAAGATACTGAGAAAAGTATATGGCAGGTGCAAGAGGAAGACGGCACATGGAGAATCAGGAGAAACGACGAGGTTAACGACGAACTCAATTTTTGTTTGAGTTAGTTTGTTTCAGTTGTTTCAGATGTTTAGTTTGTTTCAGTTGGTTCCGAGATAGCCAATATATACACTCTCTAAAGATTTCTAAGGAGAGTAAAACAAGTAACGAACGAACTGATATATTATACTAATATGTCTTTTAATTTCGTTTTACGGCGAATTCTTGTTTTAGTTTTACTCCTAACTGAGTATCGTTTTTGTTCTAATTTTGCCACGTTGAATAGACAGGAAGTAAGGTGCAAATTATAGACCTCCCCATACCTTCTTTTATTCAGCATTTGTTTGGTTTGCAAGTAATAGAAACCACGAAGGCGTAACCAGACACTTGGTCTCATTAGAGGTTTTATTTCTCCGTTAAGAAACAATTAAGATTCTGTACTAGGAAGCTTGATTTGTTTCAGTTCGTTCAGAGATAGATATAGTACGTTCTCTAACGGTAAAATATTGCAAAACCTCTAAATTTTAAAGAACCGCTTGGATTGACATGAAATTTGGCATACACATAGCTAATAAGTCAAAAAAAAAGGTGATATTGTGACGATGTGTGCTTTTGCCCTGGGGGTGAGTTTCACCCCCTACTTGGGAATGAAAAAGTATATGTCCAAAGTAAGTTCGGAATTCGATAAACTGACTAATTCTAAGCAACTTTTGTTCCATAGAGTTTTTTCACCAAGTCAATACTTTTCGAGTTATTTGAGAGTGAATTTTTTCATTTTAAACAAAATAACCACGTTTTTAGACGGTTTTTCGCAAATAACTCAAAAAGTAAGTATTTTGTCGAAAAAATATTCTTAATAAAAATATAGTTTATAAATTAATGAAAATAATGGTGCATATATTAAGTCTGTAGACCGAGTACAAGCGAAGTTGTAGCTAATGAAAAGTAGGCTCTTATTCGTCAAATTCCAAATCGAATATTTCAACGAGAAATTACTAAAAAAACGGAACACTTTTCGGGGAGCACTCCTTGCAACTTTATTAAAGTGTTTAAAAAAAGGTTTATTTTTGTTTTTTAAAAAAACTTCTAACCTTAAAAGTAAGTGAGTTATGCTCGAAATATTAATGGTACCTTTTATTTTTTGGTAACAAGGATCGCGAAAAGCACCCCCTAATTAGCATATCAAATAAAATTAATCGTTACTGCTTCCCAAGTTACTTTACTGATTTATTCTTTATACGATCTGTAAGTCTCATCGGTTCAAAGTGCTTATTCTTGAAAAAGCTGTAGTTAAAATGGCTTGAACGAGTCACTAATCCCTAGTGTATGTAAACTTTGAACAGCCATAACATAACCGATTTTGGTCTAACGGGAAAACAAATGGTTTAACATATTTAGAAAAGCAAAACGTACATTTTATTACTTCTCGAGATTTTTGGTATTACTAATAATTCTTAAGTTATTTTGGAAAAGAGCATTTTTTCAAAATTATAAATTTTAAGAATTTTATTTTAAAACCTTTTTTTTCAAAATAAGCACGTTGAATCAATAAAACTTACAGATCATATAGACACAACATAAATAAAGTAACATGTGAAGCGGTAACGAATAATTCTATTTAGTATGGTATAACTAGATCCAAACCCAGACATCCACAGTGAAAGTTATCCTTTAACACCAAATTGTTCTATATGGTCCACATAATGTTCAGAAAAAAGTCACACCATTTTGAGCTTCGCGTTTGGGGGAGAGATGGGGGAGAAATCGGTAAATTAGTAGTTTTTTTATGTTTTTCGTCAATATTTCTAAAAATATGCTTTAGCGTAAACAATGTTCTATACAAAAATGTTCTACAGCAAATTTAAAACAAAAAAGGTCCTATACATAATTGTTATAAAATCAAGGATTCCCGAGTTACGGAGGGTGAAAAGTGCAGGTTTTCGATACTTTTTATAGTTTTTGAGCAATTTATAACATTTTTACTGATTGAAAGAAATTTTCTTTAACAGGATTTGCTATTTCAGTGGCCAATGGTATGTTAGTGATAAGCCCTTGAAGAAACGTCAACCTCACCACCCAAAATCATCATCAATCGCCCAAAAAATATAAAAAGTATCGAAAACCTCCACATTTCACCCTCCGTAATTCTGGAGCCGTTGATTTTATAACAATTATGGATAGGACCATTTTTGTTTTAAATTTTATGTATAACGTTTTTGTATAGAACATTGTTTACGCTTAAACATAGTTTTAGAAATATTGACGAAAAACGTAAAGAAACTAGTAATTTACCGACTTCTCCCCCATCTCCCCCCAAACCGGACGCTCAAAATGGTGTAACTTTTTACTGAACAATATGTGGACCATATAGAACAATTTGGTGTTGGAAGAAAACTTTTACTTTGGATGTCTGGGTTAGGCCTTTTTTGGACCAATTATACTATACTACCTCCGTAACTTTGGAACCGTTTATTTTAGAAGGATTATGTTTAGGGCCTTTTTTATTTCAAATTTAATGTAGAACATTTTTGTATAAAATGTTGTTCATGCTAAACCTCATAGCTTTAGAAATATTTACGAAAAACGTAAAAAACTACGAATTTACCGACTTCTCCCCCCGCTCCCCCCAAACCCGACGCTCAAAAAGGTGTGACTTTTTTCTGAACATTATATGGACCATATAGAATAATTTGGTGTTGGAGGATAACTTTCACTTTGGATGTCTGGGTTATGTCATTTTTTGAATCAATTCTATCATACTAATTTAAGTTGTTAATTAGGGGGTGATTCTCCCGATTTTGTTATGCCAAATCAAAACGGACCAACTGTATTTTGAGCGTAACTTGCTCATATTTGATGCCAGAAGATTTAAAAAAAAATAGACATAAAGCTTTTTGAAATCTTTAAAAAAGTTATAATGAGTTTTTTCCAAAAAGTGCTTCATTTTTTGGTTATTTCACATTGAAATATATTTATTTGAAGTTTGGCGAATATGAACATATTTTTCTTTAGCTATAACTCTGCTTCTACTAGGTCTAGAGACTTCAGATATACACCATTTTTTTCACTTTTTTACAAGCCATACTTTTGGTAACAACGGTTTTTTCGATAAAATACTTACTTTTTGAATTATTTGCGAAAAATTGTCTAAAAATGTGTTTGTTTGGTTGAAAAATGAACATATTCACTCGCAAATAACTCGAAAAGTATTAACTTGGTGAAAAAACTGTATAGAATAAAAGGTGCTTAGAATTAAGCATTTTATCGAATTTCGGACTTATTTTGAACATGTTTTTCACCCCCGAGACGGGGTGAAAGTCACCCCCAGGGCAAAAGCACACATCGGCACAATATCACTTTTTTTCTTTGCGGTTCTTTAAAATTTACAGCAAAAACCGTCAAATAATGTACTAATATGCACTCTCTGAAGATCTCTAAGGAGAGTGAAAATAGTAAGGATGTTTATAACGCTCTCTGAACGAACTAAAATATAATACGTCTCTTGATTTCGTTTTACGGCGAATTATTCATTCCTATGTTCTTCATCGAACCATTATTGGCATATTTTTATATGCACTTTTTCTGTACACTTTTTCACTGCTTCTGACATGGCTGCCTGTATAGTCTGTAATTCTTCTTCTATTTTCTGCTTGACTAAGTTCTTTAGCCTTTTATTTATTTCTTCCTCCTGTCTAGTCTGTTTATTAGAGGTGCTCTAATGGGTAATTTAATTTAATAGGTTTTGGAATTATTGGTTACTCTAAATAAATATGTCCATATTTTTTATATAACATAAAATGCATATTGCGTATGTATATCCTAAGTCATATTTTTTAAATATTGTGGAACTATTCAGAAACCATTAGCGAGCCTTTATATAAAAAGATATTTTTTTTTCGTTCTTTTCTATACCCGTTTGCCCTTAAAGTTTTCCTGTTAAAACTTTTAGTTTTTTTAACTTTGTAAAATTCAGTTTGTAAAAATACTCATTAAAGTATTTTAAATTTTAATGAAATTTGTTTTAACCATCTCATTTAGAGGTTTCTAAGTAGTTAGTGTTCAACGTGTCAATATAATTTTAATGTTATATGTACAAGAAAAACTGCGAAATTAAAAATACATTATTTGCTAACCTCAAATAGTTTATTATTATGTTAAACTCTTGTAGTCGATTTTTTAAGAAAATTCATACAAAAATTTCTTGATTAATACCTAAACAAAACACCGAAGATCTTACTGTAAGGTGGTCGGGAGTTTAATTTGTAATCATAAGTTTCTATATTTGTTTGATAAAACTGTTTTCGAGAGACACTTTTAAACTTCAATATATTTATATTACTGTGATCTGTTTCTAAACCAGGGGTAGTAATTCGAATTTACCGCGCCCTAATGCTTGTTTGTAATTGGTCCAACCTCAGGCAAGTTTACTCCACTATTATGAAATGTTGACACTATTGGCATTTCATAGGTTAATTAAGTTATATGAGTGATTTTTTTGTGTATTCTGCTTTATTCCTTTAACTTTTAGATTTTTGGTCTGCTTTTATATAAAAACATTTGTTTTTAAAACTCTTTAGCCATTAGTATAACATAATATTTATGAGTTACCGTCGAAGGCCTGTATGATCGACCAAAAAAGAAGATATAGGTATTTGGTGATTTTTCTAGTGACTCTCTTGGGTGTGAATCTGTCTTTTTAGTTTACTCCTCCTGGTTTAAAAACAAAGCATAGTGATTTTGAAATCACTATTCACTAGGGAATGCAATTGCCTTCTACAGTTACTGCACTCAATTTTTTGTGACCTCCTCCTATTTTATCGTATCTCCTTCCAATTTTTTTTTCTTTCACCCTCCAATTTTATCTGATACCCTCCATTTTTTTCTGACTCTTATTTTTTTTGTGTTATATCTTAAGAAGGACAGAATTGATTTGGCTATTGTTGATTTTAAGATATTTGTAGAAGTCTAGTGAAGAAGATCTTTACAATATCCCATCAGATATAAAATTTTATTAATTGTATAGAGATTGTGCAAAAGATGTGCTCCCTACTCAAGAATATCTATTTTTTACAACATCGAAATTAATATACAGAAAATGTGTTTATCCTGTTGCCATCTCCGCTACAGAGGTTGGCAATCATCATAGCTATTTTAATTTTTAAGGCAGTACCTCTAAATAGTTGTTTTGAGCTGCGTCCAAACCATTCTCTTAGATTCTTCAGCCATAAAATTCGTCTTCTTCCGATGCTTCTTCTACCATCTATCTTTCCTTGCATTATGAGTCACAGGATGGCATACTTCTGGCCCCGCATCACATGTCCGAGATACTGTAGCTTTCTTTATTTAATTGTAAGTTCAACCTCCTTCTCTTTACCTATTCTTCTCAGTACTTCGTTGTTCGTAACTATATCTACCCAGGAAACCCTCATAATTCTTCTATATGTCCACATTTCAAAGGCGTTAAGTCGCCTCATTGTATCTACATTTGACGTCCATGATTCCACTTCATAGTATAGTAAACTCTTTACGTGAAATTTTGTTAGGCGTACTTTATGAACTAATATTAAATATTTGCTACTTAGGACCTTTTTCATTTTCATAAAATTTGAACGGGCTTTTTCGATTCTAACTTTGATTTCTGCAGTGTGCTTTGTTACTCTTTCGAT
The DNA here is from genome assembly GCF_917563875.1 of Diabrotica virgifera virgifera. NCBI lineage: Eukaryota > Metazoa > Arthropoda > Insecta > Coleoptera > Chrysomelidae > Diabrotica > Diabrotica virgifera. The sequence goes on from NC_065450.1 coordinate 136,059,182, forward strand.
CTGCTGGCCCTCTACTATCAAGATTTCGTTAGTTTTATGGTTGTTTTTACTAATTTTCATAAATTTTGCCTTTTTGATATTGAGAGAGAGTCCGTATTCCCTAATACACCTTACTATTTTACTCATGAGTCTTTCCAGGTCTTGTAAACTATCTGCTATTATTACTGTATCATCTGGATTTCTGATGTTGTTAACTAAGACTCCATTTACTCTTATGCCAACTGTTTCATATTCCAAAGTTTCTCGTATCACTTCTTCAGAATAAGCGTTAAATAATAGAGGTGATAGTATACAGCCTTTTCTGACCTCTCTTTATTTCCATTTTGTCAGATGTTTCTTTTTCAATTCTTACGATTGCTCGCTGATTGTAATAGAGGTGTGTTATTAGTGTCTTAAATCTCTTTTTTCTATGTTTTTATTTGTTAGAATTTTCATAAGTCGATCATGTTTTACTTTATCAAACGCTTTATTGTAGTCTAGAAAACAGACGTAAAGAGGACGGTTAATATTCAAGCATCTCTGTGTCAGCACGATGAAGGAGAATAATGCCTCTCTGGTACCTATACTATTGCGGAACCCACATCGAGTGTCACTAATATCCAACTCCAGTTTAGAGTGTATTCTGGCATGGATAATTTTCAACAGAATTTTCAAGGTATGTGACATTAAGCTTATGGTTCAGTAGTCACTGCACTCTTTGGCATTCACTTTTTTTGGCAAACACACAAATACTGATGTCAACATTTCTCTAGGGATGATCCCCGTAGTATAGATAGCGTTAAACAGTTCTACTATTATGTCCAGGTTTTTCTCGTTGACCATCTGTATTAGCTCGCTTGGCAATTCATCTGGACCAGCAGATTTATTGGTTTTCATTAAGTTTAATGCCTGATTAACCTCTGATTTGGTAATCTCTGGGCATACATCTCCCATTTGGCTATCTATGGATGTACTAGCTTCTCTTTGGTCGTGAAATAGTTCCTCTATGTACTCTTTCCATCGTCGTAGTTTTCGTTCCGTCTCCATTATATTATTTCCATTTTTGTCGAGCAATATATTTGAGGTTGTTCTATTTCCTATTCCTGCTAGTTGTTTGACTTTTTTATCTAGGTTGAAGTTGTCATATCTGTTTTGCAGTTCTTCTGTTTCTTTACATTTCTCAGAGAAGTAGGATTCTTTTGCCTCCCTAATTTTTCTTCTTATTTGGTATTGCAACTCTTCATAGCGGGTCTTATTGACAGTTTTGTTTTTTCTTCTTTCATTCATCACCTTTAGAATTTCGTCCGTCATCTATTCTTCTTTCTTACATTTGGTTGTTGCAAGTACTTTCTTACTTGGCTCTAATATAGAGGTTTGGAAGAATTGCCACTGCTGTTCTACGTTGCAATTATTTCCTGGGTTTCTGTCTAGATTTGTGTTGATTTCGTGTTCCAGTTTATCTTTTGTTTCTTCTGACTTTATTTTCTGTATGTTAAGTTTATTGTTGTTGCGGCTTATTTGCGTCTTTTTTAGTTGAAGTTGAAACCTAGCAATAAGAAGAGTGTGATCTGCATTAATGAATACATTTTAATAATTATAATGAAAATATAACGAAACAATTCTAAATACCATATTTAGATCAAACAAAGTGCCAAAAGCACGTATTTTACAGGAAACGTAAAATACTAAATAGACCCGAAGTAAGCCGCAGTTTTAGTGACGTAAATCTAAAGGAGTATAATATAACTGTGTGTATATGAAAATAACATATTATTTTTAATATTTTCTTTACAATTTCATCACATTTTCTTACCTTAACCTTCCTTGGACTTCTACAAATGTTTTAAAATCTAAATTAGCTAATTCTAGTCAGTCATTCTGGAGGTGTTTTAAACAAAGTAAAATGACGTTTATTAAACGTCATTCAATGTTAGAATATCGAAACCGTACCGGACAATTTGCGTGACTTGTCGCATTAGGATTTTAAAAAATTTTTATAATTATTTAGTATTCATAAAATTGAGAATAAAAATCAGACACAATTTTTTCTGTCTAAAATTCAATTAGACTATTTCAGAACTAGGTAACGTCGTTTAATTTCAAGAAATCAAAAAATAAGGCAAGTTAAAAATAAGGTAAATCAGTGGGCAGATTTATTTGCAAATAGTACGTTCTTTAACGGTAAAATATTGCAAAACCTCTCAGTGATATTGTGCCGATGTGTGCTTTTACCCTGGGGGTGAGTTTCACCTCTCGGGGGTGAAAAAGTATACGTCCAAAATAAGTCCGGAATTCGATAAAGTGACTAATTCTAAGAAACTTTTGTTTTATAGAGTTTTTTCACCAAGTCAATACTTTTTGATTTATTAGCGAGTGAATATGTTCATTTTTCAACAAAATATCCACGTTTTTAGACGGTTTTTTGCAAATAACTCAAAAAGTAAGTATTTTGTAAAAAAAATATTCTTAGCATAAATATAGCCTGTAAAAAAGTAAAAAAATGGTGTAAGTATTAGATATTTAGACCTAGTAGAAGCAGAGTTATAGCTAATGAAAAATAGGTTCAGATTCGTCAAATTCCAATTCGAATATTTCAACGTGAAATAACCAAAAAATTGAGCACTATTTGGAAAAAAAAAACATTTTTAAAGTGTTTAAAAAGAGTTTTGTTTTTGTGTTATAAAAAAATTTCTAGCATCAAAAGTAAACAAGATATGCTCAAAGTAAAGTTGGTCCCTTTTTTGGTAATAAATCTGGAAAATCACCCGCTAATTTGCATTTCAAATGAACTTATTCGTTACCATTTTACAAGTTGCTTTACTGTTGTTGGTATTGTTTATATGATCTGCAAGTTTCATCGATTCAAAGTTGAAAGTTCTTATTTTTGAAAGGGCTGTAGTTGAAAAGGCTTGAACGAGTCACTAATCACGAGTGTATGCAAATTTAGAAAAACGAATTCTTGTCGCTGTTTTGCGTCTCAAAAGGTGGATTAATTGCATCGCGATGTTTTCCCTTAAATAAGCAGGGTTTGTTGATTTTGTTTTAGAGTTGTGACTGCATAGCTCCATTGACGATGCATATATGCTGAAATAGCTATATTGAGATGGTGGTCCAACTCTGAATCAAATGAAAACAAAAACTGCCTTTATATTTTTCATCTTTACTCAGATTTGAGTACCTGGAACTCTCTTTCGGTAGTTTTCCTAGACGAAAAGAAGGTAAATACGTGGCCTAAGTGTCTTTTATTTGCTTTCTTCTATATTCTTCGTTCTCTTGTTCTTATATACTGTAAAAGCCGGAGATACGGGATTCAGCCAGAAAGCAGTTTCTTAACGAAAAGTCTTGGATTTAAATTATTGTTTATTATTTTTATTTCAATTATTCTAATTGTATAAAAGTTGTAATCTTTCCATCTGGGGGTTTTCGCCTTCCTCGTATTACGAGAGATGTCGCTGTTTTGCGTCTCAAAAGATGGATTCATTGCATCGCGATGTTTTACCTTAAATAGGCAGGGTTTGTTGATTTTGTTTTAGATTTGTGGCTGCATAGCTCTACTGAGGATGCATAGATGCTGAAATAGCTATATGGAGATGGTGGTTTAACTCTGAATCAAATGAAAACAAAAACTGCCCTTATCTTAAAAATTTTACTTTAAAACCAATTCATTTTTAAAAATAAGCACGTTGAATCGATGAAACTTACAGATCATATTTTATAAACACAACACAACTAAAACAACATATGAAGCGGTAACGAATAATTCCATTTAAGTTGCTAATTAGGGGGTGATTTTCCCGAATTTTTCGCCAAAACAAAAGGGACTAACTGTATTTTGAGCGTAACTTATATACATTTGATGCTAGAATCGTTTTTTATAAAAAAAGAAATAAAGCTTTTTAAACTCTTTAAAAAATTTGTAATGAGTCTTCTTTAAAAGTACTTTATATTTTGGTTTTTTCACGTTGAAATATTCTATTTGGCATTTGGCGAATATGAACCTATTTGTCTTTTGCTATAACTCGGCTTCTACTAGGTCTAGAGACTTCATGCATACACCATTTTTTTCACTTTACAGGCTATATTTTTCCTAAGAATGTTTTTTTAGATAAAATACTTATGTTTTGAATTATTTGCGAAAAGGTGGCTAAAAACGTATTTGTTTTGTTAAAAACTGAACTTATTCACTAGCAAATAACTCAAAAAGTATTCACTTAGTGAAAAACTGTATACAGTAAAAGTTGCTTAGAATTAGTCAGTTTATCGAATTTCGGACTTATTTTGAACGTATGTTTTTCACCCCCGAGACGAAGTGAAACTCACTCCCGGTGCAAAAGCAGACATCGACACAATATCACTTTTTTTTCTTTGACATGTTAGCTATGCGTACGCCAAATTTCATGTCAATCCAAACGGTTCTTTAAAATTTACAGCAAAAACCGTCAAAGAATGTACTAAAATAAATACCACAAGTTCGAGAGTATTGAGTAAGTTAAAAACATATACGCAACATTTACGCAGCATTATCCCAGGAAACGGTTATAAACAGCGTCCAAATTCTATAAGATACAAGAAACAAAACAACATAACACCACAAAAAATCCAGCAACACCAACAAGAAAGGCCTCAAGGATGCAAAAAGCCATACCTAAAGGGCTTATCAGAAAAAATAAAAAGAAGAGGAAACAAGTACAACATCACAACAAAATTTAAAACAACCAAAATAATTAGATGTGTCCTGTCTATAAACTAAACCAGCAACACACAAGAGAGGTCAAAGAATTGCACTATAAAATCCAATGCGAATGCAACAGTTTGTACGAGGGAGAAACTGCAAGACCACTAAGCGTGAGATTAAATAGTCCAGAGAAAGAAGGTTTTTGTCGGGACACTTGAGCAGCCAGGTTGCAAATGGGTTTTTTGTGTAATCTCTTTCTTGAGGCATCTTTCAGTGCGTCACAGTTTTTCGATTTCTTTCTAACGCATTAAAATAGAAGTGACACAAAAAAAGGTACGTCCGTGATCACAGTCATTTAGGTATAAGATTTATTCTAGTTGTTGATAGATGGCGCTATAATCGCACAAAAAATAATTTACGAATTATACATACTACTATAATCTGTACAATTTGTAAGACTATACAAATAAAAGAAAATACCATTTTATAAATGCAATAAACACAATTGATTTGTTTTTATACCAAATTACAAATAAAAGGGTTATACTGCAATACCCTTTTCATTTTTGGCCGATTACGATTCCAACAACTGTACATTTAACTTAAATGTCATGTTAGAATAAAAATGTTATAAATATGTATTATCACGGACTTACCTTTTTTTCGGTCACTTGTGGTGTACTGAAAAATGCCTCTGAGAAGGATCATACTATATACCTAATACGTTATAAATACAAAAATGCCCGTCACAGTTCGGACGAGAATTTTAGTTATTAACAAATAAGGGTCAAAAATGGCAGTTTTTTCGTTTAAATCGCTACAGGTAAAAATAAGGTAATTAAATTATGTTACTTATAATATTCTTCCTTTAGTACATGAGCCAAGGTTTAAAATGGCAGTTTTTGAATTTTGGTCCGATCAATAAAATTGCTGCTTTGAAAATTGCAAAATAAAACTAAAATTTCGAAAATAAAAAAATTGATATAACTTTTGCGAAAATGACCTTAAGACTTTTATATTACTTGAAAAGTTGAGTCAAACAGTCCATGTAATGCACAAAAAATTTTTTAATGCACAAAAGTCGATTCGTCAATTAGTTTAAATTTTATTCAATTTGTTTATCCCAAAGAGCTTTTTTCGCACTGTTATTGTTCAGAAAATAATAAAGATATAGCAATTCTGTGGAAAATAGGTACATGAAAGAAGAATAGTTTTCAAAGTATTTAAAAAAATCTTTAAAAAGTCATTTTTATCACTCCGAAAACATTTTACTAAAGTAGAGACATGTTTGGCTTATAAACAATTTGAATAGCTTTCTTAATATTGATTGTAGAGTAAATCTACTTTGGGATTTCAAAAGCTGATATTTTTACACGAATTCTCAAAAAAAACTTTTCGCCTAGGTTAATAATTACGGTCAAAGTAGGCCATTTTTATTATTTAATTCACAATTACTTCTATATACATAAAATTCGTCTGTAACAGTGTTAGTTACCATACTACTCCGAAATGGCTTTGCCGATTTTTATGAAACTTTACACGTATATCCTACAGGACTGAGAATAGGTTTTCATATATTGTTTATATCCATAAGTTATAAGGGAGGTTGCTCCCCTGACATTTTTTTTATTTTTTTTTACAAAATTGTCTACTTTAATTTTAAAAATACATACAACCCTTATTTTTCACGCTTCTATTACCAACCCCTATTTGTTAATAGCGATCTATATATTTACATCTATAAAATTCTCCTGTCACAGTGTTAGTTGCCATACTCCTCCGAGACCGCTTGACCGATTTTTATGAAATTATATACTTATATCTGCTAGGTTTTAGAATCGGTCGTAATCTATTTTTCATTTCGCCAAGTGATAAGGGGGGTTCCCAATAACGTTTTGTAATATTAGTTGGGGATTTGTGTACATAACGTACTCTATAAGACTACGAGTACATACAAATTTAAAAAAATATGATCAAAATCCATCAACAGACCCCGGAGATATTAATCACAGCATATTATGTTTGAAGAATCAGTTTAGTTTTTTAAGTGCACGGATTTTAATAATTCCACTCCACAGACCCCGGATCGGTTTCGTTAGGACGTCATTTTAAAGCTTTATTAACCACTCTGTTTAAGTTCAATGTTTACTCAAACTTCTACACGTAACGTATATACTTTTAACTTCAAAATGGCGCTAGTTAGGTTGCTTCATTGTTATAGCCTCTTCAGCCCCAAGAAAAAGTTTTTATTATTTTAACAATATTTTCTATTTCCTCTCCTCATTTGTGAAAACAATAAGCGAAAATCTATAAAAACTACAATAAAATTATTTGACAAACATAATATTACATGTTCAGCATAATGGACATCAGAACTTAGCTTTCATATAATTTAAGTATGAAACTGAAAAAACATTCTGGTTCAGGAGAAATACACATATACATTTTGCATTTTGTACCAAAGAATCTCGTCTTCTTAGTTCATCCAAGAGGTTTAGGCAACGCGATAAGAATTTCTATTGTTGACATAGCATATTGGCAAATGGTTAGGGCATCTATAGGCGGTAACTGGAAAGCTGTAGATCTTTTTACAGGAATTATGGGCACCTCATCTTCAGATGTCTCCGTTTTTCTTGAAATAGACGCACTAGCTTGTCTCCCACTTTCAGGCTTACCACCTAGAGCTAGTGACCTTCCAACATACAGCTTAAATTCCTGTTAATCCATTTCCTTTGATCATTATCGCTATCTTCACTGACGAAAAAATCGTTATCTGTCAAAATAGCCTCCAATGCACTGTTCAGCAATATTCTATTACTATCTGTAACTAAACTTAAAAAGTGTGAGTATTCTAACATATTTGGCTAACTAAGTCCCAATGTCCAAAATGCTGGACAAAAAGTTTAGAGGACCGCTAACGTGTCCAGTTGTAATTATTTTCAAATATATATTTACCACAAATACGTCCAATCATCAAGTAACATACAGTAAAAACAATCAATACTTTAAAGTACAGAAAAACACTACAACTTACTGTATTTTTGTGAAGCCGCCATCATAACTTAAAAAGTTTCACCACATGTAATAACAAACTACCGAGGTAGGCGCTGTTGTCGATTTTTCAAATGAGTAAATTTGACTGATAAATAGGAAGTCCAATATGCTGCAATATAGGAAGCAGCGATGCCCAACCCGAATAGTACCCGTGTAATAAATTAGTAAACATTGTCCAGCCGGCTGGACCTATGGACTGAGGAGTAGCCGCCAATCATCATCATCTTTGTGCTGTAGCCCTTAGAGGACCTCGACCTTCTCAAGCTTTCTACGCCATTCTGTTCTGTCCCTTGCTTGCATTTTCCAGTTGCCGACTCCGATCTTCTCGGCATCTTGTGTTACCCCGTCCGTCCACCTCAGCTTTGGTCTATCCCGTCTTCTCATTCCCACGGGTTGCGCTGTTAGAATCTTTATTATCATGTTCGATTCAGGGGCCCGGGTTACATGTCCTGCCCACTGCAGGCGATTTCGCTTAATTATAGTGATAATATATTTTCCACCAAACGTATGCTTGTAGATATTCTGCAGTTCAAAGTTATATCTACGCCTCCATATTCCGTTCTCACAGACCGCTCGGAATATCTTACGTAGCACCTTTCTTTCAAAAATCGATAGAGCGGATTCATCTGTTTTAGTTAGCGTCCATGCCTCTGATCCATATGTGAGAACGGGGACTATCAATGTTCTATACAGCCTTATACGAGTTTTTTGAGACAGACGTTTTTTAGCTAAGTATTTTCATAGACTATGATAACACCTGTTTGCAATTATTATTCGTCTTTTTATTTCCCCTGATGTGTTATTATTGGGGTTAATCGATGTCCCTAGATATATGAACTCTTTGACCGCTTCGAAGTTTTGGTCATTGATGATTAGATCTGCGTCAACATCTCCAGCTCTTGTGTTTGTGTTAGTCGCCATGAATTTGGTTTTATTTCGATTAATATGTAACCACATTCGTTGTGCTGCTGCTACTAGCTCGGTTAGGATTTCCGCAGTTCTCGCTCTGGTTCTTGATATAATGTCCACGTCGTCTGCATATGCTAGAATTTGGACAGATCTATTGAATATTGTTCCCCTGATATCTATATTAGCGTCTCGTACGACCTTTTCTAATGCTACATTAAAAAGTTGACACGCCAGCGCATCTCCCTGCCTTAACCCCCTATGTATTTTAAATGGGGTTGACGAGTCGTTTTGAATTTTTACTGCTAATATCATCTTCGCCATTGTCACTCTTATCATACATATGAGTTTTTTTCGAATTTCTAACTCATTCATAGCGTTGTAGAGACTTGGTCTTAAGACACTGTCATATGCAGCTTTAAAATCGACAAAGATATGGTACATATCTGTGTTAAACTCTTGCGCTTTTTCCAGAATCTGTCGTAGTGTAAATATCTGATTAATGGTTGAACGTCCACGCCTGAATCATGCCTGATATTCTCCTAGAAACGTTTCGGTATAAGGCTTCAATCTCTCGTACAAAATGTTTGACAATATCTTGTATGCTGTATTTAGGAGAGTTATTCCGCGGTAGATATTGCATTCCAGTTGGTTTCCCTTTTTTTGTATCGGGCATATTAAGCCTAAGCTCCATTCTTCAGGCATTTGCTCCTCAGACCAAATTTTACAAACAATTTCTCGCATCACCTTGTTGAGCTGCTCTCCACCGTGCTTAAATAACTCTTCTGGGATGCCATCGCTGCCTGGGAATTTGTGGTTTCTTAGGTTTTCTATAGATATTTTCACCTCTTCTACCGAGGGGGCTTCCACGAGTTCCTCATTTCGGTATTCCAGCTCTATATTGTTAGTAGGTTCCCCTTCCAGTAACTCTCGAAAGTGCTCTACCCATTGTAACAGGATATCCTCTTCGTTGGTAAGTAACTTACCTTCCTTATCATTACAATAATTGATTCTCGGTTTGAATTCTTTTCTAATAATATTTATTTGATGATAGAACTTTCTTGTTTCTCCGTGACTCATATGGGTTTCGAGCCGTTCTAATATGTCATTTTCCGAGTCTCGTTTCTTTTTTCGGTGTATGCGTTTTTCTTCTCTCCTTAAGTTTTTGTATCTATCTATTGTTGTCCTAGTTTTCCGTTGTTGCATGGTCCTAAATGCCTCGTTCTTCTCATCTGCTATTTTTTTTTTAATTAACCGCTAATTAAATAAAAAAAGTGGCTAACTTTGACCGCAATTAGCCTAAGCAAAAAGTTTTTTTTTCGAAAATTCGTGCAAACATATCATTTTTTCAAATACCATATATTAACAAAGTTATTCAAATTGTTTATAAGCCAAAAATGACTCTACTTTAGTAAAATATTTTCGGAGCGATAAAAATGACTTTTTAACGATTTTTTTAAACACTTTTAAAATATGACTATTCTTCTTTCATGTGGTTTCCACAGAATTCCTATTATATCATTATTATTTTTTGAACAATAACATTGCTAAAAAAAGCTCTTTGGGATAAACAAATTGCGTAAGATTTAACCCGGCACCTGCCGCGTGGCTTTGCAAGGCGCTAACTGCCACGTGGGGTGCTCACAGCACCCCTTAAAAATTTTCTGTGATCTACTTGTTTAAAAAACAAAATAATGTGTTGAGTAACACAAGAATATAAAAAATCTCCATCATGTCTAAAACATGTTTTATTAACTTATTAGCCACTAATATGTCATAAAAGTTAAAAAATAAAATGAAAAAGGTGTTATAAGCAAATTAGCAAGTACCAAAGACATAATAAATGAAGTCAAGTAAAATATCTAAAAAAATTAAGATTTAGTGAGTATAGAGTCTATATTTTAATAATTTAAATCAGTTATTTCAATAAAAAATATCAATTTGACCTGTTTATCAAACATACAAAAAAGATTTAAAATTTGAAGTGCCAGATGATAACACCCCAATTCGACTTTAGAGCTATAAGTTCAGAATGACGCTAAATAACCACTTCAAACACTAACACATCTATATTATATAATATTATAGAAAGCTCGGTTACCAAACTTGAAATACCAAATATTTGATAAAAATGTGTTATGGGGTGCTAGTAGCACCCCACGTGGCAGGTGCCGGGTGAAACCAATTGACGAATCGTCTTAAAATTTTTTTGTGCATTATAGGGACTGTTTGAGTCAACTGTTTATGCAATATTAAAGTCTTAAGGTAATTTTCGCAAAAGTTACAGCAAATTTTTTATTTTTTTAGTCTTATTTTGCAATTTTCAAAGCAACAAATGATCGGACCAAAATTCAAAAACTGCCATTTTAAACCCTGCCCATCTACGAAAAGGAGAATATAAATAAGATATCAAATTACCCTATATGTTCCTGTAGCGATTTAAACGAAAAAACTACCATTTTTGACGCTTATTCTGTGGTTCCAAGGAAAAGGGGCATGAGTCACATTTTTTCTTGAAATCGTCAAAACGGTTTAACGAAAATTATTTTAAATGTTCTATTTGGTAAAAGGCCACATGTCTGAAAAATGTAATGCATTTATTCATTAGGGCCATTCAAAAATTAGGCATGAGTCAATATTTTGTCTACACCAATAAAGAACAGGGACTCGACCTAAATTACGCCTATTAAATGGCACGCAGCGCAGGGTTTTAGTTTTGGAATAAGGCATCTTGTCGACTTAGTTCTGGAATGCGCTACGGAACGGCTCAGAACTCACAGGCGCTTCTTACGGTTAACGTTGTTTAAAGTGTTTTTATGTGTTTATTTTATACCTTTCTGTAAATAATACAGCTATTTAAGTGAAAATTTAATAAATAATATCGTTGAAAATGTCTCAGTCTAATAGAAGCAGACAGATATTACATTTTGTTGTTGGAAAATGCATCACAATAAGCAGGTTAATACAACATAACTTTTGCCATATTTGGCCCTAGGCAATAACGTAGTCTTTCGTTCTGCGTTTAAATGTTTCAAAAATACTTATTAGTTTTCTCAGGATGCAAAAAAATGAATATATTTAAAACACATTGAAAATTTTGACAGGCGACTTTGTGCGCCTTTATTTCCCTTAAATGAAATAATAAAAGTTGTATTATGCTTTGTATAGGAAATTTGGTTTACTTCTTTTCAGGCACTTCTTCAAGCAGTAACTTTCTTGTAGGAGAACAAATACCAACTGTTAATAAATCTAAAAGTATTGAAGATGGTAACTGGGTGCACATACATATTTTAACTATTTTAAATGTTCCTTCTTTGCCACACTTCATCTACACATATCTACACACTTTTTATAGATGCTTAAGTATGTGTTCTTATTTCCTCTATTGTTAATATTTTTTCTAAAACCCTGTAACCATCTTCTTGATATCGTCCTATTAGAGGTAATTATCACGAAGTGCACTTTTTTGAGATTTTGACATTTTCATTAATTTTATCTTTCAAACACTACATTATAATAGTGTATTATTTGTGTGGATTTAATTATCTGTTCGGCGATTGACTAAAGAAATGAGTTTAAATTTCTTTGTAATGGATAGCTGTAACATACCTAATCTATTTTGTGATTAAGCAGACGACTGGTATTGTATTGCTTAACCTGAGTATTATATTTTTGTTCCTTATCTTTTCGGCGATTGATTACAGAAATGAGTTTAAAATAAATTTCTTTGTATGTAACAGATAGCTTACGTAAAGGGTTTTCATAGTCTACTTTGCGACTTTTGCGGTTGTCAGTATTTTAGTGCCAAAAGTATTTTATTACATATTAATTTATTTTGGAAGAAGGACACATTGTTCATTTTTAAATAGTAGACTATTATTTTTGATAGTTCCTTAGAAGTCAGCAAAATTTTATATACCTTTGTATAATATTTAAGTATAAAAATGAATCCCAAATTCACGTCTCAAAATCCAATAATTGTGTTCATGGAAAAACCACAACCACATGTGACTTTTTGAACTTTTCCAAATTTTTAAAAGGGCCACTTCAACTAAGACATTTTGATATAAATGGAAGCAAATTTGTGTGGCACGATATTAGATTGATTTCATATGGCACTGATGAAGGCATTGTTAAGTACAAAACATCCTTAAAACAAGAAGAACCATTTAAGTACATTTCATTTTGCCAAAGGGAAAAATCGAAGGGTCCATTGCAACCCGAAAGGTGCAACACCGGACCCTTGAGCTCTTCAGCATAAGCAGAGAGAAAAAGAAAGATTTACTAAGTATTTTGAATTTAATAGATTCAGAATGCCGTGCATTTTATGAAAATTAACCAGACGGCAACAATATCAGTGATGCAGATTACGTTTGTGATTCGGACGATATGTTTCAATAATATCCTAAACAAAATTTCCAAATAAATAATTACAAAAACCTCTCTTTTATTTACCCACTGACAATACAAAGGGGCTTAAGTATGGATAACAATAATGTGTTACCTGTTTTATAATTTGGAAAAGAGACATATGTCACAAAACTAATAAAAAATAATAATAATTCAAAAAGTACAATATTACACAAATATCACAAAAGAAGATTAATTAATAAATCATCCTTACTCTGGTTAGAAAGGCTTTATATATATTGTTATTTTGAAATATTTAGTTCGCGCATAGCTTCTATTTACTCTTTTGCTAATATTGGCAAATCCTAAAAATGACTAACTAGGTGACTTATGCCCCTTTTCCTTTGAACCACAGATTTGTTAATAACTAAAATTCTCGTCCGAACTGTGACAAGCACTTTTGTATTTATAATGTATTAGGTATATAGCACCCAAAAAAACCGATTTGCAACCTGGCTGCTCAAGTGTCCCGAACATGGTATATTTTTGCTTTATTTCCCTGGCGTAAAAGACCATGAAACCTGCTTCAAAAACAGGGATTTCGATAAATCACAGATATGCAAATATGCCTGGGACAATGAACACAGACCACAGTGGAAAAGTGCATCAATAATATAATCATTATGGAAACAGACATGAAAAAGAGAAAAATGAAAAAATCAGTTCTCATCATACTAATTGAAGAAAAATGTGTAGCAAACTCATCATCAGAAGGGTTTGGTTGCCAATTCTCAAAGAAGAAATGAACATAAGGAATATACCAACAATAGCGATCAAAAAAATGTGAAACACAGGTCTCAATCATACACAATACATATGCAACACACAATACACATTTACTATATTTATACAGAGGTTCTTCCGTTTCGGAAGACATTCGACCAATGCGTTCTTCCTATTATGATATACGGAGCAGAAACTCTCACGCTCACAAAAACAACAGCACTAAAAATGCGAGTGGCACAAAGGCGCATGGAAAGATCGATTCTCGGCGTGACAAAAAAAGACAAAATAAGGAACCAAGACTTAAGAAAAAGAACAGGTATCACTGATGTCGTTGAACGTATAGCCAAGCTGAAATGGAATTGGGCAGGTCACATAGCGCGACTGAAAGACTCAAGATGGACCAGAAAACTAATTGACTGGCGCCCAAGAGAAGACAAACGCAGCAGAGGACGACCACCAACACGCTGGATGGACGACATTAACCGAATATCCAAGAAATGGCAAAAAGAAGCACAGAACCGTGAAGAGTGGCGAATAATGGGAGAGACCTATGTCCAGCAGTGGACAGAAGAGGTTGTATGATAATGATGATACAGAGGTTCAAAATTATGGAATATATATTATATTCATTTTTGCGAGAATAGGCCACTTTAAAAATAATCCCGAAACAGGTCGATTTTCATTTTTGAATTATGATTTTTTGACATATTATATGCCATAATAGTGACCTCATCCATTTGGGCGTGATGACGTAATGGATGATTTTTTAAAATGGGAATAGGGGTCGTGTTGTATCTCATTTTTTTTTAACATCCCATTTATTTACAATCTGTAATAATGATTACAATAAGTAAATTGTTTAACAATTAAAAGAGACTTGCAGAAGACTGTCCAGTGACAATAACCTATGAAATCATAATTTTAGTACTTAACAAAATTATTTGTGACTAATAAATAAAACCCTATAAATAAAACTCTAATAAATAAAATATTTTTGAAAATTTAAAATCTTGTTCGTAGATCGCTTGGAGTGTGGCGCTTTAGCCTTCTGTTTGCCTGGGGTGTCATGAGGTTCTTCGCTAGCCTGTTGGGGTGGTTTTGTAGTCGGATGTCGTATTTTTGGGCGTAACTGGCAATTTCTTCTTTGACTGTCTTCATTTGGAGATCACGATTGATATGTTCATTGGGCATGTACCACGGTGCATTTGTGATAATGCGCAAGGTTTTCGATTGGAATCTCTCCAGGATGTCGATAGCTCCATATTGGCTTAATCACTGCCTTGTATACTAAAAGTTTATTGTACAAACTCAGTTGTGACCTTTTTCCTATCAGCCAGTACATTTTATTGAGTTTTAGACCCAACTGTTTTCTTTTAGTGAATATGTGTTTCTTCCACGTTAATCTGCGGTCCAAGTGCATACCTAGGTATTTTACATCATCCTTTTGTTGTAGTACTTGATTATTTAATGAGACGGTTGGGCACGTATCTTTTCGATTAGTGAACGTTATATGTACTGACTTGCTTTCGTTTACTTTAATTCGCCATGTTTGTAACCAGATATTTATTCTGTCGAGATTTGTCTGGAGCAGTTGCGAAGCGATGTACGGGTTTGAGTGAGCTGCAATGATCGCTGTGTCATCTGGATATGTGGCTGTGATGATATTTTGGCTTGTAGGAAGATCTGCTGTGTAGAGTAGGTAGAGAACTGGTCCAAGGACACTACCCTGAAGTACTCCAGCTTTGATTGGATATAAGTTAGTGCACTGATCTTTAACTTTTACAAGGAAATGGCGGTCGGAGAGATATGACTTGAGGATTAGAAAGTAGTTGAGAGGAAGGACTTTTCTTATTTTGTATAGCAGACCAGTGTGCCAGACTTTATCAAAAGCCTGCGAGAGTATCTCATTTGAAAAGTTATTCAATTCTCTATTTATTAATATAAACAATAACATCAATATTTACACAAGGTGGCCTAAAAAATAATCAAATTAATTGACGCAAAAAGAAAAATGTATGTAATTTATTTAAGTCCAAATACTGCTGTCAGAAAATAGAAAGAAATGTTTATTTCACAAATAAACATTGCTTATCTCTTAAACTAAATGTTCAATATGTAAAGAGGTAAGTGGGTTGCTGTTTGAGATTGAATTTAAGCGGAAAGCAATGTTTATTTATTAAATAAAATTTTTTTTCATAGTTTCTGTTTTATTTTTAATTTTTATTTTACATTATTTTCTGTTTTGTGACAACAGTAGAATGTACTTTGAAATAAAAAAGTTACATCGATTCTTCTTTTTGCGTCAATTAATTTAAATCAAAAATTATTTTTTTGCCACCCTGTATCAATAATGATGTTAATTTTTATATCACTGAATAGACAATTGAATATCGATTACGTCATCACGCTCAAATGGTTGATATCACTATTATGGTATATATGTCAAAAAAATCATAATTTAAAAATAAAAATCGACCTGTCTCGGTATTTATCTCAAAAGTGGCCAATTCTCGAAAAAAAATTATTACATAATTTTGAGCCTCTCTATATATTAAAAACTCGCCACAAAATAATTGAAGAACACTTCCAAAGACATAATCCTAAGAACGCACAGAATTATCAGAATTTTATGTATCATAGGACACATAACATTGACCTTCATAATTATATTTTCAGCCAAAGTATGGCTGTTGCCAACAACACCATGGGCAAGTATGTCAATTTATTAATTTTTTAACTTTTGATAAAACGAAACCTCAACTCAATTTTTAGTTAGATATTTTTTCAACATCTTACGAACGAGAAAAGATAGAGGAGGATTTCTCCAACACAATTTTCTTTTATTCATTAATATTTTTTGATATGATAGGCAGGGAAGACCCCAGTAACTATAGAGGGATAAATTGACTGAGCACTATACTAAAACTCACAACAAAAACACTAATGAAGAAAATAATAGGGTGCATAAATATATCGGATAAACAACAAGGACTTAAAAATTTTTTATGGTATGTATGTCAAAATATGCGTCAATTTAATTGAAGATCATGTAACTATACAGTTTTTGTGATAAGGCCATTAGCGAAGAAGTCAACATTAGAATATAACAAGCCAGGCTTTTTCTGTTTCATAGACCTAGAGAGAGCGTTTGATAGAATACAATAAAAAAATGTGATAAACCATGACAAAAATTTTCCAATGGATATCATAAAGTCAACGGAATAATAACAGAAGCCATAGAAACAAACACAGGAATTAGGAGATTCACTAAGCCCTCTACTGTTTAACATAATGTTGGATGCAATACTAAAATAAGTGAAGAAAAAAAGAGGATACAAAATGGGTGATCGAGAAATAAAAATACTCTGTTACGCTGATGACACCGTGGTGACCTACAAAGATTACTGCACAAAAAACCAATAAGATGCAAATTGGAGTTAGACAATCAAATTATACAACAAGTAATGACTTTCAAATACCTCGAATTAATCTATCAGCCGACAACAATATCGAAGAAGAGGTAAAAGACCAAATAATTGAAACCAGTAGAACGATCGGTTGCCTAAACGACACAATTAGGAAAAACAAACACGTTAAGAGTTCAAACAAATGACCGAATATTATGTAAGTCAGTTATTAGGCCAGTTATGACTTACACAGCCGAAACAAAACCAGATACAAGCATAACACAAAGACATCTGGAGACTAACTAAATGAAGATCTTTAAAAGGATTGCTGGAAAATGACTACAACAAGGCAGAGTAAGAAGTGAGGAAAACAGACGCATATGTGAGGTAGACAACATAAATACCTGGGTAAAGAACAGAAAAGAAGAGTGGAATCAACACATAAGCAGGATGTCTGAATCAAGAATAGTAAGAATAGTCAGGGACAAGTCACCGTTAGACAAAAGAAGTATAGGATGCCTGAGAAAAAATGGAATGACAATTTAGGGACAGAATGAAAGGCACCGTTGAAGAAAAACAGGCAGCACTGCCTATATAAAAGTCTTTTTAGGTAAAAATTTAATTGACATTACAATCAACTGTGGCTAATCCCATACAAACATATATACTCCATCTAATTTACTTACCGTTGCACGTCATCCGCGTCATAGCCCGTGACGTCACATAATACCAACACGAAATATTTAGGCGGTAGGTGTGCCCTTTATTAGAATCACTTTGGCGAGTACACTGGGATTATAGCCACTAGACATACTTTATTATATACGCGTAGAAATAATATTTAAAGATTTCTATTAATGTTAACTTAAATAAATACACAATAATATGTTTCATTTAATTTGTATAAATGGATTATAAAGCGTTTTTATGAAGCACATTTGTTCGGAATACACTGTAACTATAATCGAACGAAGGTGATATTTTGGCATAAATTGGTAGCATTTATTTGACAGTTGCGGTGATGACACTTCATATTTGTTTATATTCTTTACTATAGGTATTTGTTTCATTATATTTACTGTTTTTATTATGTACTTTAACGTAAGATTATAACTTAATCCTTGTTTTCTATTTCTAAAGTTTTTATTTATTTACATTGAATATTAATTCGTTTTACTGTATAATCCACTTCTGCAAAAATTATGTGATGTATTTGATTTAAAATTAATTCAAGAATTTTTTGTAATTGGACAACAATGTCAACTTGATCTCTAACGTAGATAATGACGTGCAACGGTAAGTAAATTAGACGGACTGTATACTGTTCCATATCCCACATAGGTACTGTTAATAATAAGAATTTAAAGCGAAAGGAATAATTGACAAAATCTTTAGCTTTAAGATAACAGCGTGGGTACAAGTTAGTTGGATCCTCCAAAATGCCCATAAAAAGGCTCCCCCAAATAATTACAATAAAACCAAAGTAAAGACCAAAATTTGAATTTTCTTATCCGTAATATTATTCATCCTACTCTACATAATTTTAATACTTTTGATAGCACTTACATCGCCTTGATTTAAATTTCTTGCAAATGTGGGAGAGTCTCTCGTTTTGTGATGAAAAACTTTGACGGTTTTGAGTTCTTTGGAATAATTTAAGCATTTTTTGGTAGTTTACAATAGAATGCAAAATTTTTAATATTTACTGTATTATTATATTTGAGGCGGTGTATTTTACTTGTGTAAAATATGTATATTGTGTAACAAAATTAACGCAAGACATAATCGTAAAATGTACAGTATATAAATAACTTTTGGTTATTTGACCAAAGAGTAATAATTTTCGATATACGAGGGTCGTTTTTTTTTCAACCTCCGTTTGTCCATAAAAATTCCCGTGAAGCGTTTCGCCCTTGTGGTGCGCAGTGGGCGATAGCGCATCTCTCCAGCTACACTCTACATTAATCCCGACTTCCAGGCATCAGTCTGTACTGTGCTACACATGAAACAACATGGCCGCGACAATTAGTTCTCCCGCCAAGTGTGAATTACGAGCTGTCATTCGCTTTTTGCAGGCAGAAGGCAATAGTGCAGCTGCAATTCATCGAAGGATATGCCAAGTGTACGGAGAAGGGTTTATGAGTGATGGAGTTGTGCGTGAATGGTGCCGAAAATTCAAAGAAGGACGAAATGATGTGCACGACGAAGGGGGTCAAGGTTGCAATTCTGTCGTTACAGATGAGCTTGTTCAACGTGTTGATGAAGCGGTGAGAAACAACCGTCGCTTCACTTTAACATCGTTGGCAATGGAATTTCTACAAGTTTCATTTGACACACACACTTGACACATCCTTCGATGAATTGCAGCTGCACTATTGCCTTCTGCCTGCAAAAAGCGAATGACAGCGCGTAATTCACACTTGGCGGGAGAACTAATTGTCGCGGCCATATTGTTTCGTGTGTAGCACAGTACAGACTGATGCCTGGAAGTCGGGATTATTGTAGAGTGTAGCGGGGGAGATGCGCTGTCACCCACTGTGCACCGCAATGGCGAAACGCTTCACGGGAATTTTTTATGGACAAACGGAAGTTGAAAAAAAAATGACCCTCGTATATTTACCATATAATTCTTGTTCCAAATAGGTTATATGTATGAGATTACTTTAGACACAACAATTAATTAACTTCATCGGTACAACATGAAATAAACAGTACTGGTCAAATTATTAGTATCACCTATGAATTTTTAAAAAATCAAATATTTCACTATAAATTATTTTTAAATTTAATTTTGTTATGTAATGTAAATGTTATGCATTAACTATAATATATTTAATAATAAAGAGCAATAAAATATTTGAAAATATTACATATTAATATTGTTTTAATATTTTGTTGAGCCCCCTTTAGATTTGATTACCTCATGTACCTGTCTTGGCATACTTTGAATGCAGTTAAGTTAATTTTACTTCAATTTGTCGTTGTGGTTCCAATGATAACTATATTAGTTTTTCAATCAAAACAATTTTATTGATGATTTTTCATTGGAAATTTCATAGCCTACCTTCTCATACCACCATCTTCTCGAACCATCTCATAGCCTACCTTCAGATGCTCCAATTTTTCATCCATCCAACATCCAAATGTTTAACGGGATAATAAAAGGGCACATATTGTGAGAGTCACCCTGGATTTCTATGAAGTACCCCTTTTCTTATATTTTTTACCTATTAAAAAATAAATATATGTTTGTGAAATAAGTTATCTTTTTGCTTGCATCATGTTACAATATCAAGATTTCGCCTTTTCACAAGTTAGCGTTTGGCCATTATTATTTATTAAGTAGAAACAGTTTGTTTTAAAAATAAAAGAAAATGGAAAAGCACTTAGCCCCGATGAAGTGAGTGCTGAAATACATACTAAAATTTTTGGGAGAAAATGGAATTAAAGCACTCTGTGATCTCTTTAACAGAGTTTATGACACTGGGATATTACCAACTGATTCATTGAAGTCTACATTTGTCACAATACCACAGAGACATCGTCCAAAGACATCCAGTGATTATCGGACAATAAGTCTGATGAGTCACGTTTTGAAGATCTTCCTGCGACTCACACACAGCAGAATTTACACTCTGTTAGAGGACAGCATTTTAGCACTACTCAATTTGGGTTTAGGAGTGGCTTGGGTACAAGAGAAACCTTTTTTACTAGCCAAGTACTAATACAGAGATGCAAAATTATAAATCAAAATGTGTATATCTGTGCAATCGATTTTGAAAAGGCTTTTGACAAGGTCCGACAACAAAATGCTAAAAATATTTGAAACAGCTAGATTGGACGATAAAGATTTACGAATAATTACAAATGTATACTGACATCAAGTGGCAAGAATAAATGTTCAACAAGAACTGTCTGATGAAATAAATATATGGAGTACCGGAAGGTTCAGTATTGGGTCCTCTTCTGTTCCTTATCTTTATAAATGACATCACTAATTTAAAAATCGATGGAAAAATTTTTCTTTTTGCTGATGATACCAGTATCACTTGGAGCAACTCAACTATTGCATCTCTTCATGAAACTATAACTTCGGATCTACTGACGATAAAGACCTGATCTGACTCTAATTTACTCTCCTTTAATATAGACAAAAGAGTAGCATTATCCTATAAAGGAGCTCTTCAACCTTTGATTCTTAATAACAGCCAGATCAGTACCGTTGATTCTGTAAAATTTCTTGGTATTTTTTTAGACAGCAACCTCAAATGTTCCCTTCATATCGATTTGTTAAGTAAGAAACTCGCCTCAGCTTGCTATGCAATAAGATCTATCTCAAGGGAACTCAATTTAGCATCTTCTAAAATAACATATTTTTCGTTGTTCGAGTCTCATCTTCGATATGGTCTTTCTTTTTGGGGTTCTAGTACAGCTGCTCAATTTGATGTTATTTTTAAATTGCAAAAAAGAGCAATAAGATTTCTGTTTGGCCTCAGAAGATCTACACATTGCAGAAGTTACTTCAGAAATCACGAAATTCTAACACTTTCATCTTTATATATTCTAGAAACGGTTTGTTTAATTCGTAAACACCTTCATGTCTTTCCAGCAAGGCCCAATCATATTTACTCCACCAGAAATTCAATCTTTGATATTTATTTACCGATCCCATCCACTGAGTTAGTAAAGAAATCTATATTATATTCCGCAAAAAAACTTTACAACCATCTCCCACACACACACACACACATGCTCGTATCAACCCCAGCCCCGGGGAACATGTGTGTTCCAATGGAAAAGTGGAACCCACATGTCCGAAGATCAAACCGGTCACACCCCGTAATGGAGTGGTACCTATCTGACCCCCAAGCTATACCTCCACCCCTCCCCATCGAAGGACATACCGAATGGGGAGGCGTTGATCTTAATGTTACTTTGGATGCCCTGGGTAATGGGACATCCTTTGTATTACTTCATGTGGTTAAGCCACCTGGTTTTAGGGGTAGCTAGAAGAGCTTTTCTCCCTATACAACCATCTCCCTTCACAACTTAAATCTGCAACATATTTCCCAAAGTTCCGTAAAATGACCAAAGCCTATCTATCTAAAAAACCATATTATTCAATAGAAGAATTTCTTAATGAATAACTAAGAAAATTGGGTTTCATACGCAGTAGACAGAAAACTGTCAATTCCTAATGTTGTATTTTATTTGTTGTAAGTATGTTCAATTTGCAATTTATATAAATTTTGCAATTAATTGATTTTGTCTTTGGTTTTATATCATATTTACTGTATATTGACGATTGATCTAATTTTAGTAAATTGTAGTTGTTATTTGTTATTTGTTGTTGATATTATTTTTCTTTTGACTGTATGTAAGCTTTGTCCATAAAATTGTAAAAATTTTCAGTGACAATAAAGCATATTTCTATTCTATTCTTTTCTATTCTATTCTATTCTATTCTATTCTATTCTATTCTATTCTATTCTATTCTATTCTATAAAAAAAGGAATGAGACAAGGCCGTAAGTATATTGTCGCCTTTACTTTTTTAAATTTTATTCAAAGGAAATTTTTAAAGAAGCCTTAATGAAGACAACCGAAGGTATTATTGTGAATGGAGTAACCGTGAATAATATTAGATATGCCGACGATACCTTAGTGCTTGCTAGTTGCGGAGAAAACCTTCAAATTTTAATTATCAAAATTAAACAGACCTGTGATCAGTACGGATTAAAATTCAACGTTAGGAAAACTAAACATATGATAATCAAAAAACAAAATTATATACAGGATGACGGTATAAAAGTCGGAGATGCCACACTGGACAGAGTAGTAAAACTTGTGTACATCGGCAGTAATATCAATGAGAGCTGGGATCCAACTGCAGAAATTAAAAGTCGCATAGAACAAGCCCGAACTGCTTTTGTAAAAAATGAGAAACGTAATTTGCAGTCTCGATCTTAGTATTGACCTTCGAGTTCGAATGATATATTGCTATATTTTTCCTGTCCTATTGTATGGTGTAGAAGCGTGGACTCTAACTGAGGCTATGAATAAACGCTTGACAGCCTTTGAGATGTGGGTATCCAGACGACTACTAAAAATAAGCTGGGTCGACAGAGTTAGAAACGAAGAGGTCATAAACGGCTGAACCAAACAACACAACAGGTCAATATAATAAGAAGACGCAAGCTGGAGTACTGCGGTCACATTATGAGACACCCTGAAAATATGGTCTTTTACATTTTTGATCATTCAGGGAGAGATCCAGATAAACGTGGTCCTGGTAGAAAATGAACATCATGGTTGAAAAATCTAAGGCAATGGTACGGAAAATCGAATACATCGTTATTCGGAGTTGCTGTCAATAAAGTCACGATAACGAATATGGTAGCCAACATGATATCCAACTATCGATAACGGTCATGGAACTAGAAGAAGTTTATTTCGACGAGACTTTGGGATCTTTGCACTTGAAATTCGTATTTTTATAACTAGAATATTATAATCTGATTTTAAAATCTATTTAGTCTAGGATCGGCGCGGGGAAGGAATCGAGGTGATAGCAGATAGACTGTGACATTTCCTTCTTAGTCAGTGGCGTACCTTCCAATAATTGAACGGTCTTTGAAACAATTTTTTTGTTTGAATAAATGATTACTAATGGCATTTTTAGTAACGTAAACTTTTTTTATCGTTTAGTATCGTAAAATTTTTATAATTTTTAATTTATGAAAAGGCCACAACTTGGGCAAGAAAAGGCAACATGTGGCCTTAAGACCGCACGTTCGCCACCCCTGGTCTAGGAAATGAAGCATTTGGGCTCGCAATTTTTTCGTCCAGCATGGATTTACTTGAAATTTTCACAGAAGGTAGGGAATAGTCCAAGGATAACTTTCTATATCATGCCGCTATACGCTAAACCCTTGGGGGTAGTTGCCACCCCATCTCAGAGGTGTGAATTTTTTATTAAATTTTAACCATGTAAATCGACGTAAAACGTAATTTTAGGAAAAAAGTGTATTTTACATTTTTTTCGTAAAACTAATATTTTTTGAGTTACTCGCGGTTAAAAGTAACAGTTTTTCGACGAAAAAATCCACTTTTTTAGAGACTTTTTTGATAATAATTCCAAAAATATGCATTTAATAAAAAACTGTTGCTATCTAAATTGTGTATTTTAGTAACACAAACGAAATTCTTTTTCTATGATATTTTTATGACCAATAAAAACCGAGAAACGGCATGTTAAAGGTTAACTTTTTTCGTCAAATGCATAATTTGAAATATTCAAAGCCAAATAACGGGAAAACTTTGCATTTTTAGAGGAAAACTCAAATAATCTTTTTTCAAGGATATAATTAGACCTTTCAAAAAAAGAAAACAAAAAGTTCCTAGCATAAAAATTGAGAACTTTCAGTCAAAAAAATGTTGGTACCTGCTTTTCTTTATGAAAAAATCAGTGAAAACAACCCCCTAACTACCCTCCTAATTAAAAGTTGGTCTTCACCTTTCTGTAGTTCCTTTTATATTCGTATTATAAATACACCCAAGAAGTTTGACCTATTTAAAAGGCCTAATTCTAGAAAAATTTGAGTTTTAAGAAAAATTGATTTTTTGCAATTTCGTATTTTTCACCATTTTCTTCAAAATATCTCCGAGAATACTAGAGATACGAAAAAAATTATAGATTGCTAAGTTGTAGCAATTTTTATATCTAAATTTCTCTTGTACTTAGATTTTCATTACGTTAAATAGTTAGCGAGATATAGCTGTTTAAAACCTCTAATTACGAGCAAACAACCCCTTATCGAGCCCTTTAAACCCACGCCAATTAAAAACTAAGGGATCTTACGGAATTTAATTTACATAGTCTTATAGCTCTATAAAAATCCTACAAAATCGTATTTGAAAAAACTTTTTATCGTCAAAAATAAAGGAGCTATGTTTATAAAACGATTTTTTTTCGAAAAATTCGAATAGTCCGCTTATTTTCAATGTACATAATATATCAACACCATAGAACTAGTTCGTATACTGGAAGATGACTAAAGAACTATTTATATTTGTATTTTTACATAAATATTTGTAAATATTTTTGTGTAAATAAATGTATTTGTAATTCTTTAATTCTACTTTTTTTCTGTATAGATCTATTACATTATCTGCGTATAAAAATTGCAATGTTATTAAGGGTGGTTTTTAAGGGTTGAAATATGATATTATATTCTTTAGCATAAAACAATCATTATTTAACCAATCAAATCCAAATTTTACCCTTATTAAAGTTTACAATGTTTGTATATAATTTTTGACAATAAGGGGTAGTTTACACCCCTAAAAATAATCAACGACCTCGAGCATGATATAGATATAGACTATGAAGTACAGGGTAGGATGATCCTAATCTTAAATTTTTATGTAAATCGATGCAACCGAAATTATTCTTTTAGGATAAGTCAATTTTTTATAAACAAAACAATCATTATGTAACTAATACGAACCAAATGTTGACCATATTAAAGTTTAAAATTTTATTTTATAATTTTTTACAATTAGAGATAGTTTTCACCCTTAATAAACCAAAAGCGTACAACGACTCAATATAGAAAATCAACTAGAGGGTTAAATGAGCCTTATCCCAAATTTTTGTACAAATCAATGCTGGACGAAAAAATTGCGAGGTTTTGCCATTTTTTCAGTTTTATTTCCTCGACTAATTTATTTGTATTTATTTATGAAGTGATATAACATAATCTATTTTTTTCTTGTTATAGGAAGGCAGATATATTGAGAGAAAGGCAGTTTAAAACCAACAAACTAAGGTATGATACAAAAGAATGCATGATAATTATAAAGTCGAAATTTTCATGATTTTTTATTTTGCAATATTTTTAATAGTAGGTATTTATATATTAGCACGAAAGCTGTTAGATATTTAGGGCAGGTATTTGAGTGAATCTGAAAATTTTTCAGATAATTCTTCCATGATAGCATAATACAAAAATTCCGGTCTGGCTGGAGCGTAGCGGTCATTTTCTCCAAAAAATGCCCTCCTAAGTTAAAAATTGTTATAAAAAATATCTTTGAGGCGACTTGTGAGGGATTTTAATTCTGCAAGATGTTTGCATGGGTGCCCCCAGGATTATTTTCAGGGGTGCATCTGAACTTCAGAGGGTTGAGTCTGAATCTATACATACTATTAATCAATAATATAAAATATACAACTATACATGTAATATAGCTATAATTGATGGATTTGACCGTTACTTGATGGAAGTTCATTTTATCTCACAATAAAACACTGAAAACTTTTGTTTTCTATACTTCCACAAAATTTATTATTTACAACTATGTGACTACAGCTGTTTCGGCAGAGTGCCTTTCTCAAGTGATATAATTTACAATGTGTTTGCCTTTTTAAGTCTCTAACTGAAGAGGTTGAGGAGTGGGGAGCTGTTTGTCTCGAGTTGGTCATTCAGAATTATATCTGTATTTTTCAGTTTATTAATTTCCATAGATTCTAAGGAAGATAGCTTAAGGCCTGTATTTTGGATATGCAGAATTTGAAACTCTTCATTGAAAGAATGATTATGATCTAGAAGGTGAAGTGCGTATGTAGAAGTGTCTGTTTTTCTATTGTTGAACGCCCTTTTGTGTTCTGCTATCCGTTTGTCAAAAGTTCTGCCAGTTTGACCGATGTACGTTTTCGGACAGTCACCACAAGTTAGTTTGTTGCTATCGACAAAAGAGACTATAACAACAAAACAATAGAATTTTTAACTAACCAAAACAGTACACCACTAAACAAAGATCCCACAGAAAAATACCGAAAACAAATTAAAATAGCCATTGAAAATTAAAAATCAATACTAAATCCAACAGAACAGAAACACCTTAATATTATGAACCCACAACCTAAATTATACTCTTTTATTAAACTACACAAACCTGACCACCCAATAAGGCCTGTAGTTTCTTTTTATACAGCTCCGTCATATAAACTTTCAAAAAAACTGTCAGATATTATTACAGAATACACTAAATTTTCAGCTAAATTCACCGTAAAAAATACACTGGAACTAGTTAATAAAATACAACATTTTCAATTGCCCAACAACTCCAGACTAATTTCATTTGACGTAAAAAATCTTTTTCCTAGTGTTCCTCCTACAGAAACTTTTGTTTTAGTTAAAAATCTTTTAGACCATAAGAGTACAAATCCGATCATTGCATCTGAAATTTTACACCTTCTTGAAATTTGCATAAATCAAGACTATTTTGAATTCAATAATCAAATATACACAAACAACAGTGCAGGACTTATTATGGGTAATCCTGTAAGTCCATTGCTATGAGATATATGTATGAACCAACTTGAAACAACAATTTCTAAACATCCCGTATTTAAGCAGTTCTTATATTGGTGGAGATACGTGGATGATATACTAGTATGCTTTACAGGAGCTAACAGACAACTTTACCAATTTCTATCATACATTAATTCACTTCATAGTAATATTGAGTTTACAATAGAAACAGAACAGAATAATTCCATAAACTTTCTAGATGTAACGATTACCAGACCACACAACAAACATGAGTTCTCCGTATATCATAAACCTACCCATACTGACACAACTACACACAATTCATCATCCCATCCTACACAACACAAATTAGCAGCCTACCATAGCATGATACATAGACTGACAGAAATTCCCATGACAAAAAATAACTTCGAGATAGAACTAAACATCATTAAACAAATAGCAGTAAACAACGGCTATAACGAACAAACAGTTAACAAAATTTTAAATCAAAAACTCCATAAGAAAGCCCTGAAATTAGTGTATCCACCACCACAGAAAGAACCCAGTACCTTCTGCTCTCTCACATATACTGGCAAGATAACAACAAAAATAGCCAGATACATAAAAAAGAAAGGAATAATACCAGCTTTCAGAACTAACAACAGCAAATATATTAAGAACAATAAAAGCCGAAAGAGAAAGCAACTACAGAGTGGTGTGTACAAACTAACTAACAAACTGGTGACTGTCCGAAAACGTACATCGGTCAAACTGGCAGAACTTTTGACAAACGGATAGCAGAACACAAAAGGGCTTTCAACAATAGAAAAACAGACACTTCTACATACGCACTTCACCTTCTAGATCATAATCATTCTTTCAATGAATAGTTTCAAATTCTGCATATCCAAAATAAAGGCCTTAAGCTATCTTTTTTAGAATCTATGGAAATTAATAAACTGACAAATACAGATATAATTCTGAATGACCAACTCCAGACAAACAGCTCCCCACTCCTCAACCTCTTCAGTTAGAGACTTAAAAAGGCAAACACATTGTAAATTATATCACTTGAGAAAGGCACTCTGCCGAAACAGCTGTAGTCACATAGTTGTAAATAATAAATTTTGTGGAAGTATAGAAAACAAAAGTTTTCAGTGTTTTATTGTGAGATAATATAGCTATTTTATACTTTCTTTATTCTATACTTTCTTTTCAGACAGGGCTGCAATTACTATTTTGGCAGGGTATGTTTTAATATTAAAAATAAAAATTCTAAAAGGACAGGTGTGTTTTGGTGAGATTTTCTACCTGCTAGGTGATCAATACAAAAAGAATTACGCGTGCATGTGAACGAAAGCCGCTATAGGTAAGCTGCAGTGTGAGAAAGAGTGTATATCGATGGATGTTTGCGTTCTCGATCTCAGCGATTCATCTACTTTGCCTCCGAGCAAAGCTGAATTAAGACAACATCCTGTTATGAACATAGTATATCACGAGTATTTAGTGAAACGCTTATTTGCAATTCCCCAGTTCTTTAACACCTGCCGGAAATGGATGGATACTAAATATGGACAAATTCCATTTTAGTTGGTTTGAGGGATATTGTTTGCAGCAATCAGTTTCAAATGCTATCATCCATGAGACAACCAACGAGAATTTCGGAAATATTGCTATTTCGGAAATACATATTCTTTTTATGACTGCAATATTTTTTAAATTAATTCAATCTTCTTTTTCTTCTATGCCTCATTCTTTCAGGGCAATGGCTATCATCACGGTCTCTTTTATTCTGTTTGTAACGGTTCTGAAGAGTTATATTGTTGTTTTTACACTCCACTGACAGAAGACAGATAAAGCAAATTGTTTTTGGTATACTCATTTCATCCTTTCTATTTTTTACTAAAATGTATTTTGGTGGTTAATTGGTAAGAATACTTTTTATTTTTGTTTATTTTTCTTTTGTCGTAATGTATTACCAAGATTTAATAAAAATTGCATGTATCATATTACAAGCATTAATACCTAATGTTTTTGTGCGCATTAAAAATATCCTCTGGAAATCAGCAAAAAACGCTCGTCTTATTTATAGTAACATTTACCACAGTTCTAAAACCACGATAGACTTAACCAAAGATAGGATGGTGCGCATTCGTGGGCGGATCCTCCTTGGCGTGAACTACGTCACTCACAGAGTTGTTTTAAAAGTTAGCGTGCAGTAAACACACGTTTACACTTATAAATTCGTTAAATTTGTGTCTATTTGAGCTTTTGTGGCTTCTTTTTGAATCCACATTACGAAATGAGAAGCGTTGAAAAGTAATAATTATCTCTGTCTGCTTAATAATAATTTTAAAGTATTCCACTTTAAATATTTAAAAAACTTTAAAAAATATTTCTTTTTCAATTATATGTTTTAAACCTTCCAATTTTGGCGTTAAATCAGAATGTATCATATCGGTCAGCATAAACATTCTATTGTTTATTTAACCAATCTGATTCATTTTGAAGCGTTTAGAATTATAAGGTAAATATTTATTTTGAATTAAATTTATGGTTATGAAGAATTATAAGCGGTCATTAAAAAAGAGATCGCGTTGTACGTTTTACGACAATTCAAATCAGCTGACCGGACATTTAAAAAATTACTCACTGTACTAAAAAGCATCAGACGTTCTGACCTTCATCAACAGAAAGCGAACGTGTGTTTATAACTTCAGCAAACTGTACAAAAAAATGGAGCCAATAATAAAAACAACGAAAATTCAGAATCCCGCCAAATTTTTTTCTGTGAAATTATACGCGCTGTAGTTCCTTCTAGTCTCCTAACTATCCTCCGTCGACAATCTAATAGACTCGTCCGCTCTAGTGATTCCGTTTACTGTGTATCCACCATATTGTTGAGTCAGTGCGCTCCATGTGAAAGATTCTCTCATCAAGCGACCACCGGCGTCACCAACTGTGTATAAAAATTAATTTTATTTTTCCCCATAAAACCTAAAATAATATCCTTTTATGATGTAATAGAAGGCGCCGTGGATGTGGTCGATGATATGAAAATCCCATATTCTGTTTCACGGGTTAGTTGTAGATGGTCACTTACCATATATTTTTCATTGTTAAATATTGGCGGCATCAATAGTCACATTTTATATAAAGATAATAATAATAAAACAGAAAAACGTCGTGTCTTTTTAAAGCAAATGGCTTTATCTTTGATGAAACCTCATCTTTTTTGTAAAATTTTGTAAAGAAAGGCAAAAGTTGGATATGTGAGAGAAAATCTCACGCGCGACCACTCGCGTTACAACCTACCTAGCGACCAATGCCGGGTTAAACACACATTTATAATTTTCCTATCTTTCAAATTTCCTTTAAAGTTTTTAATTTTCTTTTGAATTTTTCTGAAAATGTTTAATATTTAATCAAATTTATACGTTTTTATACTTATTGCATTGAGAAATAATAATACATTAAAAAAACAAATTCTTCTCTTTATTTGTAAATTTCCATATTCCCGAGAAATCATATTCCCGGAAAAATGGAGCTCTAACTGTAAGAGATAAAATATGAAGATAGTTTAAATATTTTTGTAGACAAAATGGATACTATTTTCTAAGTTATTTATATTTTTTTATTATTAGGTACATGCATATTTTTTAGATAAACAACTAATTTGACTTCGTAAGTCCTAGATTTTTACACAAAGTGATCAAAAGTAGAACAGGAAGTAGATATTTGAAATTTTCGTGAAATTTTGCTGTTGATTAATATACGATTTCACTAATTTTGAGTCATTTTACTAAACTTTCGGTTATAATTGTTTAAATGAAAATGACTTCAAAACCGGAACTAAAGATTTAAGCTCGACTCTTCAATACAATTTTATTGATATGTCACATGTAGGTACTATTTCTGCGACTATAATATGGCACTTCCGGTTAGAACTTTTTAACCGGAAATTATATAAAAAACAAAAGTATCTTATATTTGTTCTCGTCTTGCTAAGGCATGTCGAATAATATATGGCTTATACTATTTCGTTGACTTTAAAACTGTACTTTCGGTTGCAACTTTAAAACAAAAAGTTGTAGCATTTTTACATGTTTGCTCTAATGGGATCAAGGATAAGATTAACTATATAGATACTTTGGGTCGGAATGGGGCTAGTAGAAGGAACAGACACATAAAGCTTCATGCATACGGCAGCTCATTTTTGTGCGTTGGCAGGTCGTGGAATCGTTAGGGGGGGGGGGTAAGATGGTTTAAAGAAGACTAACTACCTTATCCAAATAAGCAAAGGATACTTACACAGACTCGAGGACTTTCCTACTATTTAAAGAAATTTGGACGCCGTTTGAAAAATCCTCAAATTCACATATCGAGTACTTACTGGACATATTCATACTTATGGGAACCAAATTGGGGGACATTCATCTTAGATTCCTCGTTGGGTCAAACTGGGCTATTAATTACCATGCTGTGGCTTCTATGCCATTTCCTTTTCTTTATTCTAAAACTTATTTCCTTTGTATTAGACATCTGGTTAATATTTTTTTTAAAAAGAGGTTACAGAAATAAAAATAGGTACATTTTACAATGTTTATTCAAACCTTTAGACCTTATTATTTTTATTTTGAGCATAAACATATTCTCAAGCAAGAAATGAATAATAAAAACAAATATATGATTTTACAATTCTTGACCTTATTTTTAGCAGTGTATCTCTAAACAAAAATTTGACTTATGGCTGTCAAAAGTCACTGCCATTTTATTTACTTTACATAAAACTTTTCATTACCATGTTGAAAACAAACTATTTAAATATTTAAAACCTTTACCAAATCTATATCCACTTGGAATTTAATTAAAATAAACATTATTTCATACCTTCATCTTTAAAACAAAATCCAACGTCACATGTCACACTTCAAACGCTTGTCCAAATTTTCCATTCTAGACGGGGCTGGGAGGGAAGACATTCAATTTTAACCAAATAGGAAACAGGATAAATTGATACCAAATCAAAAATATCATCGGGGTACTTCAATACAGGAATTCTTACAGGAATATTACCATAACATCATAAAAACTGGAAAAGACAGGAACCACGCACTTTTCTACCGGCAAACAAAACTGCGTCACAATAATATTGTTTCACATAAATATATCCAACGTATTGCTGTGAAATTTTGCAACAATATTCCTTAATGTTTACTGGACAAAATGCAAGTCCTTTTCTTCGTTTTCCATAACGAAAAAAGCCATTTTAAACCGGTAAGGTGCGTTTCTTTGTGAGTCTGTTGAGTTCTACCAAAAAAAAATATGTTATACCCTCAAACATACTTTCAGAACTGACCATTAGTTTCGGCGGCGTACCTTACCTTTCGAAAATTCTCCTCGTGCGTCGAGCCGAAGCATTTCTCGACCAAGATATTACCCAATCGCCAACAACAACTTAACGGTCTTTCAAAATTCAGACCAATAAAAACATGGGATTTTTAGCGCTCAAAACTAGGGGAAATATACTCGGGAGTTTTCAAGAATCCTTCTAGAATAATGAATGTTTACTTACACATATAAACAGGAAATTTCCTAACGTTTACAATGTTGTGAAATATTAAAATATTTCCAACAGGAACGGCTTAGGAAATTTTAATGATAAATAAACTCACAAAATAAATTAGAAAAATAAATATTTTTCTTGGGATAGGATATAAAATTAATGGATACTATTTACAAAACATTGTAGCAGAAATTTGTAATGCTACAAAGTCCGATGTCAAATTTCTGATCTTTACCATTTGAATACCATTCGACACTTCACTTGTCATTATATCTGTTATAATGACGGAGAAGTTGCGTCTACGGACGGACGGACGGACAGACGGGCGTGAATAATTCAACGTTTTCACATTTTTTAAATTTTTTCCAAGACTGCGCATATTTCAAACGCTTTTATTAGCATACTTGCCTAAAATTTACTAATAAGCATATGAATAAGAATTTTATTTTTGAGAGTCTTGTTCTAGCATTCATACGAGTAAGACCTGTGCCAAGTATAATGTTATGCTATCTAGTTTACCTTATCAGTAGTAATTAGTGTATTTGATTTCGATTTAATAGTGTATTTTAAAAAGTGATTTCTGGACAAAATTTGTACGTATTGCTTTCTTTATATTATTAAACCATTATAAATTGTATTTAATTTATAAAAAGTGCATACCAGCGGCTGGTTTCACCAGTTTGCTGGTTCTTGCTGACCATCCAGCATAATGGCTTTGAATGCAATTCTGATACCAAAACCATTTAAAGAAAAAATATAACACGAAGCTATTGTCTGTATCTGCATGACAAGTACAAACATACACAGTAATCCTACAGTTTCTACCTCAACCATGGCCCTTCAAAGTGCTACAAATACTCAAGCTACTACATCAATTTCGTACGTAAACGCTGCAAAATCTTCGCCGAAACCACCATCCCTACCCAAAAAAGAGCAAGCCATAGTCCTTCACGCAGAAGAAAACCTTAAACTTCTAGATTACGTTAAAGCTATTGGTGATGTCATCGGACCAAAAAATATTTCCTTTGCTTCCAGAATCTCCAATAATAGAATCTGCATATATCTAGCCAACCCAAATCTCGTTGATCAACTTCTGAAGTCCCACCCAACTATCCAAATCGGATCCCTAATTTTAAGTATTAGGAAACTTGTCTCCCCGACAAAAAGAATATTAATCTCGAATATCTCTCCTTATATTCCCCACCAACTTGCAGAAAATGCAATCAAGAGTCTTGGTCTTCAAATAACCTCCCCAGTGTCTTTCCTTAGAGCAGGAATTCCAGGTGATGAATATTCCCACATCCTCAGTTTCCGCCGCCAAGTGTATGTCTTTTCACCCTCTGATAATTTCGAGCTTCACACCTCCTTATTAATTTCATTTGAAGGCAATGATAATAGAATTTTTCTTTCAACGGATAAGATGGAATGTTTCTTATGCAAACAGGCTGGACACGTTGCGTCAAATTGCCCCAATACTTCATCTGACAATGTGTTATCACAAAATTCTACTCTTTCTCATGACCCAACTCCCACTACCGAATCAACGCCACAGCAACAGCATACACAACTTGTGACAGACAATGTGTTATCTCAAAACTCTACTATCTCTTATGACCTAACCACCACCACCGAATCTACGCCACAGCAACAGAACACACAACTTTTCTCCCATACTGAATCACATCAAGCTGAAGACGGTGATCCAAACAACATAAATATTCAAAAACCTTCTTCAATTTCTTCTACTCCTCAAACCCTACTGCCAACTTCTGAAGCGAGCAAAATAATTCCCACCGAAGAGAACATTCCCACTAAAAATCCATGTGAAAAAACCTCTGAAGTAATGGATCAACAAGCTTCACTCGGAATCATAGGAGAATCATCCAGTACATCTGTGAAAAGAAGTATTGACGAAACGTTATCCCCTCCCATCGAAAATCTGAATACTAATAATCCAACGTTTGCTCTCCCTCAAACACCACGTCAAACCAACATCCAAAAGCCCAAAAAACCTAAACGCACAGCACCTACTCCTGACGCACTTAAATTTTTCATGAATAAAAATTCCACAACACTCCCATTAAACTATGATCAGCTAATAATGCTAATTGAAAATACCCAAGGTAACAATTCACCTATAGAAATTATCCAGGAATACACAACCGATCTCCCCGGTTTAATAAACCTATTAACCATATCTTACCCATACCTATCAGACAAAACTACGAAACATCGCTTCACCCGACTTAAAAATAAATTGAATCACTATCTAGGTAAAGATATCACTGACAGTCAATTATCTTCCTCCGATGCCTAATTTTCAACTCTATATTACAGTGGAATATTGATGGACTGTTCCATCGTTTACCCATGCTTCAAATCATCCAATCAGAATACTGTCCAGAAATAATTTGCCTACAAGAAACTAACCTTAGTCCAAACACAAGTTACAATTCTAAGCAGTTCAGTTGTTTTAGAAATGACAGAAAAAGTAATAGTAATTATTCTTCTGGTGGGGTTGCCACTTTGGTAAAAAAATCATACGTAGCAAGCCTATTTCCTGTAAAAACCAACCTCGAAGCAGTAGTAATAAAACTTTCAGCACCCTCTACACTCTACATTTGTAACATTTACCTACCATCAAGTACAATATTAACTTTTGACGATATAAATAACCTTATCAAACAAATTCCAACTCCTCGTATCATACTTGGTGACTTCAATGCTCACAATAGCATTTGGGGGTCTGTACGTACTGATACCAGAGGTAAATTACTGGAAAAGTTAATGTCTGACTTACAGCTTAACTTACTCAATAATGGGACTCCTACACGTTTTAATATTCAGACTGGAGATTCATCCGCAATTGACCTAAGTCTTTGTGACCCAGCGTTGTCACCTCAGCTCTTATGGGAAGTCTTATCACACACATATAGTAGCGACCATCATCCCATTCTTATAAGAAATCTCTCTAGGCAACAATCGCCTTATGAGTTTCTACCCAAATGGAAAACAGAGTCGGCAAACTGGACAGAATTTAAAAACTACATCGATAAAGCTATGCAGAACTTTATTGTAAAAAGTAACGTCAATAGTACTCTAGATGACTTCAATAATATCATTATACAAAGTGCAGAACAGTTTATAGGTAAAACTAAAGCGCCAAAAAAGCATTTACCCGTACCATGGTGGAATCGTGACTGTAGCGAAGCAATCCGGGCAAGTAAAAAAGCTTTCAACAGGTACAAAAAACATAAAAATATAGAGAACAAAATAGAGTACAAAAGACTTAAGTCCAAAACTCAACTATTAATTAAACAGGCCAAAAAAGCCAGTTGGATGAAATATGTTTCCAATATAAACAGTTCTACGCCAATAAGTGAAGTTTGGAAAAAAATACGCAAAATTTCCGGTTTCCACCAATCACCCTCAATATCCAGTCTGAAAGTAAATAACCAAATCATTACATCACCAACAGAAATTTCCAATATATTGGCACTGAATTATAAAAAAATATCTTCCAATGAAATCTTCGACCCCACTTTTCTTGAAAACAAAATACAACTCGAAAATTATAATACATTTCCATACGAAATTAGCCACAATCCTCTAAATCTCCCGCTAACATTTCATGAACTAAATGACTCACTTATAAATTTGAAGGATTCTAGTCCTGGCCCAGATGATATACCATCTATTTTTCTGAAACAGCTTCCAAATTCAGCCATAATCGTAATGCTACAGATATTCAACATCATATGGCAGCAACACCAGTACCCCACACTTTGGACTAAGGCTATTGTGCTTCCATTTCTTAAACCTCAAAGTCCCCGTCTAGCTCCCGAGTCCTACAGGCCTATAAGCTTGACATGCTCTATGGGAAAATTACTAGAAAAAATTGTCAATGCACGGCTCACATGGACACTTGAAAAGTCAAATCTACTGATACCTGAACAAAATGGTTTTAGACAAAACCGATCAGGCATAGATAATATTCTAGACTTAGAAAGCGATATTCAGGAAACTCTAGCAATTCGACAACATTGTATAGCAATATTTTTTGATTTAAAGAAAGCATTCAACACGTGCTGGAGGTATAATATTTTGAAAAGACTGCACTCATGGAATATCCGAGGTAATTGTCTAGAATTTATTAAAAACTTTTTACGGTACAGAACATTTCGAGTAAGGGTTCAAAATTCATATTCAGAAGAATATATTGAAGAAAACGGGACTCCTCAAGGATCAATAATTAGCCCAACACTATTCTTAATCGCTATAAATGATATAATTAAAAATTTGCAAAAACCTCTGAAAGCTCGCATTTATGCAGATGATTTAGTAGTTTACATCAAAGGCAAAAACCCCTCTCTAATGTCGAAATCATTACAAAATTTTCTACACCAACTAGAAGAATGGTCCCATGGCACGGGATTTAAATTTTCGGTTTCCAAAACAGTGGGCATGGTATTCACCAATAAACACGCTTTCAGCACACCAATACTGAAATTTTATAACTCAACTACCTATCATGTTTAAAACAGACGTAAAATTTATGGGAATGTGGTTGGATCAAAAACTGACTTGGAAAAAACATATAAATCAACTAGTCGCATCTTGCAATAAAAGATTAAATTTATTAAGAACATTATCCAACAGGGACTGGGGCTCTGATTATGATACCCTAATTAGCCTATATAAAGCCTTAATTAGATCTAAAATAGACTATGGCTCCATTGCGTACATATCTGCGTCCGAAACAACACTAAAACCCTTAGATAGTATACACAATGCAGCATTAAGACTTTCCTCGGGAGCATTTAGATCGACGCCGGTAGAGAGTTTATATAGTGAAACCGGAGAACCTTCTTTATTCCACCGTCGCATTTATTTAACATTAACTCATGCAACTTCTATAGCTTCAAATCCAAACAGACCTCTTTTTGATAATACATTCAATAATAAATATACGTCTCAAAATAGACATATTTCACACAAACCTTTCTATGAGAGAATTCGATTTTATCTAAGATATTTAGAAGTAAACTTTCCAGATATATTCCTAATAAATTTGGACCATCCCCCTCCTTGGAAAACTGATACCCCCCAAATAAATTATAATCTTACTGCATTTAGTAAGCACTCAACAAATCCAGCTGTTTTTAAAAATAACCTTAATTCAATCATAGCCAAACATGGAGATAATTGCTACAAGATATACACAGATGCATCAAAATGTAATACAGGAGTAGGTGCTGCATATGTAACCCCTAACAACCAATATCATTTTAGACTTCCCAAATATTTCAGTATTTTTTCTGCTGAACTCTATGCAATACTCAAAGCCCTTGAACATGTCAACAAAAACAAAATACCAAAATGCTTGATCCTAAGTGATTCACTCGGTGCTTTACAAACTTTAAATCATGTGTATCCTAAAAACCCCCTAGAGAAAATGGTAAAATCTGAACTAGAAGAGGCTCAAGAAAATTCCAGACGCATTACCTTCATATGGATCCCATCTCATATTGGTATCGATGGAAACGAAGCAGCAGATCAGTGCGCCCGTAAAGTGTCGGAAAGTGTCGAAACAGAGGTAACGGAGTGTCGAAATCTCGCGAGTGACATAAAATCGTACTTTAGAAATCTAATCACGTGTAAATGGAACCAAGAATGGAAATATTCACAGACATCTTTAAGAACAATCAAGGATAATGTTTACCCGCGGCTATCGAGAATACGAGCCCGAAAACTTCAAACTGTTATCACACGTCTGCGTATAGGTCACACAAGATACACGCACTCTCACCTGTTTACAAGAGACGATCCCCCTAAATGTGAAATTTGTGACGAAATAAATAATGTAAAACATTTTTTAATTGACTGTCCACTTTTTGCAAATAAACGAATTAGATTCAATATTCCTAACAACATCAACAAACTTTTAGGCACAGATGGTTACTATGACAATATCGCAAACTATTTAAAATGTATAGGGCTATATTATAGAATCTAAATTACTGGAAGTTATACCTACACTGTATTCTTAATTTAAGATACATACTGTAATTATAGATAATAATATCGATAATTATTTAAAACTCATAGAATTATATTATAGATTGTAAGTTATTGGAACTGTACTCCTACACTGTATTCCCGCTAATCACCTCTTGGTGGATGCGGTAAATTTTCAATAAAAAAAAAAAAAAAGAATTTTATTTATACAAACGTTAAGTCAAAAACAGCATATTATATTTATTTTTCTGGTAGTATCTATGGTCCAAGAGCTGTGAGACATTTTTGAGTAGGTATTTTAGGCAACCTGAAAATTTTACAGGTGACTCTTCCATGATAGCCTAATACAAAAATGCCGGTCTGGCTGGAGCGTAGCGGTTATTTTCCCCAAAAATCCTCCCCAAAGTTAAAAAAAGCGTACAAATTGTTATTACAAAAAAATATCATTGACGTGACTTTAAGTAAATTTAAATATTCAAATATAAAGGAAATAAACAGGTTAGGCGATTTGAGGGCGATTTTAACTCTGCAAGATACTTGCATGGGCGCCACAGGATTATTTTCAAGGGGCGCATCTGAACTTCCTGAGCTGTGATTTCATCTGAATCTGTACATACTGTTAACGAGTATAAAATATACAACTATACATGCATAGCTATGTACATTCCTTCCCGACAGGGAGGTGCAATTGTTATTTTGACAGGGTATTTTTTAATATTAAAAATAAATATTCTAAAAAAGACAGGATTTTTTTGGTGACATCTTCCAACTGCCAGCTGATCAAACAAATTACACGTGCATGTAAATGAAAAGCATTATAGGTAAGCAGCAGTGTGGGAAAGAGCGTATACCGATAGCTGTTTGCGTTCTCTGTTGTAGCTAAACGAGTCCGTTCGCTCGAGAAAAATAACGTGATCTGGCGATTCCCATGTTGTTGGGCCTCGAAAGGTTAGAGTAATAATTATATATTATAGTTTTTTAAATAACTTTTTATTAATTTTGCAAATATAATAGAAAAAGACAAATTTATTATTATAAATATAGGTAGGTACAGGTAGAAAAGTATAAAACTATAAACTAAATTAATTCTGTGTCCGAATCTTTTATTTCTTCTTCAAACTCCTCATCTGAGCTCAAATATTCATTATTTTCTTCTTCTTCAGACTCCCCTCGAGACCCAGATTCCTCTTCTACATGATCTGTAAATAGTTGTAATATGTATTTAGAATTAATTAAAAATTAATTAGTGATTAATCAATTGAGTTGCTACGTATTCTCTCTCCTTTTATACGGAGTCGAAGCCTGGACAATCACCGGCGCATCTAAAAAAATCTTGCCATTGTTGAGATGTGGTGTTATCGAGTAATGTAAAAAATATCATGGATATACTCAGCTCGTGATATACTGAGTTAATTTTTTTTTGTATTTAGATTACACTCCACTACTTTAAATTTTTCAACTAGGATAGGCATCGTCTTCCCTGTTCTCTTTTTTCTTGCACTTTTCCTTATATAACCAATCACATCACCTTTTTTATTTCTTAGTATATGACCAAAGTAGCTCATTTTTCTTTCCTTCATAGTGCAGTTCTTTTGCCTTTTTCATCTTTCCTAATATTTCCGTGTTTGTTACGTTTTGTGTCCATTATATTTTTTACATTATTCGATAACACCACATCTCAACAATGGCAAGATTTTTTCAGATGCGCCCGTGATTGTCCAGGCTTCGACTCCGTATAAAAGGAGAGAGTATACGTATTAACTCAATTAATTAATCATTAATTAATTTTTAATTAATTCTAAATACATCTTACAACTATTTACACATCGTGTAGAAGAGGAATCTGGGTCTCGAGGGGAGTCTGACGAAGAAGAAGAGAATGAATTTTTAAGCTCAGATGAGGAGTTTGAAGAAGAAATACCATATTCGGACACAGAATTAATTTAGTTTATAGTTTTATACTGTTCTACCTGTACGTATATTTATAATAATAAATTTGTCTTTTTCTATTATATGTGCAAAATTAATAAAAAGTCATTTAAAAACTATAATATATAATAATTACTCTAACCTTTCGAGGCACAACAACATGGGAATCGCCAGGTCACGTTATTTTTCTCGAGCGAACGGACTCGCTCAGCTACAACAGAGAACGCAAACAGCTATCGGTATACGCTCTTTCTCACACTGCTGCTTACCTATAACGCTTTTCATTTACATGCACGTGTAATTTGTTTGATCAGCTGGCAGTTGGAAGATTTCACCAAAAATTCCTGTCTTTTTTAGAATATTTATTTTTAATATTAAAAATACCCTGTCAAAATAACAATTGCACCTCCCTGTCGGGAAGGAATGTACATAGCTATGCATGTATAGTTGTATATTTTATACTCGTTAACAGTATGTACAGATTCAGATGAAATCTGCTGAAGTTCATATGCACCCCTGAAAATAATCCTGGGGCGCCCATGCAAGGATCTTGCAGAGTTAAAATCGCCCTCAAATCGCCTGGCCTGTTAATTTCCTTTACATTTGAATATTTAAATTTACTTAAAGTTACGTCAATGATATTTTTTGTAATAAAAATGTGTACCCTTTTTTTAAATTTGGGGGGGATTTTTGGGGAAAATAACCGCTATCCTCCAGCCAGACCGGCATTTTTGTATTCGGCTATCATAAAAGAATCACCTGACAATTTTTCAGGTTGCCTAAAATACCTACTCAAAAATGTCTCACAGCTCTTATACTACTACGCTCTATTCAAATATAACTACATATTTAAAACAATGCTCGAACATATTTTGTGATTACTTGTTTAGTTTTTAAGTTATTTATACAAATTTATTTGGTTATGTTTTTTAATTTTAATTTGTGGGCAATTATTTTAAAATTTCTTGGACAAAAAATTGTTTTTACATAATATATAGTAACTTCTGTGTAAAGTTCAGATTTTTTCCTTTTGTAATTTGAATAAAATAAGAAAAACTGGCCGTTATTTATATTGGTTTCTATATATCCCGCCAGCGATTGCTCCGGGCCTGTATTTTGGTGGTTAATTGGTAAGAATACTTTTTATT
The DNA here is from genome assembly GCF_917563875.1 of Diabrotica virgifera virgifera. Taxonomy (NCBI): domain Eukaryota; kingdom Metazoa; phylum Arthropoda; class Insecta; order Coleoptera; family Chrysomelidae; genus Diabrotica; species Diabrotica virgifera. The sequence goes on from NC_065450.1 coordinate 136,101,318, forward strand.
TTTGTTTATTTTCCTTTTGTCGTAATGTATTACCAAGATTTAATAAAAATTGCATGTATCATATTACAAGCATTAATACCTAATGTTTTTGTGCGCAATAAAATATCTTCTGGAAATCAGCAAAAAAACGCTCGTCTTATTTATAGTAACATTTACCACAGTTCTAAAACAAACGATGCCACATACAAAAATATATTTCACACATTTTTCGAGCTGCAAGAAGGATGGACCTCGGCGCTGCTCATATTACACTATTAACATCGGTTTCTATCTGGCAAACCATCAATTTGCCGTCACATATATTTCAAATTCAGGCAATGCGAGGGATGGCGCTTCTACCGCTGCGAATCAAACGCTGTCACAACGGCTGTAATCAACAAACTTCCTACTGAAATGTAAATTACCACTATCGATTATGCATTCCACTGAAAACTTTCCAAATTATATAATTATTCCGAATAACCCGGTGCTAAAAGTATTTTTATTGTGGGAGTAATCAGGTTAATGTTCAGCTCGCTCAGTTTGAGAAGATTTACAAGCGGGTATTTCGTTGAAGAACAATAGACCAGAGAAATTCGCAAAATAAAAACCTTTTTGTGACATTCTTTAGTACAGGTATTCAACAACTACTTTTGATAAATTTGTTGATATCAATTATTTATAATAAAGAAATTTACTGTTCTAATTTGGAAATAAGGCACAATTTAAGTTGAAACATGATTTTATTGACGTTTCGACTTCCACTTAGGAGGTCGCTATCGAAATACAAAATATTAATAAATTAAACAAATTTTGTTGCTTAGTAAAAAAACATTCTTCTAATAATTTAATTTAATCTGACTACTTTATATCGGCAATTCGCAATACTTTATATCGGCAATATTATATTATACATTTTAAAGTAGAAGACTTTAAAATGATATTGCCAATATTTATGAGTTGCGTCCCTGGGACGACTTTATTGAAAGATAATTCATTCTATTACATGAAATCAACTTTAACTTAAGAATATCCGCCACAAATATCATTAATTACACCTCATTACAGTAAGAGACCAAATTTTTATGGAGTGCCGAAAATTCATAAATCGAATATACCACTTAGACCCATTTGTAGCTCCATGCATTCTCCTTGTAGTGAACTATCAAAATTTTTATTAAATATTATACAACCATTTGCAAATAATAATGAAACATTAAAAAAATACAGAACATTTTTTAAACAAATTATCAAATACTGAATTTAATCCATATAATATTTTAGTAAGTTTTGACATAAACAGTTTATTCAAAGATGTGTCATTACGTTTAAACGTAATGAAAACGAAATTAGAGAATGATAATGTATGGAAAACTAGGACAAGACCAAATGTATCAGCTATAATAGGGTTATTGACATTATGTGCTAATAATGCCTATTTTCAACTAAATAATGAATTCTATAAACAAAATTTTGGTCTAGCAATGGGCTCTTCTTTATCTTCATTATTGGCTAATATATTTATTGAGGATTTCGAAACTCTAATCATTTCTGAACAAAATTTAAAACCCACAGTATGGTGGAGATAATATTATGTAGATCATCATCATCATCAATAGCTCGATAACCCTTTTTGTTTAATTTATTATGAAATATTGTCAAAAATTACAGTTTTTAGTCTCTAGAGCCTGGACTACTACTGGATCCCGCGTAACAAAAAAAGTTGATTAATAGCAAGTTGAAAATTTGTTAACAGATAAAACGGTGTCTATTCGGACAAACTTTGATATATATGAATACTGGAACAGAGGAACTTTTAATTGTGGAACAGGTTAAAATAAAAAAAAAACAGTCAAACTACGAAAACGTTTCATGTATTTTGTCGGACAGAACTTCCAATTGATTTGTTACCACTTCATTAAACTCTAATGCAAAAATCAGACGGGTGTTTATCACCAACTGGGAATTTTTATGAGTGGAACACGAAGAACATGTCAAATGCCAGGAATCATGTTCGTTAGTAATAACAGTTTTTTGCATCAGAATTTAATGAAAGGGAAACAAATCAATTGGATGTTCTGTCCGACAAAATACATAGGACGTTTTCGTAATCTGACGTTTCAAATTTTTAAACTGTTCCACAATTAAAACTTTCCCTGTTCCAGTGTTCCCGTACATCAAAGTTTGTCCGACTGAATACCGTTAAGCTATTAACAAATTATCAGCTTGCTCCTCCTCCTCCTAAGTGCCTTCTCTATTGAGGTTGGCGATCAATATGGCAAATTTCTCTCTGTTCTGGGCTTGATAGATTAAGTCATTCCCTGTTGTGTGGGTCCAATCTCTGATGTTTCGGAGCCAGGATTTTTTCTTTCTTCCTATACCTCTTTTACCTTCGATTTTGCCTTCTAATATTACCTGAAGCTGCTCAAATTCCCTATGGACCATTATGTATCCTGGATATGACGTCTTTCTAATTTTGATTGTATTGACCAGATGAGGACGTGTGTTCATTATTTCCGGTACTTCTTCATTTTTGTAGTTTTGCTGGTCCAGCTTATTCTTAGCATTCGGCGGTACATCCACATTTCGAATGAATTCAGTTTGTTGACATCATACTGTTAGCTTGTTATTCACGAACTTTTTTTGGGACGCGGGATCTACCCCTATAAATAAAATGGCAATGTATTGCAGTGAGGTAAATGATTTTGAGATAAATCGAAAGACATCGATTGTAATCCATTGAAGGTACTTTTGGCATGGAATATTGACCCGTTATTGAAATTTCAAAAATTATTATTTTTAAATATTGTCAGACTACGAAATATATCCATTATTATTATTTGGATAACACTCATCCTTTGTAAGGAATAGTTTACTTAATTAAATGGCGATTTTGTCGGAAAGCTATGTATCACCAGCATTTTTGTATATATCTTACAGGTTTCGGGAAAAAACAAGGAATGTCAAATTTTATACATATTGAGATAAACACCAATAAAGGTTTAATTCTTATGTTATCTAAAAACTACTTAGGAGATTCCTAGTAGAATTCTAGCAATTATTGGTCTATAATCTTAATATAATATTAATCCAAAACTCCAAAACAAAAATTAATATATTGCACCAAAAAACTGTTAACGTTCCTTATTTTTGTCCAGTGGCGTGCGGACAATCCTGGCCTGGATACAAATTCTTAAAAAATTTATATAGACTGATCTTTCTGGTTATTGTTCTGAATCGAGAGTCTAGTCGATAGTACTCAGTTTTTGCTACCACATGGCGAGAAAAGCCAAAATTCATGAAAAAGTGACATTCCTTGTTCTTCCCCTAAACTCTTCAATTGATTTCTAATTGAACTTCCAATTGATTTGTTAACCTTTCATTAAACTCTCATGCAAAAATCAGACTGCTATTTATCACCAACATAATTCTGCGTTTTGTTCTGCGTTTCAGACTAATTAAAATTATCAACATTTTCGTCGGACAAACATTTATTTATATATTATAATATATGTTATATTATAACGTTGAATATTGAATAAAATTAAAAAAAAACATGCTAGTTTTCACAATCATAAATTTGTCAGGATGACATATTTATCACGTTCCACAATTAAAGCTTCCCCTGTTCCACAGTGGCGTAGCGTAGTGGGGGACGGCAGGGGCGGCCCGCCCCGGGCGGCACTTTTAGGGGGCGGCAAAATTTAACAATAAATAATAAAAATATTTTGTAAATATTTGAATTAGTTTATATTTTTATCGCAACTACAAATTCGGACTGATTGAAAGGAGCACGGAATTTTTCATTAGATACTTATTTTTTAATGTTGTTCTGAAGCTATTTTCTTGCGGCATTTTTACAATGTATCATATGTATCTGAATTGCCGATATAAATGAGTCAAATTAAATAAATTATTAGAAGAATTTTTTTACTAAGCAACAACATTTTAGTTTATGTTAGTAGTATTTTGTATTTTGACATCGAAACGTTAATAAAAATACTTATTTTGTGACGAATTCGGTGAATTCCTTTTCTTTGAATGATATTTTGTAGCGACTGGCAACAAAGTCTATACTGACTTGTGGGAATTCCCCTTTTATGACTAACAATCAGCACAACGTTTTTCGGCACTTTAGAACGTTGCTATTCTTTTTTTTTCCTCATCGACACATCGTTGGGAAGTTCTGATAGCAGCTACAGGCAAAAGAAGGATTCAAGACACGCGGTGGAGTGCAAGAGGCGATGCCGTAAATGTGACATCATTACAAAGACATTCTCGTCACTTTGGACTTTGGAAATACTGACAGAGGCAGGTGAAAACTTAAACACTAGGACAGATGCAGGTGCTTTACTAGTTTCGATGCAGTCATTTTCCTTTCTTTGTTTTTTTGGGCCTAGGGCAGCCGGTGCAACATGAAGTGAATGATGCACAAAAATATTTACAAACAAGGGGACTTGACATAAGATTGTGCGCTCAGTAAAATGCTTTGCAGATGCTATTGACAGAGAAAAGAGAGGAATTGGCAAATGGTGATGTTTGTTATGCAAAAATATGTATGAAGAACTTGGAATTTCCATAAAACCTCGGAGGTGCATAACAATAAAGCATATTTTTGATGACGGAACTAGAGATGCTAACTTGTCTTGTGAAAATGAGTTGAGAAGAAAGCTGTCTTCTTCGTTAGATATAGTTATTGTAGAAATTCCTGAGAGTTTTCAACAGCTACAGAATTTAACTGATAAGTTTGTTTATCTAACGTCGGCTATATTATTAGATCCAGACAACACTGAATGTAGAAATGTAGACTACGCATCTGACGAAATTGACGAGCAGGGTTTCAAGCTATAAAAACTTCGACTGCGGACTTTCGTTGCTGCTACAACAGGCAACGAAATTTATTAATGCAGATTCACTTGAATTATTTAAATTTATTATTAAATCCAAGCTGGAAGATACTCTGTCCAATATTTTAATAATATTCCAAATATTTTTCACAGTAAGCAATGCCAGCTGTGAGAGGAGTTTTTCAAAATTGAAGTTGATTAAATAGTTATTTATGATATAAGCGTTAAAAGTACACGTTTAGGGCACGCATGTGAAAGTTTGCAGAATGAGCGAAGCGAGTTCTGCAATTCACATGAGTGCCTTAAAAATGTACTTTTTAACACGCATATCATACAATATTTTTTCTACAAACGTAATTACAGGACAATATCTACAAAAACTTTTACTTGAACTTGACTGACATTCCATTTTTATATTTTTTTGACATTACATCAAAATTGCCTATACGGTCAATACGAACTGCAGTGCCATAAAATTTTTAAAGCACTAGTACCTTACCTTAAAGTGGCATTTTTAACGCTCGTATGGAGTGCTAAAAATTGCATTTTTAACACGGTTGTAGAAAAAATTATTTAAGATCGACAATGAATACCCTAAGACTAACTAATTTGGCTATTTTGTTTATTGAGCAAGAGGTGTGTGATGCGATAGACATTGACGGTGCAATAAAAGACTTTGCTCTTAAAAAAGTAGACGTATAAATTTTTAATTGAATACGGAATTTTGTTTTTAATTCTAACAAATATGTACTCATATGTATCGTTCTAGTTCTAATCAAAAATTGATTTTATTTTTTAATTTTGTCGATTGTCAAGGTGTACCTACCTACCTAATCTTAAGTGATAGGTAATAATACCATACCTAAGTTATATCAATGTATCTAATTGGTTAAAGTAAAAGAATTTTTGTATAAATAAACGTGATTGTAAAACTTAGATAAACTTTTTTATTTAAAATCCAACCTGTGTAATGCAAAATAATGATGACTGTTTTCGCCGAAAAGTTCTCTATAATTAATGTATATAATGTATAGAGTACACAATAAATTAAAATACCCAAATAAGAGGGCGGCAAAATTGTCTTCCGCCCCGGGCGGCTGACACTCACGCTACGCCACTGCTGTTCCAGTGTTACCATACATCAAAGTTTGTCCAACTTGACACCGTTAAGCTATGAACAAATTTCTAGCTTGCTATAAATAAACTTTTCTTTGGTACGCCGGATCCAGGACTATTAGGCTTATTTCAATCGATTTTGAGAGTTTGTCACCTACTTGCACTTTGAAGAAGCTTTTTTGGAACTAAAAGTTCTGCCATTGCATTCCACATCTGATTCTTTTAATTCTATCTTACGATTGTCGGAAATCTATAAAGATATTATGGATAGTTATGTTGAATTCCTATGCTTTCTCAATCAGCTGCTTTAGAGTAGCAGATATACCTAATAATGACCTATTTAAATTAACAACGGACAGTTATCACATTCACACGTTCATTTTATTTCATAATTTTATACATACATTGTTTATATATCAAAGAAACACTAAAATGTCTGGTTGCACGAACAAATCTTAAGCTCCAGCTTAGCCAGCTCAGCTTATAGATATGGTCGCTTTAAGTTTCACATACCTTGCACCATACTTTTCGATTTTTATCGATGCAATCCACGTGGAAACCTATTGTGGCAAGCTGAAAATTGATCTAAGACTCAATGGTGCAACGCGTGTGTTTCGTAAGCTGAGCTTAAGACACGTCTTAAGCTTAAGATATGTTGATGCAACCAGGCATAAATCGATCCTTTCTACCGTTAACATAATGATAAAAATAATATTTAATCCAATATTTACCTGCCAGTCACAAATAACAATATGTATTGTCGTTTGTAAATATTATGCACTGCGACTTTTTACCAATTTATGACTGCTGTTTTTCTATGGTTGCATAACATATTTCAAAACATGAAACTTGAAATGGAAATATGTTAAAATTTTCAGTAACTTGGTGTTCCTCTGCGAAAAAAGGCTCACGGGAATAATTCAAATAAAACTCTTGAATGGAAAAGTTTTATCAGAATTCGGGGGCTTTGCATTTTCGAAACTCTCGTTTGGATTATTACAATCCTTTGCATACAAGTAGTTTATGTACCTAGACGTATTCGAAAATATTTAAATATAACTCTTATTGCTACATTTATACAATAATAAAAGTAGTGAATAACACTTTTGTAATCCGCAATCTTGGGAAAAATGAGCTTATTTATATCCCAGAGAACGGCAGTTCTCGCCAGTGGCGCACAACCCCCGTACATGCGACACTATAATAATTAGTACACGACATTTTCGATTTTATAAATCTGACTGAATGGAAAGTTGGGCCAAATCCCATCTTAAAGCCTAGGAAATGACTCGCCCATACATATGTCAACCATCCATTTTGGTCCAAGGGTGTGGATTTTACGGCTCTTCCAATTTAGGGTATGTTTTTCGTTCTCGTCCCCAAAACTCCCAAAAATTTCAAAAATATAAGTTTAGCCTTTACGGCTTCTGATAATACTGATCATTACTTTTCCAACGCATATTTAATTTTGAAAATCGGTTATACAATTCAAAAGTTACTGAGCTCAGAAATGTTTTTTAATTTCTATTTAAAAAGGGGAAAATTTTTGTATGTGTGTATGTTTGTGGAAAAGTTACACAGATCTGAATTTTTTTCTGTGTTTCAAGAGGGGGTCCGATTCAGGGCCAGTGTAATTTTTGACTTTACAAAGAGACAGACTTTCCGGTGAGAGACAGGAAACCCCCAAATACACCAAATCGATAGCGTTGAGTTAAGCTTTCAAATGGTGCCTTAGTGGTTAGGATCAGACATACACACGGCTCAGTATAGCCGAAAAACTAAAAAACTAAACTTTGAAAATTTTGGTTTATCGACAATTACTCAAAATTTCTATCTACAAATTGCGCCAATAAGTGGGCGTTTGTGGAAGGACTCCAGACGCGTGTAACGGTGTATACCTCATATCTGGGAAAATTCGAATTTTTAAGTTATAGGCTTCATAACTGTGATCAAATCTATTTCATATGGGAAAAACGGTTTTTCAAGCTCAATAATTCCTGTAATACCTTCAGTTATCATACTTGACTTGGGATGCATCAGATACTACTTGTCAATATGTTTCAAACTCATGTTTAGTGATCAAAATCAAATCGGTTAAGCCGTTTCGAAGTTATTAAGCTCCAAAGTATAATCAATTTAACCATTATCGCCTAAATGGTTTATGTAGTTGTAGTGGTTACGAAGCGAAATTTGTTATGGCAATTCGAGTTCATTTACCGGCCATCCCAATATTTGTTTTCAATCTATTTCAAATAGAAAAAAGATCTAGTGTACATTCGATTCACACTAGATCAAATTTGTGAGATAATGCAAGAAAGGCGACAATTTATAGCGCTTAACGTGGAATCGAGAAACATTAAATTCATTTTCATACATTTAATTTATAATTAACTTAAAGCTCCTGATACAAAAATCAAAAACCGCGAAACTCCGTAAAAATGAGTGGCGCATACAATATTCCAGCTACAAAAGAACTGATGAATATTATGTGGCGCGAAAATGTATTTTCATTTTGATGTAAAACGAAATTCTGGTTTTATTTTAAAATATGTTTCCATAATAGTTGCTAAATTTGAAGTAAAACGCGCCACAAAAGAGCTTAATAATACAAACTGTATCAAAGTTATTCTGTTGTAGCGCGTTTTACTTCAAATTTAGCAAACATGATGGAAACACCTTTTAAAATCAAACTAGAATTTTATTTTCCATCAAAATGAAAATACATTTTCGCGCCACGTAATATTCATATCAGTTCTTTCGTAGCTGGAATATTGTATGCGGCACTCATTTTTACGGCGTTTAGCGGTTTTTTATTTTAGTTTTATATTTCAGAAATTTTCTAAACCCTTAGGGCCGGTATTTCAATAGCTACTTAAGCTTTTGCTTAGCTAAGCCTGTGTCAAAAGTTAAGGAAAAGCTTAAGCTGGGTGCCGTATTCCCATCATTCTCTTATAGTCCAGAAAGCCACTGCGCATCCGCTAGGAAAAATATTCTAATTCGGATTTTTTGCAAAATATTACTCAAAAAGGAATCCTTTTAACAAATTTGCATGTTGCCAGGACCAAAAGGTGGTCAAAAAATTTTTAAACGTTTTTTTTTTTGTTTTTTTCCTAAAATTATTTTTTTTGCATGGAAAAAAGTTTGATTAGGTTTTTTGGATCATTCCAAACAGAATGGGTCTTTAGTGACTTTTCTCTAAAAATGATAGTTTTTGACATATAAGCGATTAAAAATTGAAAAATTGCGAAATCGGCCATTTTTAACCCTCAAAAACTATGTAAAAAACTAAAAATTTGAATGTTGCCAAGGTAGGTAGAAATTCTTTAAACATCGATTGATAAAATCCCGAAGAGTTTTTTGCAATACAATATTCAAAACTCCTTTGTTTTTTAAATGCTAATCAAGCGTGCGCGACACTATTTTCCACCGACAGTATGGTGCAAATGAAAGGAATAAATTCGTCATTTCGTAAACCGGCGAATCTAAGGAAAAATCCCGAAACAGGTCGATTTTTATTTTTAAGTTATGATATTGTGGCATATATCGTATACTAGTGACGTCATCCGTCTGGGCGTGATGACGTAATTGATGATTTTTTTAAATGGGAATAGGGGTCGTGTGGTAGCTCATTTGAAAGGTTCTTCAGTTCTCTATTCAGTAATGTAAACATTTACATAATCATTTATACAGGGTGTCCTTCTACTTCTTTTTTTGTCAAATAATTTAATTTAATAAAAATTTTTTGGACACACTGTATAAATAATTATGTAAATGTTTATATTACTTAATAGAGAATTGAACAACCTTTCAAATGAGCTAGCACACGACCCCTATTCTTATTTAAAAAAATCATCGATTACGTCATCACGCCCAGATGGATGACGTCACTAGTATACCATATATGCCATAATATCATAACTTAAAAATAAAAATCGACCTGTTTCGGGATTTTTCCTTAAAGTCGCCGGTTTACGAAATAACGAATTTATTCCTTTCATTTGCACCATACTGTCGGTCGAAAATAGTGTCGCGCACGCTTGATTAGCAATTAAAAAACAAAGGAGTTTTGAATATTGTATTGCAAAAAACTCTTCGGGATTTCATCAATCGATGTTTAAAGAATATCTACTTACCTTGGCAACACTCAAATTTTCAGTTTTTCACATAGTTTTTGAGGGTTAAAAATGGCCGATTTCGCAATTTTTCAATTTTTAATCGCTAATATGTCAAAAACTATCATTTTTAGAGAAAAGTCACTAAAGACCTTTTCTGTTTGGAATGATCCAAAAAACCTAAAAAAACTTTTTTCCATGCAAAAAAAATAATTTTAGGAAAAAAACAAAAAAAAACGTTTAAAAAATTTTTGACCACCTTTTGGTCCTGGCAACATAAAAATTTGTTAAAAGGAGTCCTTTTTGAGTAAGATTTTGCAAAAAATCCGAATTAGAATATTTTTCCTAGCGGATGCGCAGTGGCTTTCTGGACTATTAACTAAACTGATGCTCAGCTGTAAAGTTAATTGGTTTGGTACCTCTGAATACGTCAAAGTGCCAGAGCTAACTGTTCTGAGGTAAAAACCACTACTGTGGACATTTAATTTTATCTTGTCATCTGTATCAATGTTATTTTTACTTTACTTAATTTTGTGTACATGGTACATGTGTTTTTAGTTTATTGTCTATATTTTCTCTGGTTATATTTTTATTGTTATTTTGCATAAGCAATAGATCCGTCTTTGTAATTTTGTTTATTGGATATATTCCTTAAAATGTCAAATTGGAATGTAAGTTTATTTTTGTAAAATAAATATACCTACCAAGCATTGTAGAAATAAACAATTTTTATGTGCCTACACCTTCCAAAAGTAGTAAGAATTTTAATAATCGTTATTACGATTAATAAATTTAAAGATTATTATTTAATAATCCAAAAATAACGTTATTATAGTCTGTTCGCTAAACTCAGACGCAACTTTCTAGATATTTTAGTCGGTAATTTTGCCAATTTTAGTAAAATTGGCAAAAAATAATTACTAAATAGTTAATAATCACTAAATAGTTAATAATTTTGCAAATTTTTGTTAATAATCGCTAAATAGTTAATAATTTTGCACATACATCATTTAGGGGTATAGAGTGCAAGTATTAACTAATGCCTAATGGCCCCAAAAGAGAATTGTTTTTAATAATTCCTCATAGTCAACTCAGTTTAAGATTTTTTAGCAGTTAATGTCCTATAGTTCTCAAGGTGCGAATATATTGTATAATTAAAATTGACACAAGTATATACAAACAGATTGATGTAACGATGTGTTGATAAATAACAGAACGCGAATAGATTGGGAGGAAGTGAGTTAGATTTGGGGTTTGCATGAGAGTGACACCTTGGATAGAATACAATTCTTACTATCGTCAACTGAGTTTGATCCATATTAATACCTGTAATTTGATACAACACAACAGTTATAGTTAAAGTAGTGTATTCATGCTGGTATATTTTTTTTCCGCGAGTACTCAAATCTTAATATTCAAGCTTAAATAACAGGAAAACGATGCACTTTTTTAAATATAGATACTAAACATTTTAATAAAGTACTTAAAGGTAACTATCAAAAAGCTACATAAGAATTCGATAGCATCAAAATTAAGCAAATTATGATGGAAATAAGAGGACCCTTTCAAATTTTTTAGGAAAGAATGAAAAATGAAACATACGTCATTTCCACAAAAATTAAAATTTATAGTAAACCATTTAAAACTTTATTTATTTTAACATGAGTAATAACTTCAACAATTTTGACCGATTTAGAATGCATATTTTTGAAAAAAAAATACGATTAAAAAAAAATTAGAATTTTTCAAATTTTCGTGAATTTCATTTTCTTTTGATAATAACTCCAAAAGTACTCGATATACTTAAAAATGGTAGAGAACAAAATTTTAGTTTTAACTTTATTGAAGTATTTTCTTTTTTAATATTTTTTTACGACAAAAAATAACCGAGATAGAAATATTTAAAACCTAAATTTTACTGCGAGAACCATGTAAACGGGGCCCTTTCACCTTGTATTTAAAAAAATAAAGGATTTAGAAAATTATGTTTAATACAGTGTTATTGATCTTTTACTTAGCTCTGTAATGGTTTTTGGAGAAATCTCATATTTCAAAAATTAACTGAGTTATTTTAAAAAAACCAATAACATTTTCTTTGAAAAAATTTTATAGCGGAGATTTTGTATGTATACAGGTTGTGGGAAGTCCAATTAGTCGTTTGTTGTAGAAGATACGAAAAAAGTTTATTTAGGTGAGATTGGGGCAGAGATAATATCAGAATTTAAATACATTTCCAAATATACAGGGCCACCCATATTGACAGGGTGAAACAAAATTATCTTTTGTTTAATGGAACACCCTGTATATTTTTACATTTTTGGATTCTCCTCTATGTTTTATTTCTTAAAATATCAGGTTTTGTGATGTTATACGAAGTAGTTTAAAAGATAATTACGTTTTTTTTTCAAATTTCATAGCAATATTCACCCCCTGTATAATTGTAGTGATTTGACATCAGAAAATCAATTTATGTTCAAGTGATTTTTAATATAGTCTATTGTTGTTAAAAATTATTAATCTAGCAAAACGTTTAATTTTAGCTAATACAGGGTTGGTCGAAACTGAATGAGTGTTTTCTCAAAGTTTGAGAGTATGAGTTTTCTGAAACGGAGCAGCCTGTAATGCCTGTAATGAGCATTATAATGAAATGCTATTGTATGGCACTTTATTATTTCCCACCCTGCCAGTGAGAACTGAATTTATTTTTGAAATCCCTAACTTTATGTCTTTAATTATTTTAAATATTGTAAACGATAAAAAAACAATCAAATTAAATTGAAATGAATGACCAGTGTATATCTTCCACATTTACTTCATATTTAACGTAGCCTGTACCATAACATTGCACAGATTATTATCCCTGTATAGCAACGATATACCGTGAATGTGAATTCATACTTGAGAAATGTCCTATATCCAGTCACACAAAAAAAAAGGGATTCTTCAAACATAATAAATATATGCAGACAAAATCAGCCAAAGTGATTTGCGATATCTAATTAAAGGCCGTACCAAGTTGGTTTTGTTGAATATCGCATGAAAGCACGACGATACTTTAGTGATAAGCGTATTTTTCGTAGTAGCTATAGTATGTTGTTTTATATTATGTATTATGTTTCGTTTATCTAAAAAAATGTAAAACAAACAAATATTCTGTTTTTCTTGTAGTTGTTTTTTCGTATAGATATTGTTTTATATTGTAGTAAATTGAATTTAGTTTTAGTATGTTCCGTTTGGTTGTAGAAATATATTTAATTATATTTGCTTTAATTACTAAAATAAATAAATTTTCAATTATATTTTATGTATTTGCGGAAAAGGAAACCTAGCATTAGCGGCCACATTTCTATAACGGCCAATTGTTTTCTATTTTTAGTGGCCGTTATTGGCAGGTTTTACTGTATCAATAATATTTTATTAAATTATGAAACATTATTTAAATAAAAAATTTATAAACTTGATAAAAGAAAGTTTGCTTAGAATTTACTCCTCTATCTAATTATGGGGTTATTTTTAATAAAATAATGTTCACCCATGAGAAAGGGTAACATCCACCCCCAGGATAAAATCGCAAGTTGGTACCACATCATTTTTGTTTCTTGAGGTATCCTCTAACTACTTACCAATTTTCAAGGAAATTGATGGAGGTTCAAAGAAATCAGGGGTGAAAACCTTCAGTGACTGCCTTTTTGGAAATATAAAAGAATAATTTTTTTCGTGATTGTCGATTTGCTAATTTTCTGATTTTTGGTTGCTATAAGGTTTGAAAAATTAATGAAAATTATAAATCATGCACATAAATGTAAAAAAATATTTATTTTACTTAATTAAACGAGATTGCTTGAGCCAGAATACTGAAATCTGCATTTTTATCATTAAAGAAAAAGGTGGATTTCACCCCTAAAATGCAGAAAGCGCAACTTGGTGCCATATCACTTTTGTTTTTTGAGGTATCCTCTAACTAATCAACAATTTTCATGAAAATCGATGAAGGTTCAAAGAAATCGTGGGTGAAAACATTCAGTGACGACACTTTCAGAAATATAGAAGAATAAGGTTTTCGTGATTTTCGACTTGTTAATTTTCAGATTTTTGGTTACTATAAGGTTTTAAAAATAAAAAAAAATGTAATTCATGCACATAAATATAAAATAAATATTTATTTTTCTTAATTAAAGATTACTTGCGCCATAATGCGGAAATCTGCATTTTTTACAATTTAAAAAGTAGGGGTGTATTGCACCCCTAAAATGCAAAAGCGCAAGTTGATGCTATATAGCTTTTATTGACTGAGGTACCCTCTAACTACTTACCGATTTTCATGAAAATCGATGAAGGTTCAACGAAATAGGAAGTGAAAACTTACAGTGACTGCACTTTCAGAAATCTAAAAAATAATTAAAAAAAAAGGGGTGTATTTCACCCCTAAAATGCAAAAAGCGCAAGTTGGCACTATGTCACCTTTGTTTCTTGGGGTATCCTTTAACCACTCACCAATTTTTATGAAAATCGATGAAGGTTCAACGAAATCTGAGGTAATAACTCATATCCACCTTCATTGACTCCACTATATGTGTTTCCATTGTTTCTAGTCACGATAAAAACGATTAACACCGGTTTCGTAAAAAGCCACACAGCTATTTCTTCTGGTCCAATATTGACAGGACCACAATACCGTTTTCCTATTTATTATCCCAACGTCTACAACGTCGTACTAAATTAGCTTTTTTATTTATAAAAATATTTGAACGTTGTCTTTGAAGTTCTATTTTTATCTTACAAAGTAAATTCTAAGGTTAAACGAGGAGATAACGCCACTTGATTAAACTCAAACAAATACCATTATAAAAAAATAAAACATTATCAACAGCCCCGCCGCGTTGTCTTGTTTAGGAACAGTTTATCATCATTATCTAGACGTGTGCATTATTAGAATCTAATAAAGCTTGCAAAACGTTCAGGATCGGCCTTTATTTAATCACATTATGGAATAATAATTTTTTGCAGATTTTTTCACCAGTATATCTGGGAAAAAATCATTGATTTCACGTCAAAACCTTATACAGCTGATATTTGAAGGTTTTGTATAAGGGGTACCTGATGAAACATCCGTGAAGACGTACAGCTGATTTTGCTTTGCTTTTTTTAAAGAATCGTAAAAAGTGAAACAGTTATGTGTTTTACATTTTACAATTCATTTTAGATAAAACAGTAGTTCTAATCGAACATTTTTTTTAAATAAAAGGTGTTACGGCCGATTTCATAATGAAGTTAAAGGAGGCTTTAAATTTAAAGTTGCTTTTAACTTTAGATTTTCATTTCATAATCAAGTTAAAGGGCCCTTTTTATCAAAAGTCCTCTTTAACGTTAAAGTGCAGATTTCGGACCTTTAAGTTGCTAAAGTCTCCTTTAAAGGGTACATAACCTATAATTTGTTGAGTTGAAAACACAGTTGTTTTTGTATTTAACTTTGAAGGTTAACATAACAGTCAATAATAATTATTATATTATTACTAGGATTAATTAATTGTTCTTTAAAAGCACAATTATGTATAATTTTGAAACGTCTAGTTCAAGAAATTTATTGTATTCAGAAGACCAAAAATTAACCAGAACAGATTAAGAACAAACTGTTTTGAACAATAATAATATGATGATCTGGATTTTTATCAAAGATTTAGGTTGAAAACAAACAGTTTTGTGTGACTTCTTAAATAGAAAACCAAATAACTTTCCTACTATTAGGTAAGTGACTAAAAATTTGTTGATATTAAAATAAAAACAATGCTGTTTATTTATTTTAGAGGTGGATGCATTACTCCCATGCAACAAATTCTGTTGGATTTTATGCATCAGGAAGTATGCAATTAAATGTAGCTGATTTTACGGCAGTGTCCAGAGGTTCAGCAAGTAGAATTATAAAAAGAGTATCGTTTACAATTGCAAGAATCATCAAGAGATGGAAAGCTGTTGAAGATTTTTACAAGATTGCTGTATTCCCTAGAATAATGAGTGCAATGGGTTATACTTTAATTAAAATAGATTCTGCAGGTGTCCAGGATGCAGAAATTTTCAGGTCCAGAAAATCATTTTTTGCATTGAATGTCCAGTCAGTGATGCAAAATTTAAAATTAGAGATATTGTTGTACTGTGGCCATCAAATAAGACAATTTTGATCATAGTAGGCTAAAGCATAATTCAGGGGCTTAGAATCACACAAACGTAGCTACATTTTGTTTTATTTTCGTCTACAGAAATATTAGGGTTACGGTAACTGAACGTTATATGTACCTAGGTATGCATGTGCAAATCAGAACTAAAGCAGGTGGACATACGTTCATGTGAATCTTAAATAAGAAGTTTAATGTAGTTATGTTTGTGTGACCCTAAGTCCCTGAATTTTGAAAGTGGTATCTTTGGCCATTACATATTGGTTGGTGACAGTGTGGAACAAGGAAAGTAGTAGAACAGCAATATGGGTTGTGGAAATGAAGATTTTCTATACTCTGCTTAGGAATGAGACTACAATTAGAAAACATGACTGTGATTGTTGCAACTAAAGTGCTTCCTAATATTGCCATTGATATGGATGACAATTTTCCTGTGAATAAAACTGAAGATGAAGCAAACAATAAATAATTACAACCGATAAAAATAATGAAAATATTTCAGAAAACAATATAACTGTGTTAATAATTGAACACATTGGTATATTGCAAATATTATATTTATTAATAAAAGCAAATTAAATGTATTGAACTTTTTATTTATTGTAGTTTATCCCATTTTTTTTATAGACCTGGATCCCACCTACCAAAAAAAAGTTGATTAATAGCAAGCTGAAAATTTGTTAATAGCTTAACGGTGTCTAGTCGGACAATATTTGATATATGGGAACACTAGAATGGGGGAAGTTTTAATTGTGGAACAGTTTAAAAATTTGGAACGTAAAAATACGAAAACGTTCCTCGTATTTTGTCGGACAGAACTTCCAATTGATTTGTTACCATTTCATTAAACTCTCATGCAAAAATCAGACTGGTGTTTATCACCAACTGGGCATCTTAATGAGTGGAACACGAAGAACATGTCAAATGACAGGAATCATGTTGGTTAGTAATAGCAGTCTAATTTTTGCATGAGAGTTTAATGGAAGGGTAACAAATCAATTGGATGTTCTCTCCGACAAAATACATGGGACGTTTTCGTAATCTGACTTTCCAAATTTTTAAACTGTTCCACAATTAAAACTTCCCCTGTTCCAATGTTCCCATACATCAAAGTTTGTCCGACTAGACACCATTAAGCTATTAACAAATTTTCAGCTTGCTATTAATCAACTTTTTTTGGTGCGCGGGATCCAGGCCTATTAGGTAGTTTTATTTTTAAATCCAATAATTTTATTTTTTTATATTCTGCCTCTTCCTTTTCTATCCTTTTTTCCTTCTGTTCTGCAAATATGCAATGCAAATGAACATTAGCTTGCCTGTACATGATACTCAATTATTTGGATAATTTAAATGATTTTTAACAAATAAAATATTGTACCGACCTTTCCTTTATTCTTCACATTTATTTATTATATTTCTATAACTTTCTATCTTTTGTAACAAAAGAAGTTCCTCCTCTTTGCTAAAGTTTGTAGAAGTAATCTTTTGTTATCTCGTTATCTGTCCATTTTTTTTTAGATTTCACTTTTTATTGATGAGTAATTACGTAATAGTAGGTGTATATAATTATTAAATAATAGTATTACCTATATAATAATAAAATTAAAAAGTAAGTATTAGGTGATTAAAAAGAAAAGTAGATTAATAATAAATATATAGAAATAATAATAACAATCAGTAATAATAATTAAATAATAATAAGTAACTTTTTGTAGTAAACAACAATAATTATAGGAGGAGTATCCTACAAACTTGCAAAATGTACGACATTCAATGACATTCAAATGTCATTATTTCCATTTTAGTTCAAATATAACATAATTCAGTTTAACCAACAGTATAAAATTTCATTAAAACACACTTTACTAAAAGAATCCTTTAAAGCGAATTATGAAATCAAATTCGTTAACAGCCGCTTTAAAGTCCACTTTAACATAGCCTCCTTTTACTAAAGTCCACTTTTTCGAATGATTATGAAATCGGCTGTTAGTCTAAGATCCGAACAGGAGGTCAAAATGTAGGTACCCATCTGCTTGTAGGATGAAACATTTTTTTATTAAATTTCATACATAGACAAACACGACTAGCATGGGTTGCCTATCAACATCGTGTCATAGCTATCCTCAAGAGGTGGCTGTAGGGGTTGAAATCAACATTCAAGCACGTTTTTGTGAATTTTTTTGAAGTATGATAAAGTTATTTTATTTTTAAATTAAATAAGTGTATTCGGTATAATTCAAAGAATACTCAAAAAAAATCAAGGAAGCATATTGAAAAATAAGCCAACGGCGGCAAATTTTTAAAGACATCTCAAAAAAAAAATGGATTTTGCGGTGGACATCCGAACTTATAATTAGATCATGGTAAACAAAAAATTTAAAAAGATTTTATTATCTTATAATATGATTAGTGAGATAACTCTTAGAGTTTTTTTAGTTATAAAGATTTTTGACTTTTTGGTAACACTCAGAAATCAAAATAACGAAATTTTTTGCACAAAAAAAGGACGAAAATCAACATATTTATTATTGTTAAATAAAAAATAAGCATAAAACAAAAAATATATCGACCTCGTTACCTCAAGGAATGTCTAAAGAAAATATATACAAAATTCCAGGTGGGTCGGTCAAGTAGTTTTTGGGTTACAATGTCTACCGCCTTTGAAAAAAGCAGTTTTGGGGACAAAGCGTTTAAAGTATTATCAACTTTTATTTTCAATTCCTTTTTTGTCTGTCAAATCGTAAAATGATGCACACCTGAATATCTTTTTGAATCGCGGAGTAATTTACAAAAGAAAATTAGAAAAGCTGTTGACCGTTGTTCATTACGTTCAAGCGTGCTGACGCGAAGATAGGGATATTCAACACTATCTCCCTACCTTCGACCCGCTTTGCAGCATCTTCGCGCCATCGCGCTTGAGCGTAGTGAGAAACGGTCAACAGCTGCTCTCATTTTCTTTTGCAAATTACCCCGCGATTCAAAAACGTTTTCGGTGTGCATCACTTTTACGACAATACTTTAAAAGCGTGTTTCTCACAATTGCTTTTTTCAAAGCCTGTAGACATTGTAACTCAAAAACTACTTGACCAACTCAGCTGGAATTTTGTACATATTTTCTTTGGACATTTCTTCAAGTATGTAACACTGTCGCGATATTTTTTGTTTTATGCATATATTTTGTTTAACAATAATAAATATGTTGATTTTCACCCTTTTTTCTGTAAAAAAATTTCGTTGTTTTGACTTCTGAGTGATACTAAAAAGTCAAAGATCATTAAAACTAAAAAAACTTGACAGTGCTACCTCGAGAAACTCATAAATAGCTAATCAAATCTTTTTGAATTTTTTTTCTATCGTGATCTAATGATAAACTCTGATGTTCACAGCAAAATTCATTGTTTTTTTAGGTGTCTTTAAAAATTTACCACTGTTGGCTTGTTTTTCAATATTTTTTCTTGAATTTTTTTCTGAATATTTTTTGAATTATACTTAATAAATATGCTTATTTAATTTAAAAATAAAATTATTCTCTCATATTTTCAAAAGAAATTCACAACAATGTGTTTAAAATGTTGATTTCAACCTCTACGGCCGGCGCCCCCCCTCCCACCATAAGCTTAGCTATGACACGATTTTGATAGGCAACCCTATCATTTTGATAGTCGTGTTTGTCTTTGTATGAAATTTAATAAAAGCAATATTTCATCCGGCAAGCTGATGGGTACATTTCGACCTCTTATTCGGATCCCGTACAATTCGGATCCTAAAAATTTCTTTAATTTTGGGAGTATCTAAATTAAAATTAGTCCAGAAAAAAAGCCACTGCGCATCCGCTAGGAAAAATATTCCGATTCGGATTTTTTGCACAATCTTACTCAAAAAGGACCCCTTTTAACAAATTTGCATGTTGCCAGGACCAAAAGTGGGTCAAAAATTTTTTAAAAGTTTTTTTTTTGTTCTTTTCCTAAAATTATTTTTTTTGCATGGAACAAAGTTTTTTTTAGGTTTTTTTTGGATCATTCCAAACAGAAAAGGTCTTTAGTGACATTTCTCTAAAGTTGATAGTTTTTGACATATTATAAGCGATTAAAAATTGAAAAATTACGAAATCGGCCATTTTTAACCCTCAAAAACTATGTGAAAAACTAAAAATTTGAATGTTGCCAAGATAGATAGGTATTCTTTAAACATCAATTGGTAAAATCCCGAAGAGTTTCTTGCAATAATATATCCAAAACTCCTTTGTTTTTTAATTGCTAATCAAGCGTGCGCGACACTATTTTCCACCGACAGTATGGCGCAAATGAAAGGAATAAATTCGTTAATTCGTAAACCGGCGACTTTAAGGAAAAATGCCGAAACAGATCGATTTTTATTTTTAAGTTATGATATTGTGGCATATATGGTATACTAGTGACGTCATCCATCTGGGCCTGATGACGTAATCGATGATTTTTTTAAATGAGAATAGGGGTCGTGTGCTAGCTCATTTGAAAGGTTCTTCAATTCTCTATTCAGTAATATAAAAATTTATATAATTATTTATACAGGGTGTCCTTCTACTTTTTTTTTCAAATAATTTAATTTAATAAAAATTTTTTGGACACCCTGTATAAATAATTATGTAAATGTTTACATTACTGAATAGAGAATTGAAGAATCTTTTAAGTGAGCTACCACACGCCCCCGGTTCTCACTTAAAAAATCATCGATTAGGTCATCACGCCCAGACGGCTGACCTCACTAGTATACCATATATGCCACAATATCATTACTTAAAAATAAAAATCGACCTGTTTGGCGTTTTTTCCTTAAAGTCGCCGGTTTACGAAATATCGAATTTATTCCTTTCATTTGCACCATCCTGTATACACATGCAACGGTGGAAAATAGTGTCGCGCTCGCGTGATTAGAAATTAAAAAACAAAGGAGTTTTAAATACTGTATTGCAAAAAACTCTTCGGGATTTCATCAATCGATGTTTAAAGAATATCCACCTACCTTGGCAACATTAAAATTTTAAGTTTTTCACATAGTTTTTGAAGGTTAAAAATGGCCGATTTCGCAATTTTTCAATTTTTAATCGCTTATATGTCAAAAACTATCAACTTTAGAGAAAAGTCACTAAAGACCTTTTCTGTTTGGAATGATCCAAAAAACCTAAAAACACTTTGTTCCATGCAAAAAAAAATAATTTTAGTAAAAAAACAAAAAAAAAACGTTTAAAAAATTTTTGACCCACTTTTGGTCCTGGCAACATGCAAATTTATTAAAAGGGGTACTTTTTGAGTGAGATTGTGCAAAAAATCCGAATCGGAATATTTTTCCTGCCGGATGCGCAGTGGCTTTCTGGACTAAATACGTAACCAATTGACAGAGGTAATTGCAATAAACCCGTATTTTTGTAATAATTTATAAATGCTAATATTGTGTTTTTTGCATAAAGACATAATATGTAATATAACTACCTATTTAAAAGTGTAGCAGTTAATGAGTATTTTAGTCCATTTACTTACGGTTGTTACTCCAATTTTTAACCGCTTGTATATATTTATTAATTTAGCCCAGCCTGTGGGTGAAAAACAGTGATATAATTCAGGAATTTTTGAAACCTATCAGGTGTTGTAAAGGACGATGCCAGGAATAACTTCTACTAAAATGTGACCAAAAATATTGTGAGCTTTTTTTATTGCGATTTTCATTTGTTAAATTTGCAATTTTTAAAGATTTTTAATTTTGCAGCTTAGGATATTCATTTTAGAAAAAAACATTTTAATAGAAAGTTGTAGTAAAATAAAATACCTACAATTTGAGATATGGTAAGTTTAATTTCGTTTATTGGTTATTGCATAACAGCCTGCGAAAGGTTTAAAATGGCCGTTTTTTACAATTGCGTTATTTATTGTACAAATAATTTTTTTATTTTTTAAAGCTTTAAAATGAAGATCTTTTAATTCCAAACATAAAAAAAATTGTAAGGACGGATTAACGAATTTGTTGCTTAGATATTATAAATTGTTTATCCCAAGAGGTCAAAGGTCGAAGGCTATAACTTTTTGAAAAAAAAATCGTAGAGAGTTGGTGAAACATCCAATCTCCTTCTAAAGAGTTATATTTTCATATTCTGATGTAAATAAATGCCTTAAACATTTTTTAACCTCTAATTTTTGGGTTTCAAAATAAGTGGGCAAATTTCGTTAAAAACATTTAGAGCTGAAGCGGCCCTGTACATCCTATGAGTTTTTATCTTACAGAGATTATTGTTGCTTAAGACGAAACGAAGATTTATAAAAAAATAAAAAAATTTTACGACCAACTGAAGCCGAGCTAAATGCTGGGTTTGAAAATAAGGGGGCAAATTTCGTTATAAACATTTAGAGCTGAAGCGGCCCTATACATCCTATGAGTTTCTAACTTACAAATTATTGTTGCTGAAGATGAAACAAAGATTTATGAAGAAATAAAAACAATTATATGATCATATGTAAAGAGAAATCCCGACATAAAATATCTGCTGTCGAGATTCTCTTTAATTTAAGTTTGAAGCAAGTAGCTGAGACACTAGCCAAGTAGCAAGATAAAGTGAAGTGACAGTGACAAAATGTCATGAATAAACTTTCTTAAAATTACTTAAGAGGAAACAGTAGCGATCAACAGGTAGCCAAAACGCGTTCCAAGCTTGCGGCTGTAATTTTGAATATTTTTTGGAGATATTTGGCACACGTATTCGTAATATAATAAAGAATGGCGGTACAGATCCCAATTTGAAAAATATATTAATATGTGGAAATTACTCTGTAATCAAATACAATATTAAAAAAACGAGCCTGTACCGCCATTAAGAAGAACAAAAAAATACACTTTCTTCAAATAAATTTTTATCCGATGCCTAGATTTTGTGTCATTTTGGAACTACTAATGAAATAAAAAATTTTAGTAGTTCCAAAATGACACAAAATCTAGGCATCGGATAAAAAAGTTTATTTGAAGAAAGTGTATTTTTTTGTTCTTCTTAATGGCGGTACAGGCTCGTTTTTTTAATATTGTATTTAATTACAGAGTAATTTCCACATATTAATATATTTTTCAAATTGGGCTCTGTACCGCCATTCTTTATTATATTACGAATAAGTGTGCCAAATATCTCGAAAAATATTCAAAATTACAGCCGCAATCTTGGAACGCGTTTTGGCTACCTGTTGATTGCTACTGTATCACCTTAATGTCATAAATGATTAAGAATTTTTTAACGTAGAATAATTAGCTTAAATTGTTGTTTCTTTGTATTTTCAGGTAGTATAATTTTAAGTTTGTAAATATTGTAAAATTAATAAACTTTGTATTTTCAGAGCAACATCAATTTAGTTTAAAAAAAGTCAAAAGTCCCAAGTCCCAGTCTATAGTGGTGTAAAAAGTAACATATTACAAAACAACAATTTTGCTTAAGTACACTCAAAAATGGAAAAATTAAGGTTTGACTTTAAAATGGTAGGAGCACAAGATGGAAAAACAAATATGATGTGTATAACTTCAATTGGCACACCAGATGGAAAAACCTTTTTGTTACCAGATGAGTTTCAGCCAGCGAATTTGCACAAAGAAGTGTGCAAAACACAGGTATATGCAAGAATAAAAAACTCTATAAAGAAAAGAAATAAATCTAGAAAAGTGTGGATAACCTTAACAGAAGAATTATCAAAAATCTATCTAGATGAAGATGAAAATTTATATTTTGAGAATCAATATTTAGAAGAATTGACAGAGAGTGATAGTGATCCCACATCAGATGTTCAAGTTGACACAATACAAAAACTATTGGAAAAACTGATGGAAAATAAAGAACAAACATCTGAAATTCAGAATTTAAGCAAGATAGCAAAAGATTTTATGATTGAAAAATTTGATGGAAAAAATATAAACGCAAACCAATGGCTATCTGAATTTGAAAGAGAATGCGAATGTTGTTTAATTCTAAAAGAAAAGAAAAAGATTGAAATTTTAAAATTTTTCCTTGAAAAGGCAAGTATAGACTGGTACAGTTGTATGATACTAAAATTTACAGTAGAATCAGATTGGGAAGACTGGAAAAATAATTTTTGTGAAACTTTTGGAAGTAAAGGGTGGTCTCAAATCCGATATGCTTACACATTTAAATACCAGACTGGTTCCTTATTAGAATATGCAATAAAAAAGGAAAAGCTACTACTGCAGGTGAGTAAATCCATTGACACAAGCACATTAATAGATTTAATAGCCATTGGCCTACCAAATAATGTTGCAGATAAAATTGATAGAGAAATATTACAAGGTACCCAAGATTTGTACAATGAGATAGGTAAACTTGAACACCTTGCAACTAGAAGTCTAATGAAAAAGAAAAAATATGCAGAAAATAAATTCAAACAATCAGAGGAAAAAACTCCTTGTAAAATATGTGAAAATGCAAATAGAGGAAAACGGTTCCATTCTGAGCAGAATTGCTGGTTTAAAGAAAAAAAAGATAAAGCTGGTCAAGTGAGGACAATAAATAACAATGCAATGTTAGAAGTGGAATTGAGCAACGAGAATCCAAAAAACTTACAATAATACCATTAATTGTGTTCAACGTAAAAATAAACAACATACTGAATGTGAATGCACTGTATGATCCAGGATCCAATGTGTCACTGATAAATTCAAAAATATTGAAAATAAAACAGAAGGAATGGAATAATAAACATTCAGTTAATCTAAACACAATTAATGGTAGTTCAAAAACAAAAGGTATGGTTACATTAAAATTAAAAATTTTAGACGTTGAAAATGAAATGAATGTTTTTGTTATAGAAAATGAAGAATTTAAGTATGATTTTTTAGCTGGTTTGGACTGTTGTTTAAAATTTAATATAAGTCACAATGAGAGACGAGAGATTATACATAACAATGATAGAAATGTAGAATCACCAGAAAAAGGTAAATATTATGTCAAAATTCCCGATGTACTAGGTGACATAAACAAAAAAGAATATAAAATTAATTTCAATGAAAATTTAAATATTGATCAATTTGAAATAGAAAAAAATCATCTAGATTTAGATAAACAAGTTAAAATTGAAGAAATAATTGATAAATATGCAAAGGTATTTGCCAAGGATAAATATGATGTTGGTACAGTTAAAGATTATGAAGCCCACATTGATCTAATGGTAGAAAAATACTGTTACAAACGCCCCTACAGATGCACAATGGAGGACAGAAAAGAGATAGAAAATCAAGTAGCAAAATTATTGGAAAAGGGTTTAATTGAAGAATCATATAGTCCTTTTGCTGCTCCTGTTACATTGGCATATAAAAAAGAAGAGGGGAAAAAATCAAGACTGTGTATAGACTTTAGAGAACTTAACAAAATAGTCACACCTCAATCACAGCCTTTTCTATTGATAGAAGATTTAATAATAAAAACAGTAAACTGTAATTACTTTACAACATTAGATATTAACTCTGCGTTCTGGTCAATTCCAATGAAAATTGAAGATAAACATAAAACAGCATTTGTAACACAAGAGGGACACTTCCAATGGACCTGTCTACCATTTGGATTGAAGACATCACCAGCCATTTTCCAAAGAATACTGAGTAACATAATAAGAAAATATAAAATGTCAGATTTTGCAATAAACTTTATTGATGATATTATAATATTCTCTAAGACATTCACAGATCACATTTCACATATATCTACATTATTGGAAACAATTATGAAAGAAGGGTTTAAACTAAAATTCTCAAAATGCTCATTTGCGAAAAATAGCGCAAAATATTTGGGTCATATAATCGAAAAGAATTCGGTGAGACCATTAAAAGATTACCTGACCGCTGTAAAAGATTTTCCAGTTCCGGAAAAGAAAAAAAATATCCGTCAATTTTTGGGAAAAATAAATTTTCATCAAAAATTTATACCACACAGAGCAGTTATACTTGAACCGCTATATAACCTATTAAGGAAAGATGTTAGGTTCATCTGGACAAAAGAATGTCAAGAAGCCTTCAATAAGATAAAAAATTGGTTGTGTTCACAACCAATTCTGAAGATATTTGACCCAAACGTCCCAATTAAAATCTACACAGATGCATGCATGATTGGTGTGGGAGCTGTGCTAAAACAGGACGATGAAAATGGTAATAGTAGACCAGTGGCATATTTTTCAAACAAATTAGCAGAAGCACAAAAGAAGAAAAAAGCAATATATCTAGAATGCTTAGCCATAAAAGAAGCTGTAAAATATTGGCAACATTGGCTAATGGGTAAAGAATTTAAGGTATATTCTGACCATAAACCCTTAGAAAATATGAATTTTAAAGCTAGAACTGATGAAGAATTAGGTGATTTGGCTTACTACTTATCACAGTACAACTTTAGGGTTAAATATAATCCAGGGGCAACAAACCAAGAAGCGGACTGTCTGAGCAGAAATCCAGTATTAGAACCAGAGGAAAATTTGGACGATGTTCTTCAGTTTGTAAACCACTATTATAGTGATTTACAAATGAGTAAATCCATAAGAAAAATTAACTTAATAGATATCGCAGAGATACAACAAGATCAAAGAGATTTACACAATAGTAATTTGACATTTAAGAATGGAATCTATTATAAAAAAATAAGAAAAAGAGACAAAATTTTAATATCAGAAAATTTTAGTATAGATCTAATAAAAAGGACACATTACACCTACTGCCATTTAGGACAAACACAGATGATAAACAAGATAACTCCATTTTATACAGCAAAAAACTTGTTAAGAAATATAAGAAAAATATGCAATAACTGTGAAATTTGTTTGAAAAACAAATCAAGAAGAAAACCCAAATATGGATGGATGTCACATTTAGGTCCAGCAAAACGACCATTTGAAATAGTTTCTATAGACACTGTTGGAGGATTTGGTGGATGTCGGTCAACAAAGAAGTACCTCCATATATTAATTGACCATTTTACAAGGTACGTTTATATTTTAACATCACAGAATCAAAGTGCAACGGACTTTATAAAATTGACAAAAATGGTAACAGACAATTACCAAGTCGACATAGTGTTAGCAGATCAATACCCTGGAATAAACTCGAAAGAATACAAACAATTTCTTAAGAATAATAATACAAAACTAGTATTCACTGCTGTTGATGCACCATTTTCCAATGGGCTGAATGAAAGAGTAAACCAAACGCTCGTAAATAAAATAAGATGTAAAATAAATGAAACAAAGAACAAAGTTGCATGGTCAACAGTTGCACAAAAATGTGTAGCAGCCTACAATAAAACAGAGCATACGATAACAAGGTTTACTCCAAAATATCTAGTAGAAGGTGAAAACACAAACATACTACCTGATGAAATAAGACCTACAGTCACACAAGAAAAATTAAGTAAAGATAGAAAATTAGCATTGAAATATACATTAAAATCACATGAATGCAACAAAAGAAGATTTGATGCACATCGAAAAGACCTACAACTAAATGTTGGAGACCAAGTATACTTGGAAAATGGTAATAAATTAAACAGAGCAAAGCTAAACGAATTGCGAACTGGACCGTACACAATTAAGAAGAAATGGTCGAATTCTATCTACGAATTGGACACTGGACACAGTAAAGAAGAGTCAAACCTGTTCCACATTACAAAACTAACACCGTTGTTTGAAGAATCCAAAAATGACCACACAAATACCTGTCTAGTTCTCACCTGAAGGGGGGGGGGGGGGAGATGTAAAGAGAAATCCCGACATACAATATCTGCTGTCGAGATTCTCTTTAATTTAAGTTTGAAGCAAGTAGCTGAGACACTAGCCAAGTAGCAAGATAAAGTGAAGTGACAGTGACAAAATGTCATGAATAAACTTTCTTAAAATTACTTAATGTCATCAATGATTAAGAATTTTTTAACGTAGAATAATTAGCTTAAATTGTTGTTTCTTTGTATTTTCAGGTAGTATAATTTTAAGTTTGTAAATATTGTAAAATTAATAAACTTTGTATTTTCAGAGCAACATCAATTTAGTTTAAAAAAAGTCAAAAATCCCAAGTCCCAGTCTATAGTGGTGTAAAAAGTAACATATTACATATTACATATTCATTAAATAATATAATTGTACACAATTTTACAAAAAAAATTTTTATTCAAATATTGCTGACCCATATTTTTGGACCCGGTCTTCTGCACCGTGCGCGAGTATTCGATCACAAAAAGTTGGCGCGAGTAACGGAAGGTTAAAGATCCAGTAAAAGGGAGAAAAGACACTTAGAGACCACTCATATTATTACATATTATACACGCAATCAACGTGTGACGTCGCCGTATTTAATATACAACTTTTTGGATGATGCATCTAAAAAAAATTAGTTTAGCAGTCCTTTATAATATGTCTATAATATAGAAAGTCCATTTTACTTAAAAGTTTTAGGTGACGGTAAAAAGTAATTTTAGAGGCCTCTTAAATTTAACAGAAATGTTACAGAAACCCCATAGAATGACAAATGAGGTGTAAAATGAGAGTATATTATAACCTAAAGAAATTAGGTGAGAAATTTTACCTCGGACGTCCTGTTCCAGAGTTGTAAGTAGCAAGACGAGAACAAATATATTATACTTTCGGTTTCATGTCTGTCTGTTCTCTGTCTGCTTGTCCGTAATGTCCGTGAACACAACTCTTCGGTTATTAGAACAGATACTATGACAAATAAGGTGTCGAATGATAGCTTATTTGTCATTATTTGAATTTATGACCTGAAGTTTGGCAAACATGACTCAAAATTAGGGAATCGTAAACTTACGTGCATAGAAATCGGCCCACTTAAAAATTTGGTCATTTTTGATGTCTTATATTTCCTAAACCTGTTGGCCGATTTAAGTAAGTGATTTTCTGAACATGTTATAGTCAGATTATTTAGCAATACTACTGTAATAATATTAATAATATTGTTGCTAAACAGGTAAATTTTCATTGTATACCGGGGTACCAATCAAACTGTGTTTTTTTCTCAAAGTTCGCATCACCCTGTGGAATATTCTAGAATTTATAAAATACTGAAATTAAAACCCGACTATAGCCTCAGGTTTTCCTAATATTCTGTTTTTTAATTCATTTGTTTATGTTGGATAATAAAAAAGTTAGGTACTTTAACAACTAGACATGTTCTTCATCAATGCGCAGTGTTTCTAAATAAGTGCGACAAATTTTAAGGAGTAATTCTACATGAAAAATACTGACAGTTGGCTTTATAAAAATATGTCCGCAAGTGTTTCGTTTCCGAGATACGGGATGTTGAATTTCTTCTTACAAACTGACGATTTATTTATTGCTTTAAAACCAGTTAAAATATGCAAATTAAATTTGGTAGGTTTTAAGAGATAGCACTGCGGATTTTTTGACATAAAATTAAGAATGTTATATTCACCATTGGCGCGTACACGGGTAATATGATCGGTCATATTACACGTATGCGCGCTAATAGTGAATATTAAATTCTTAATTGTATGTCAAAACATGTGAAATAATTACGTCTTAAAACCCACCAAATGTCATTGGCATAATTCAACTGGTTTTAAAGCAATAAAATAAATCGTTAGCATGTAAGAAGAAATTCAACATCCCGTATCTCGGAAACGAAACATTTGCGGACATACTTTTATAAAGCCAACTGTCATTATTTTTTTATGCAGACTTATCCCTTAAAGTTTGTCGCACTTATTTAGAAACATTTTGTATTGATGAAGAACATGTCTAGTTATTAAAGTACTTAACTTTTTTATTATCCAACATAAACGAATGAATCGAAAAACAGAATGTTAAGAAAACCTGAGGCTATACTCGGGTCTTAATTTCAGTCTTTTATAAATGCTAGAATATTCCACAGGATGGTGCGAACTTTGAGCAAAAAACACAGTTTGATTGGTACACCCGGTATACAATGAAAATTTACCTGTTTAGCAACTATATTGTTAATATTATTACAGTAGTATTGTTAAAGAATCAGGCTATAACACGTTCAGAAAATCACTTCAATCGGCCAACAGGTTTAGGAAATATGAGACATCAAAAATGACCAAATTTTTAAGTGGGCCGATTTCTATGCACGTAAGTTTATAGCAATCAAAGCGAAGTTGCACAAAGAGTTCAAATATCGACTTCCGATTCTATTTTCGGTCACGTTGGGTGAAAACCTAGGACTTACAAAGTCCAATTATTGCTTGTTGATATATTAGTTTTGTCAAGTTTCTCTAAACAGTCTAATTGGAAAAACCGAGACATTGTCTCAATTAAAAATTAATTTGCGAGTACCTAAACATCGTATCTCTTCAAATATACATATATTTGAAAAATTTTATAAATATTTTTAATATTTTTATTAAATATATTTTTAAAATTAATAAAAATAAATTCATGTGATCGCTTAATTTCAATTGAGTTTATACAGCTGCTCATCCTGTACATTTTTGTGAGAAAAAAAAAATAAAAGCAAAAGTGATAACAAAAAGTTTTTAACAGGAGCGGAAAAAAAACTATAGATTTTATGCTCCAGTAAATGTTCTGCTAGTTTAGATTTTGTTCGTGTTTAGTTAGTGCATTGAAAATATTGTTCTTTATCATGGAACAACGTAATTTAACTTTGGACGAGATGAACAGTGCTCTAGGCCTTCTTCAGTGTCGCATGCGAAAACTAATGTAGCTGAGAGCAGGGGAATCTCCCAAAGTGCTACAAGTCAATTGTGGTGGCGTTTTTGTGTCACTGGAAGTCCAGCCGAACATCATCCAGAACGTGAGCTACAACTGCAGCTCAAGACCGATTTTTAATGTTAACCGATAGAAGACAACCAAAAATTACAGCAACTGAATTGATTAGCGACTTTCAGCGGACACAACAGGTAACCATAGGCCATGATACTGTAAGGAATCATCTCCACGAAGCCAATCTCCGCAGTCGAAGGCCATTGAGATTAAGTGATAGGTCTGGAGATAGGTACACCTCTCTCCAGAGGCAATCGCGCTGCAAGATTAGAATGTTGTCAAGAATATCAAAACTGGGATGCAAATGATTGGGCTATAGTTTCATTATACGACCAATCTAGATTTAGGTTAGATCCAAATTCTCGACGAGCAAGAGACGATCTGGAAATGTAGAATGATGGTACGATGCTACGATCAGAAATAATACAGTAATAGTATGAAGTGGAAAAATAATGGGTGGAAGAACGTACCTCGTTTTTCCAGACCGCATTCTTACAGCTCAGTGGTACCTAGACACTATTCTTTAACTTATCGCTCGTACGTTAGCTCGTGTGGTTGTTCAAAACTTCCACGCCATGCGTAATAATGCTGGTTTACATGTCGCACGCGCACTGATAGACTGGCTTACCAACGACGGTATTGATATGTTGCCTAGGCTAGCACAATCATACGACTTGAATCCTACCGACCATGTATAGGACATGGTTCAGCAAAGAATTACTCCACATATGGGTAATATATACACGCCGTTTCGTTTCCGAGAGGGTCTGATAGAAGAATGGGCAAACCTTACCTCAACAGGATATCGACAATTGCATTTTGTCTATTAACGACAGATGTAGAGCCGTAATAAATCAGGGTGGACGCACTTTGTATTGATTTTGTTTTTGTTTTTATTACAACCATACTTTTTGATGACCAATTCTTTTTAATTGCACATCTCGTTATTTTTGACATTTCTGAACGGCATCCTCGTTATATTTGACGTTTCAACAAATTTTGTTGTATATTAAACAAGAATAAAAGACCGCTAAACGCCGTAAAAATGAGTGGCGCATACAATATTCCAGCTACAAAAGATCTGATATGAATATTACGTGGCGCGAAAATGTGTTTTCATTTTGATGCAAAACAACATTATAGTTTTATTTTAAAAGATTTTTCCATAATATTTGCTCAATTTGAAGTGAAACGCGCCACAAAAGAGTAACTTTGATACAATTTGAATTTTGAAACTCTTTTGTGGCGCGTTTACTTTAAATTTAGCAAATATTATGGAAAAATATTTTAAAATAAAACTAGAATTTTGTTTTGCATAAAAAAAATTCATATTAGATCTTTTGTAGCTGGATATTGTATGCGCCACTCATTTTTACGGCGCTTAGCGGTTTTTTATTCTTGTATCAGGAGTGTTTCAAAGTTATTTATTAATTATATTGTAAGTTGAATGCAATGTTTCTCGATTACACGTTAAGCTTAATAAATGGTCACCTTTGTTGCATTACCTCCCAAATGAATTAGTGTCCATCGAATGTACACTAGATTTTTTTCTATTCGAAATAGATTAACAAAAAATATTGGGATGCCGGTAAATAAACTCGGATTGCCCGTTACCAGATCAAATTTAGCGTCGTAACCGTAGCGGCGTAGCTTAATAACTTCTAAGCGGCTTAACCGATTTTGATCACTAAAAATTAGTTAGAAACGTATTGATAAGTAGTATCTGATGCATCTAAGGTCCATTATGATAACTGAAGCTATTACAGGAATTATTGAGCTTGAAAAACCGTTTTTTTCTCATAGATAATAGAGTTGATCAGATTTATGAAGTCTATAACTTAATAATTCGAATTTTCCAGGATATGAGGTATACACCGTTAGATTCTTCTAGAGTCCTCCTACAAACGCTTAGTTATTGGCACAATTCGTAGGTTGAAATTTTGAGTAATTGTCGAAAATCCAAAATCTTCAAAGTTTAGTTTATCAGTTTTTCGGCTATACTGAGCCGTGGCTATGTCTGATCCTGACGGCTTATACATCATTTGAAAGCTTAACTCAACACTATTGATTTGGTGTATTTGCGGTTCTCCTGTCTCTTCTTGAACCTAAAATAAATATCCACAAAATATATGCCGTTTTATACCTAACCAAGTCCTATAGCTGGCTTATGGGTGGTCAAAAGTCACAAACTACACGAGTTCTGAATCGGCCCTGACCCCCTCTACAAACACAGAAAAAAAAATTCAGATCGGTTTAACTTTTCCACACACACATACATACCCACATTTTCCCATTTTTTAAATAGAAATTGAGTCATATTTCTGAGCTCGGTAACTTTTGAATGGTTTAACCGATTTTCAAAATTAAACATGCGTTGGAAAGATAATGATCAGTACTATTAGAAGCCTTAAAGGTCGGACTTAAATTTTGAAGTTTTTGGGAGTTTTGAGGACGAGAACGAAAAACAGACCCTAAATAGGAAGGGCTGTAAAATCCACATCCTTAGACCAAAATGGATGGTTGACATATAAAGTGTGAGTCTTTTCCTGAACTTTAAGATGGGAGTTGGCCCAATTTTCAATTCAGTCAGATTTAGAAAATCGAAAATTTCGTGTATATATACCTACTGTCGCGTGTAGGTGGGTGTGGGTGTGCGCCACTGGTGAGAACTGCCGTTCTCTGGTAATACTCCCTGATTTAAATTAGAAGTAAATTCAAAAGACAGATTCACAACCAATAATGTCACTAGAAAAATCTCTAAACACATCTTCTTTTTGGTTTATCATGTCGACCTTCGACGGTAATCTATATTTATTATACCAATACGTCTCTAAAGAGTTCTAAAAACAAATGATTTTTATATAAAAGCAGACTACAAGTCTAAAAATTAAAGGAATAACCCATAAACACAAAAAATCGCCGACAAATCTTAACTAACCTATGAAATGCCAAAAGTGTCAGAATTTCATAACATTATAGTAAACTTACCTGAGGTTGGACCAATTACAAACAAGCACTACGGCGCGGTTAATTTGAATTACTCCTCCTAGTTTAAAAACAGGGTATAACTACTATAAATCGATTATTATTATTTATCCAAAATAATTAAAGAAGAAGAAATTACGTCTTTTTTTTACGATCTAAAATACCCCTAGACTTTTCCAATGTGTGTATTTATACTTTAAGTTTCGTTAATATTATTAACCTCCTTTTGTTTTTCAAAATATTTTCAGGTACATTATTAAATCTTACGCGTAACCATCCCTGCAAAAAGTTTTATTCTCAACGGCAGTCGTTGAAAGATTAATGGTGCTCCTAAACAACCTTTAGGGAAAAAACATAAAAGATGTAGCCATTGACATCTCTTCGTCTTTTTATTGAGCATTTAATTCATCGAGATAGAAAACTAAAAATAAAGGAGGAAAGTTGATCATTACGTGTTTATGTTAAAAATAAACATTTTGGCGTTGAGAAGTTATAAAAATAGTGGTTTAACGATTATGTTCACTTTAAAGAGGCTCTTTTTTTTGAATACAAATAAAATGATGGTTTATCGATCCCTTGAGTTTTTTAATTCTACTTTGACACTAACAATATTAACAATTTTGACCACTATATAGGAATATAGGAATATGACCACTATATTCACATAGGAATATCCAATATCTGCTTTGTAGATTCTAGACATCAAAATATTATGATGGATATACCCAACATACCTGTTCAATTTTTCACACACAAAATATAATATATTCTCTACTGTATTAAACCAATAATTACAATCCTTAATTTTAAATAATTTTTAAGCCAACTATGAATTATGAATCACGTTAGTCTCCCCAAAAAAGAGAAAATGCATGGTTATAACAAGTTATAATAATTGGAGCTGGAAGGTCAAATAATAGAGTGATTGTATAAACTTCGGGCTAATCAGTGATGATTGACCATATTCTTGAATTACTCATTTAAATATAAAAACTTCATTTGCAAAAAGGGATATATTTTGAGTTTGATTGCTGCTTGACAAGAGTTATTTTTCTAATATAATTTTCAGTTGTTAGCGTCAACCATAGCAACGTCCACCATACAATCAAAGCTTACATTCAAAAATGTAACAAAATAAATTTTATAAAATGTCTAAACATACCGGCCCCCTTGAAAGGACGCAGTTCTTTCAAAAACGTACAGAACTAACCAATTAACATACAAAACACAAATAAAATTAACAGTCTATTGGCAAAACACATACACGATTGAGTGCTCTTTTTGTTTCATTACCACGCACTCTAACAGTCACAACTCTAGTAACTCCATCTGGACCTGGATGCATTTCTGTCACTCGTCCAAGAGGCCATTGAAGTGGAGGAGCCCTGTCGTCTTTGAGCAGCACCAGAGATCCTAGCTTTAACATTTGGTGGCAATTAGATCTCCATTTCTGACGCATTTGTAGCTCGTTCAAGTACTCTAGTTGCCATCTTGACCATAGTTGTTGAACCATTAATTGTATAGATTGCCATTTGTCGAGACGGTTCTCAGGAACATGAGTGATATCACACTCTGGCAACATAGTTAAGGTACGTCCAATGATAAAGTGCGCTGGCGTCAAGGCAGTGCTATCATCAGGATCACCGGAAATAGGACAAAGTGGCCTAGAATTCAATATATCTTCCACCTGATGCAACAATGTACTAAATTCTTCAAAAGTCAAAGATCGACAACCCATTACTCTTTTTAGATGAGACTTAATACTTTTTATTCCCGCTTCCCATAAACCCCCAAACGTTGGAGAATTTGCAGGTATAAAATGCCATTTTATTTTCTCATTTAAAAGACTTTGAGAAATCGAGTCAGATGATTTTTCTAAAAACTCATAAACAGTATTTATTTCCTTGTTTGCACCTATGTAATTTGAACCATTACCAGAATAAATATTACAAGGTCTTCCTTTTCTACTTATAAATCTTTTGAATCTTGCTAAAAACGCATCAGTGGTAAGATCTGACACTAACTCAATGTGTACAGCCTTAGTACACATGCATATAAAAATACATATAATATAAGCTTTGGTTAATTTAGCACCTCTAGTTTTGCGATCCTTGATAAGGAAAGGACCACCATAATCAGTACCTACATTTTGAAAAACTGAAAAACTATTTATCCGATTCTGGGGCAAATCACCCATTCAATTGTGCAGAAGGTTTGGCTTAGTTTTGAAGCAAGCTATACATTTATTTATAACATATTTACAGCAGCTACGAGCTGAAATAGGCCAGTATTTTTGCCTCAATGAAAAATTAACTGTTGAACACCACAATGAAGCAAACGTTCATGTTCATTTAATAAAATTCTTTTTGTTAAAACAGGATTATTTGGTAAAATAATTTGATGTTTGCTGTCAAACGGAATATTTCTATTTCTTAAACGTCCACCAACCTTTAGTAACCTTTCATGAATAAAAGGATTCAAATAAATAATTTTACTTTTATTTGGTATTTCTTTATTATTCATTAGACTCTTGTATTCTAATGGAAAACATTCTCTTTGAACAGAATTTATTGCTAATGCTAGAGCTGCTTCAAGCTCTTCTGGTGTTAGTACACCAGTCTTTCTATTTGATTTATTATTAACTTTACAATTATTACAAAATCGTAAAATATAATATGCTAAAATCCTCAAAAATTTGTTCAATAAAGAAAAATGCTTTAACAAATAGTTAACCAAATTAAAGTCATTAACAGCAACACAAGAAACAACCTTTGTCTCCGGTACATTCTGACATTGTTCAGGTTTTAAAATATTCCATTTTTTACTATCTTTAAGAAGCCATTCTGGTCCAGACCACCACAAATTATTATTCAATAAATTATCTACCGAAACTCCTCGTGACAACAAATCTGCTGGATTGTATTCTGATCGAACATGATTCCAAGAAGTAATATTAGTCAAATATTGTATCTCTGGCACTCGATTGGCAACA
Source organism: Diabrotica virgifera virgifera (assembly GCF_917563875.1). Classification (NCBI taxonomy): domain Eukaryota; kingdom Metazoa; phylum Arthropoda; class Insecta; order Coleoptera; family Chrysomelidae; genus Diabrotica; species Diabrotica virgifera. Next base: position 136,138,287 of record NC_065450.1, read on the forward strand.
AATTGTTTCCATTCACTTGGATTACCCTTAATCCAACACAAACAAATTGTGGAGTCAGTCCAACAATAAATACCATTCACTGGAATACATATAAAATCCGAAACCTTTTTTATTAAATTAGCTAGTAAAACTGTCGCACAAAGTCCAATCTAGGGAAATTTAACAATTTCAATGGTGCAACCCGTGATTTTGCACATAAAAAATTACATATATAAGTTCCTGACGACATTAAACATCTTATATAGATACAGCAACCATAAGCCCGTGTAGATGCATCACTGAAACCATGTAATTCAATATTAATATAATCTGATATACTAGCATGACGTGGTATTTTTAATTCATTCAAAGAATTTAAATTACTATAAAATTCTAACCAAATTTTAATAAGGTCTTGCGGTAAATCTTGATCCCATTCAAATTTTCTTTTCCACAAATCTTGCACAATTAACTTTGCATTTATTACAATAGGACCTAATAGTCCTAATGGATCGTATATCTGACAAATTACCGACAGAATACAGCGTTTATTCCATTGACGTGGTTCAATAGAAAAACCAATATTTATTTTATATCCAATAAAATCATTCTGTGGATCCCAATAGATCCCTAACATTTTATTTTGCTCACCTAATGGAAGTACAGCAACATCTAAATCATTATTAATGTTAAAATCTTTAACTATATTTGGTTCATTACAAAGCCATTTTCGTAATTCAAACCCTGAATCAGTTAAAACTTTCGAAACATCTTTCTGTATCTTTATTATTTCTTCTTTAGTATCTGAGGAACTGAGCAAGTCATCCATATAGAAGTCGCGCTTAATTATTTTTGATGCTAATGAATAATGATGCTTATTATCTTCAGCTACTTGTAACAAACTCCTAACAGCAAGATACGGAGCAGATGCGGTACCGTATGTAACAGTATTTAACTTATAACATTTTAGGTTTTCATTTGAGTCTGCACGCCAAATTATTTTTTGAAATTGACAATCATCTTTGTCCACTAAAACTTGACGATACATTTTTGATATATCACCGCTTATAACACACTAGTGTAGACGAAACCTTAGATGAATTGAAAATATATCTTGTTGAAGAGATGGACCTATATATTGCACATCATTTATAGACAGACCTGAACTTGATTTTGCAGAACCATTAAAGACTACACGACATTTAGTCGTTAAACTAGAATGTTTTACCACAGCATGATGCGGTAAAAATATCCGTTATCATTGTTAAAATCCGTCTCCGACATATGTTACCATTCCATATACTCATTCATAAAAGTAACATACATACTCTTCAAATCTTTATTTTTGTTTAAACGTTTTTCCAATAACTCAAATCTATGCAACGCCATAGTTTTAGAATCCCCTAATTCATTTATTTTATCTTTAAATGGGATTTTAATTACATACCTTCCTGAAGAATTTTTTCTAACCGTTTTCTTAAAATAATTTTCGCAAAACATTTCTTCATTTTACAATATTTTTCTTGACGAACCCAATTCTTCAATCTCTCAGAACTTTACTAATTGATTATTTATTGATTCATTATAAGAATTAACATTAAAAAATGTATGAGAATTTTTAGGTTCTAGGGAATTAAGGTATACATTCCCAGCAATTATCCAACCAAATTTTGTATTTTGCAAAATCGGCATATTTGGACCTAAAGATTTTTTACCTCCTAACAAAACAGACCAAAATATACTCGAACCTACCAATAAATCTATATCATCAGATACATGAAAATCTGGATCTGTCAACTTTAAACCTAAGGGAATTTTTAAATAATTTTTATTGAAAGACCTGATCGGTAACTTTCCCGTAATAAAGGGAATAACCAAACAATGAGTATCCATAATAAAAACTCCTTGGCAAAAACGTGACAATCGCTTCTTTATTAATTTTTGCTAGCGCCTCTCCAACACCCTTGACGAAATGTTCTACCTTTTGACATTTTAAATCTAATAATTTACAAATTTTCAGTAGTAATTGCACAAGAGCTCTGAAATTATTGAAAATTTCCCGAGTGACACTTTGACAGTTTTAATGTCACGAGCCGATGGCGAGTGAAATTATGTCAAAGTGTCACGAGGGCAAAAATTATATATTAATTTTAGAGATCGAGTGCAATTTGTTGCGATTATTTCATGAATAAAACTGTTCAAAACCAAAATATTATTGTAATTTAATTATGTAAGTACAATTAAACACACAGTTGTTATAAATATTTTACGGTTGAAAGTCATCACTTTTATAATTTTTATAACATTAATTGTCATTAATGTCACTGAATGTATTTTTTCATAGCAACGAAGGGCATCTGACGTATTATAGGTACTTGACGACGGGAAATTATCAAAAATTATCGATTTAATTTAGATTTCTGTAGCTTTCTATTAGTCAGAATCTCCTATGAATGAAATAATCTCACTAATAAAACTACTCTGAGAAACGCTATCCAATAATCCACGACAAACAATCGATTTATTTCCATTTACAATGCGAACTAAGACCGTCGACAATAAAACCTCAGAAATCTCTTATGAATTATTGGCAACGTCTTTGGAAACATGAAGGGAAGAACTTAGCTGACGTTGATCGCTGTCTGAGCGTTCAATACAATTGTCGATTAAATCGATATTTGGATTCGATCCTATTCGATGTTGATTCGTATCGATTGAATCAGTAGTAGCCATATTTCTAGACACATTAGCGTTGACATTATTTAAATGCAATAATGAATTATGCCATTTTTGACATTTTATACACTTTTGTAACTTGCATTTCCATGTAAGATGTGAATTCCTTAAACAATTTAAACACAAATTTAATCTTTTAGCAGCCGATATTCTGTCATTTACATTTAATTTTAAAAATGCATCGCATTTATAAATCGGATGATCTTTTTGACAAAAGTAACATTTGACACTAGACTGACGTTCAATAAAAGCAATACTTCGCGAATTTACAGTGCGAACATTTGCTTTATTATTTGTATAACCAGAAGATATTTGAAGCATCTCTAACATTTGACATTTTTCCTTTAAAAATATATTTAAATCTGTCATACTGGGTAAGTCATTTTTATGTTTGAAACATTCCCATTCCCTTCTGGTGGTAGCATCAAATTTAGAACACATTATAAATATTATTATGCTATACCAACTTTGTGTGTCTAAGCCTAAACTATTTAATGATCGTAAATGTTTAGTGACAGCTAAATTTTGATTTGCCAAGCTATTTTATAATTTATTGACGAAACCTCTATAGATTTTATTATTTGTTGAGGACCCGCTTCAAGAGAAGATCGCAAATAATAAAATCTCTGAATATCTGTTAAAGAAGCATTATTGTGAACCAATGCCAGAAAACAATCTTTATATTCGATCCACGAGTCATACTGCCCGTTAAAACTACATAAAGAAATAGGTGGTAACTTAACCAATGCCTGAAAACTATTATTATTATTAACCCCTTGGTTTGAATCCCTATGAACTGATACAATATCTGCATTATATTCAATTTTAAAATTATCGCAAAATATTTGCATATCACTAACAAGTTCAAAATACGAAGCCTCAAAAGTATTAATTTCATTTTCATTATCCTTACTCTCCTCTAGTTCATCGATTTTTTCTTGAATCTCATGAAACTCTTCATACAAGGGTGTAACCTTGCTTAACCTAAACTCTACATCTGTGATCAATTTTTTAGAAACATCATCCTTATAAATTTTTTCAAAATAATTCTTAAACCTTGTAAGTTTACCTTTAACTACTCCCCTTTTTGCTTTTAAACTCTTTAACTCTTGTTCGGCCATTGTGGCACAAATGAAAAAATACAATGAATCAAAAGTCACCTACCATGTATGGTTTTTTTTAACCTCAAATCGACATCGGCTTCCTTAGCACTGAATGTCGTAACCTTGTGTGAACCTTTTCAAATGGACATCGGCTTCCTTCGCACTGAATGTCGTAAACCGTGTAAACCTTATTTACTGCACAAATTTTCTTTATCCGGCTCGAAGGACCAAACTAATTATATATAAACTTCGGGCTAATCAATGATGATTGACCATATTTTTGAATTAATCATTTAAATATAAAAACTTCATTTGCAAAAAGGGATATATTTTGAGTTTGATTGCTGCTTGACAAGAGTTATTTTTCTAATATAATTCTCAGTTGTTAGCGTCAACCATAGCAACGTCCATCATAAAATCAAAGCTTACATTAAAAAATGTAACAAAATAAATTTTATAAAATGTCTAAACAGTGATTGAGTTTAAATATCTAGGCATCACACTATCTAGCTACGGAAAGCTCGAGACAGAAGTGAAAGATCAAGTGAATAGAGCAAACAGAGCCGCAGGTTTACAACCTGTAGGTTGACCAGTAGATACGTTGAGTTAGAATACTTATTTATAAACCAGGTTCAGTAGATTTTTATGTTTTAGTCTTTGAGTTTGTTGACTGTTATCAAGCAAGTTTATTGCCAGGGCATTTGAACGGGTTTCTAGGCGTTTTATGTACCGAACACTGCAGCACTGAACTATCACTTCACTGACCGTAGGTATTTCTAGATCACAATAAATGTCTTTGTTTGACACGAACCATGGGGCCTCTGTTATAGAGCGTAACACTTTAGATTGTAATCTTTCCATTATGGACAGGTTGAAATTTAAATATATTGACAATAAAACGTCGACTATGATATTAATGTTCCTTCCACATCAGAAAACAGAAGACTATAATATCTGACAATATAACGTATTAAAAATTATATTATTGTTATTATAGTATTGTATTATTATTTATCATGTAATAATCCCCATTCCCTTCAGAATTAAACTCTAGCGAAATCTCATCATTTATTTTTCCCATTCTCACGAATTCTCTGTTGACTTTATATGGCATCACTAGCCCCGACCGCCACAAAAATGTGAACAGCGCTATTCTTACTCATAGACAAACGAGATCTGACCAGAGATATGTCAACAATAGATCAGGCTAAGGATATGCTACTCAATGCATCGGGGTGTAACGCCAATATCAAGTACAGTGGTCTAGCTATCTTTGTCGTGAGAGTGTGAGAGTATCTACCAAGAGGTGGGAGTAATAGAACGACAGTGACACAGAGGCGGCAGCTATCATATGCTAGAGAGAGAAAGTTAAGCGCCGGTAGAGAGAGATAGATAGACCACGCACCGACCCGAACTGCTCCGCGTTACGCTATTTTTCGGACCTGGCCTAATCTATTGTGTTATTATATCTATGGATCTGATACGATTTTTTTTCGGGCGACGAAGGCTCGCAAAACAGCCGACATTTTTAAGGTCGTCGCCAACAAAAAATCGGTGTCCGATAAATGTGAATAGCTCCATATAAAATGCTCTGCTACTGGAACCTCCGATTAAAATACGGATCCGACACACGACAAGTGTAAACGGACTGTTAATACGTTGACGAACAGAACCTCTATATACGTCTAATTTCCATTGATGTAATGTGATGCAACGCCTATAATAGACGTTGCATTTTTTTATTGTACTTTCAAAATACATATTATAGTGTCACAACACTTGCTTATACATTTGACGCAGTGTCCGTCAACGTGTTAAGGTGAGAGGTATATCCTCTAGTAATCCGAGTAAATGTTTTTGAAGAAAATCTAAATACAGAAGTCCATTTAAATTGATTGGCATTTTAAAAGGACCTAATAAGTAGTCACATTATACCTCATCAAATTTTAACCTTAAAGTTGTGCTTAAAATGGGTTTTTTGTAGGAATACGAATCCCAGAAACGATTATTTTCCCAAATAACTATTCCACCTCCGGTAACTCGTAAAAATGGTATCAAGAAAATCTTAGTAGTAGAGAAAAGAGTAACTCTTTTTGTTGAATGTACCTTCTTTTCCTATACAGTGATGAGCGCGCTAATAACCGGCAACATAACGCAAAAGATGGAAAACATAATACATTGCGAAACTAAAAGGGATGAAACTATACCCCAGTCAATGGGAGCAAGAATAGAGTATTACCTCCGAATTCTATTCTACTGCATGGATTTTAATAAAATTTTGTAAATATCCTCTACTTATCTCCTATTTCAAAATCTACCCTATGCAGATGTGTGCTTTTATCTTAGGGGTGGTTCCCACCCCTTCTCAGGGGTGAACATTTTTTGGCTAAAATACCCACGGAATTCGCTAGAGAACCTAATTCTAAGCAAAAACTGTTCTATAATTTTTTTTTGAGAACTCAATACTTTTTGAGTTATTCGTGATTGAAAATTGGCCTTTTTTGATTGAAACATAACACCTTTTCGAACGGTTTTTCGCAAATACCTTAAAAACTATGCATCTAACTAAAAACCCTATATAAAACATTTTTGTAGGTTATAAAAAAACAAAAAAACACTTACAAATCTTCCACTTATAATACAAAAAGAGATATGGTGGGTGAAAAGAGTTTGTGTTTTTTTGGTACATGCCCAAATTGGTGTATTCAACTTGAAATAACAGAGAAACGGTCGATTTTAGGTGTATAATGCTATCAATACCTTTTGTAGTGCTTGGCAAGACCTTTAAAATGAGCAATAATAAAGTTCCATTTCATTCAAACTAAGGGAGATATGCTGCAAACAAAATTGATAACTAATGTGTTTTAAGAACAAATGAGAAATAATTTTAACCCTCATCCACCAGAATGTAAATGCATCGTTTTTCTTCTACAATACATTTGACTATAGTGTTATTTCTATGTACAAAAAGTTGGACGGGTTTAACATGAATGGTTTAAAAAAAATTAAGATCAAATTTTAGAGCGAATTTTTAAATGTTCTTAAAAATCTTCCTTTTTCTCCATGTAACTTGAAAATAATAAGAGATACAGTAATGAAAAGTGAAAACAAAATTTTTATCTAAAAGAACCCCACATTTTTGTGTGGTATCTTTTTTTCGTATCTCTTTCTTCTCATTTCTTCTTAAAATACATTAGTCATCAATTTTTTGTAGCATAATATCTCGCTTAGATTGAATGTAATTGACATTTAATATTGCCCATTTTAAATGCATTTTCAAGCACTACAAAAGTTATTAGTATCATTGTACACCTAAAATCGACCGTTTCTCTGTTATTTCAAATTGAATACACCGATTTGAGCATGCACAAAAAAAAACAAACTCTTCTCACCTACCATATCTCTTTTTGTATTATAACTAGAAGGTTTATGAAGGAACGAATCTCTTTTGTTTTTTTATACGGTACAAAAATATTTTGTATATTTTTTCTGTTAGATGCATAGTTTTTAAGGTTTTTAACCAAACAATTGTTCACCCCCGAAGAGGGGTAGAAAAGCGCATTTCGTCATAGGGTAGACTTTGTTTCTTAAGCTATTCCCTACTTACTGTAAAAATATCAAGTAAATCGATGTAGTTAGATGGAATTCGGAGCCAAATACCCTCACTGACTGCCCTACTAGTGGAGTGTCACTATGACAGCAGAATTTTATAAAATACTCCTATCACAGACGTCTAAAAATGGGAAACTATGTAATGTTATGTTAATTTTTACGTTTACACCGATAATTTCCACCTCCACTAGTTTCATCTCTTTTTGTTACGCAATGTATTATGTTTTTCATCTTTTGCGTTATTTTGCCGGTTATTAGCGCGCTCATCACTAGATTATTTTATTCTTTTACCTATAGTTCAGTCAATAAAAAAAATATTTTGATTTACTAAATACAACCAATTGTAAATAATATAAGCCATGCTAAGTTACAGTCTAAATTAGAAATCATGCCAAAAAAAGTAAACGTAAACGTTTTTTGGCATGAGGATTGTAAACGTAAACGTAAACGTTGTGTAAGTTTATACAAAAAAAGAAGAAGAAGAGGAACTTTTATATCAAGACTTTATCGTTACTTGATCCACTTTTAAAATCTTCAGAATTGTTCTTTATACCTATAGTTCAAATCTTATTGAGAAGAGTTGTAAAAGTTAGTAATTAGCGGTTTAGCCTCCCGATCGGAAAGTCAGATCATTATTTTCAGTCAATGGATTGCTAAAAATTAAGTGTTTTGTTATGGCAAAAGAAAACGTTAGATATTTTATGGACTGATGTACATGGTTGATATTACTAGCTACTACCTAAACGCTGGTTTAAATAGAATTATAATGTTCCTTAGCATGGGCAGCATTTGGTCGATTACAAAGAGTATTTAAATCAAACTTGCCAAACACTTTAAAAGCAAAAACGTTTGATCAGTACATGTTGCCAGTTCTGACATACGAAACCGAACTTGGGCTTTTAACAATACCATAGTCCACAAACTTCAAGTGACTCAGAGAGCTATAAAACGGAGAATGTTCAACATTAATCTCAGTGATCGCAAAAGTCCAATGAAGAGATCGAAGAAGACGATCAGTAGTAACATATGCGATCCAGAAGGTTGCCATGTTAAAATGGAACTGGACAGGACACATATGAAGAATGGAAGACAACCGCTGGATAAAGCGAATTCTTGTATGGCGACCTCCTCCTCCTCGGTCGTTTCCTCATTACTAGGGAGCAGATTTATATGGGATCAATTTTGATGAAATATGCGCATATAATATATATGCGGTAAAAAATTACGAAATATGCGCAAGATATGCACAAAAATTCAAAAAATGCGCATTTCGAGAAACCACAAATTTTTTGTTCTATTCTATTCTAAGGGGTTCTTTTATAGGGGGGCGGCAATCTTATTTATTATCTTTCAAATAAAATCATTTTTTTAAATATATGCAATTTATTCACAGTTTTTACAAAAACTGCTACCAACAGTTACCTATTTAAAATAAAACAACAATATCACTATAAATATATTATTATCTTCGATTTAAATTCACTACAATGTGTTTTTCCAAATTCTTTACGAGGAAACATATTCTTTGATTAGATAAATTATTTTTATATCTTGAAAAACTCCTTTCACCATCAATAGAAGTAATTGGGGCGTATTTATAATAACTTGTTAATTTCCGTTAGAAAATCACTAAAGACTGCTTTAATTATGTGATCTCTACGCTCAACAGCCGTATATATGCTTTGTGCTATTCTGCCAGTAGGTGTATTCATACAGTGTGCTAGACTAAGTGTTACCCCTCCTTATTAACTTATTGATTTTTTAAATAATCATAGTATATTAAAGCATCAATGTTTCAAACCTTACGCGACACCCCTTCAGGTGCCAGTCATAACTTCGATTTTTTTAAATGGGAAAGTAGATGTTGTTCTGAAGCTATTTGTTCCTCTAAATACTAGTAGTATTTTGTATTTTGACAACGAAACCCGATTTGGGCTTCGAAACGTTAATAAAATCATTTTTTTGGTAAAATTGTGGCTTATTTCCCATTGAAAATAGTTGGGAAAGTACATCATGCGACATCTCATTTAAAAGCTTTTGATATACTGATTACAAAAATGTATAATACTTGCCCAAAAATTTCGGTCCAATGATTTTTAAATGCATTTATTTTTTCCGAACCTTGAGAAAACTAATGAGTATTTTTGAAAAATTTAAACGCAAAATGAAAGAATATATTATTACCGAGAGCCGAACGTCCCTTAGAATAAACAAAAAGTTTCTTTTAAATGATATATTTGAAATTAAAAATCATACTCAATTTTCTCTTCTTTTTCAACCCTGTAACTTATTAAAATCAACATTAGAGAAGTTTTTAGGGACTTTCGGCCCTCGTTCATAATGTTATCTTTCATTCTACTTTTAAATTTTTCAAAAATACTCATTAGTTTTCTCAGGATTCGAAAAAATAAATGAATGATTTTAAAAAAAATTAGATTTTGCGCAAGTATTATACATTTTTGTAATCATTATTTCAAAATGTTGTTCTGAAGCTATCTCCTTGTGGCATTTTTATAATCAACTATTTTTAATGGATATGAGACTCAAGAGTATAGAAAACCAACACACACCAACAGATATCTCAATTACAAATCAAATCACATCAACGTTAAAGAGGGAATCATTAAATCCTTATATGATAGAGCCAAAATTACTTGTTCTAACGAAAATTCATTTTTAGAAGAAAAACAATTGTAAACATCTGTTTTATTAAAAAATGATTATCCTGTATCGTTTATAAATAAGAAATTGTCAAGATTGGATCGAATGGAACAGAATAACTTAGAACGGGATCCTACAACATTCACAAGAAATAATACCAGGAAAATATCAATACCATATATAAAAGGACTATCCGAGAAACTTAAAACAATTGAAAATAAATTCAACATTTCAACAACATTCAAAACAATAAACACATTGAGATCTATTCTATCTAAAACTAAACCTAACAATGAACAAGAGAGAACAAAGAATTGCATTCATAAAATACCTTGTGAATGCGAACAATTTTATTTAGGTGAAACATCAAGACCATTAAACGTTAGAATAAGTGAACATCAATCTTATATTAAAAATAGAGAATTTACTATATCTCAGATATATCAACACGCATGGGATAATGAACATAAAGTTCAGTGGAGAGATTCAAGTATAGTCCTGAAAGAATCAGATAGTAAAAAGAGAAAAATCAAAGAAGTGGCTCTAATGATGCTAAATGAAACCAATTGTGTCGCAAATTCCTCAGTAGAATGCAGTAGGATTTGGTTACCCATACTGAAAGAGGAAGTTAATAGAAAGAAAATACCACTATTAGTAAGTCAATAACATATCGAGTTAGTACAAATTTTATATTTTAGTATTACTTATTGTATATCTATGTATTATTAATATTATTTATAATTTAAACATGTTAAAGTCAGAATTTGGTATTAGTTTTTTGAAAGTAAACTAAATGTAAGACCAAATACTTACGATGTCGGGATAGTATCACGAGGTTTTTTCCTGGTTTTTTCCGTCGTGATTTACTATGGAATCTCTAACGCGAGAATTTTACTGTCATCGTTGCATTTGGTTGTCTTTTTAAAGACAGATCACATTCTATGATTTTTTTGTGACGGATATTATTGAGTTGGGATTGATTTCATGTAATCGAATGAACTATCTTTTAGTAAAGTCGTCCCAGGAACGCAACTCATAAATATTGGCTATATCATTTTAAAGTCTTCTACTTTAAAATGTATAATATACGTCTGAACTGCCAATATAAATGAGTCAGATTAAATAAATTATTAGAAGAATTTTTTTACTTAGCAACAACATTTTTGTTTATTTTAGTAGTATTTTGTATTTTGACAACGAAACCCGATTTGGGCTTCGAAACGTTAATAAAATAATTATTTTGGTAAAATTGTGGTTTATTCCCATTAAAAATAGTTGATTATTTCAAAAGCTTTTAAACGAGGTGTCACGTGATGTACTTTCCCATTAAAAAAAATCAAAGTTATGGCTGTCACCCGAAGAGGGATTGCGTAAGGTTTGAAAAGTTGATGCTGTAATATACTACGGTTATTTTAAAAATCGACCTGTTCGAGCATTTTGCTTTCTTGCTAAAAATAAATAAGTTAATAGAGAGGGGTAACACTTCTACCAGCGCACTGTATATGTAGCTTCTAGTTAATTGTAAATACATGAAAGTCTTAATTAAATTACGGTCCGTTGAGCGAATCTCGATAAACGAAAATACTTTCAAGGTTTTGAATTTTCTTGATTCAAGGATGCTATCTAATTTCCAATATTCTTTTCAAACAAAATGTTACGAGATTCAGATAGTGTTTTTCATGAAGTACGTGGACAAAATGCGAATAAACCGTATTAATAGTATGTAGATAAAAATAAATTAGTTTACATTCTGAAAAACCGGGATAAAAATGTTTGTCAATACACACACATATCCACACACATACACACATTACACACTATGTGGTCATTGGGCAAATTACAAACAGCTACATTATAACTGGATCGTCATATACCAAGTTTAGATTCTAACCTTAGTTCAGTACAAGCCGTACCCATCAGTATTACGTCTCAACGCATGGGAACAAATGTGGACAATGAGATGATAAAAGATAAAAGATTAAAAGAGATCGCATCTGAAGATTGCAAAAATATAAATAATCACTCTATCTTCTGCTTCATGTGCTTTGTATCATATCCTTTAAGGACATTGTCGACAATCAAGGCTAATTTTAACCTTTAACTACACGCGCTGGCGTATTTTGTACGACAGATATAAGAATTCTAGTGCAAATACCTATATTTAAAAATTTAATTTTTGACCTAGTTTATCTATCTAACCTATCACTAGAATGTGCTTTACAATTAGTTTTAGTTTCGTTATAATCGGTGTTCTGGGAAGATCGTAATTTACAGATTATTATTTGTTGTTTGCGGTGGTGGACAATATACGCCACGATTATAGTAATATAAGTAGTAATATAAATACATCTTTCAATTGTTTTTTAGTCATTATGGCACAAAATATATTTTTCTTTATAAACAATACTTTTTCTTGTTTAAAAAATCACAATTCAAAAATTTTTTTATTAGTAATTTCATTTATCATGGAATCAGATTCCAGTTATAAATCCCAATTGGCTTACTGAGAAGGAACTCCAAGTATTTGCTGATGCCGAATAAGGTTTATAACACACAACTAAGTGTATTTTTTCAAAATAAACATAAACAAATCCGCTGTTTTTAAGTGTATTTTCTTGTGGCGTATAAAGTACGCCACGCGTGTAGTTATGTTATAACTTGATGCCCTTGTAGTTAAAGGTTGAATTCAATTTTTCAACCAGGATAAGCGTCGTCTCTCCGTCCTTTTTTCCTTCCACTTTCCCTTGTATAACCATTCGCATCAACTCATATTTTTTATTTCTTGGTGTGTGACCAAAGTAGCTCATTGTTCTTTACTTCATAGTGTTAAGGCTTTCTTTTTCTTTTTTCAAATTTCTTAATAGTTCCGTGTTTGTTACGTGCTGTGTCCATGATATTTTCTACATTCCTCGGTAACACCACAGCTTCAAGCTGGCAAGTCTTTTTTCATTTGCGTCCGTTATTGTCCAGGCTTCAACTCCATAGAAAAGGACAGAGAAAACTGTAGATCTTAATCTAGTTCTAATTTATATTCCCAGTTTTTCATTACATAGTACTGTTTCATTTTATTGAAAGCGTTTAGCTGTGATATGTTTAAAGACAAGAAGATACAAAAACACTGACGAAAATATTACAATAGAAGCTGACACACTGACAAAAAACGCTGGATGGAATGGCCGCCCGAGAACTTTATCGTACCGGTCTATTATCGTTATCGTACTAGATACTGGCATTCTATAAAAATAACAAAATTACTCGTTATTTTGATATTTTAGAAACACCTTGTATACTTGAAAATATTTTATGGTTCTACGTATTATTAATTCCTGCATTTGAGAAAATGTTCGGGGACACACTATAGATTATTGTATAAATCAATAGAATATTAGTCATACTTTCATTTCAAATTAGTTCACTTTTCTGAGAAATTAATAGTTTACAATATTTGCATTTTACTGCATGGATTTTAATGAAATTTTGGGAGTAGCCCAATCTCCTAATTCAAAGTCTATCCTATATACTATATACTATGGCGCTTTTATCATGGGGGCGGTTCCCACCACTTCTCGGGGATAGAACATTTTTATTTTCGAATTGCATGGAGCAAAAGGAAGGATTTTAAAATTTTTTTAAAATGCGCTCTATAATTTGATCTTATTTTTTCACCCGCCCAACTTTTTGAAAGTAGAAATAACACTATATTAAGAGGTATTGCAAAAGAAAAACAATGCATTTAAATTCTGGTGGATGAGGGGTTAAATGTATGTACTTCTTATTTTTGCTTAAAATACATTAGTCATATATTTTTTTGCACCATATCTCGCTTAGTTTGAATGTAACCGACATTTACGGTGCTCGTTTTAAAGGCCTTTTCAAACACTACAAAAGAATGAGCACTTTGAACATGCACCAAAAAACATACTCTTTTTACCTACCATATCTCTTTTTGTATTATAAATAGAAAATTGACGAAGGAACGAATCTCTTTGTTATTTATAATCTAAAAAAATGTTTATATAGTGTTTTTAGTTTGATGCATAATTTTTAAGGTATTCACACAAAACCGTCTGAAAACGTGTCATTTTTAAATGAAAATGGCCAATTTTCAACTACGCATAACTCAAAAAGTATTGAGTTCTCAAAAAAAAAGTATAGATCAGTTTTTGCTTAAAAATAGGTTCTCTAGCCACTTCCATGCTTATTTTGACCAACAAATTTTCCACCCCCTTGAAGGGGTGGGTATTGCCCCAAGATACAAGCGCCATAGTATATAGGGTAGATATTGTTCCTTGAGCTTTTCCCTACTTACTGTGAAAATATCAAGTACATCGATGTAGTAGGATGGAATTCGAAGCCAAATACCCTCATTGACTGCCCTATAATATTGCTCTGCTATGATCGCGTGAGAGAGGACACACACAAGATTCTAGTAAAATTTCTATTTTCTGTAACTTTTCGGGTTTTTGAGTTACAGCAACGAGTTTTATGTCTTTGGAAAGGTAGTTTTACATTATTTGAAAATATGTAAAAATATACAGGGCGTATCTAAAGGATTAAGATTTTTTCCATTTCCGGTTAAACCGGAAGCCGTATTGTGGGTAAAATTTATTGTGCTAATAGATAACAAAGTACTATATATGTCTGCCAAATTTCAAATTTTAGTTTCTATTACAGAGGTAGTTACGGGCACTCGAATATTTTATTATAAAAAATTCATAACTCCCCTCCTATGAGGAGTTAAGAAATCTGACCAATGTTATTCAATTCAAAAAATAAACAAATTCCTTGGAGTCATTTTTGAGAAAATCTAGTTCAAATTTATGTCAAATTTTGACCCGTTAAATATAGGCAACCCATAACTTTTTCTGAAAAACGATAATATTCTTGCTATAGCCCCATCTTTATGCTATATAATGTTTTTTCAAATTAAATTTATCTTAAACAAGTTTTTAGATTGGTAGGGAAATGTATCGGGTGGGCGGTCGGCCATGCTGGCCGCCGTTTTGGATTTGGAAATGTCAAATTCCGTATTTCTATTTACCTATCGATGAGCTAACTTTAAGTTAAATTTTATTCGTTTCGGTCAAAATTTGCAAAAATGGGCCCCAAATAACCCCCCTATTTCGGCCCCCCTTTGAGAGGTTTTTTTCAAAAGCTTAGTTTATTGACAAAATTCTGTTAAACTTACTCATACCGAATTTCATCGAAATCGGTCCAGTAGTTTTTGCTGGGCGGTGGCGACATACGTACGTACATACGCACGTACGTACATACTTCCGACATGTTTTTTTATTTGCTTTTTAGACTCAGGGGGACTCAAAACGTCGAAAAAAAGTGAAATCTGAAAAAAATTTTTTTGCACGATCCTATAACTTTATCTATTATAGTCATAGTGCGAATAAAGAGATACAATGTAGAATCGAGATAGCCCGCACGACATTTTTAAAAATGAGGTCATTCTTCTGTAATGATACCTTGCAACTTCAACTTCAAAAGCGCATGACTAAATGCTACATTTGGTCAGTTCAGTCCTCTTGTATGGTGTCGAAGCATGGACATTAAACATATCCACCATTAACCGTCTGGGGGCCTTTGAAATGTGGCTGCACAGACGTATTCTGAAAATACCATGGACGGCTATGCTGACAAATGTGGCAGTCCTTAAGAGAGCAAATGCTACCCGCGAGCTGCTTGATAACATCAAATGTAGAAAGATGGCCTATTTTGGACACGTAGTAAGGGGAGACCGGTATATTATTCTTCAACTTATTATGATGGGTAAAATCGAAGGACGCAGAGGAATTGGTAGAAAGCAGGCCTCTTGGTTGAAGAATATCCGGGAGTGGACAGGAATAAAGAAAGCAGAACACCTATTTAGAATAGCTCGAGACAGAGACAGTTTCGCCATGTTAATCGCCAACGTCAAGGGGACTTGATAGGGCACGTTAAGAAGAAGAACTCATACTGCGTATGTAGTACGATAAAGTAAAAAAGGAAGGTCCATAACGAGATGGTTGTTTGACTTAAAAAAACGACCTGAAAACTATCAATGTAAGACAATGGATAAGGACATAAAGGAGGTCTAAATGGAAGGACATAGTCAGACAGGCAAAGTTTATTCATGGTTATGATGTCAAAAGAAGAAGAACCGTGTTCGATAACTGACCAATTATTACAAGACCAGTTATCCCCGCAAGGCGTCTACCGGTGTCACTTCGGCCGCATATGAAATGTCTTCCGAAAAAGGGTTTCTTACCTGTCGCTAAAATGGTCACATACGAATTGCCTCCCAAGCTTTAAATAAAATACATGCTTCTAATTTATATGTGAAGGTGAGACGTTGCCACATCTTCGTCCCTTTGTAAATTTTTGGCAAAATTGGTATTGTGTTATTTAATTTATTTTATTTTCAGCCTTTATGTATTAACATTATTGACACTAGGCGGTATTTATAAATTTCAACTAATGGTAGGGGAGCAAAGTATGCTAAATGTGCAGTCACTCGAGCGCTTTGGGGACCTATTGGGTTGTGAAGAGTAGGTCCTAAAATCGAAAAAAGTTAAGTAAAGTTTTCCATTTTAGTGGGCGCTTGCCATTTTTTTATTTAATTTTCCATTTCCAACAATCGTTTTTTCCGATTATAATGCCATCTATCCATAATTCGAAAAAATGTTTCGAATAAAAGTTACTTATTTTTACGTAAGGAATCCAAATCTGCAATAAAAAATGAGGGCTCCTATTTAAGATTTTAAAGTAACCCCCCACCCCACCTTCGTGGGGGGTCGTGTTTGGTGCCATTCGATAGATTTTTCAAGAATATTGAATAAGTGTATTTTACAGTTTTTCGATCTGATGTTCATTTCGCGAAATATCGCGGTATTCGTATTAAAAATATTTAATTTACCCCCCACCCCTCTCCTTGGAAAGTCGTGTTTGGTATGATTCGATAGATTTTTAAAAAATATTGGGCACATATTTTTTAGTTTTTCGATCTGTCATTTATTTCGCGAAATATTCGCTTTTTTCTCGTGAAACTTTGGGACTCACCCATTTTCTTACGCCCGGTTTAAATAGTCAGATTTTTTAAATATACACTCTTTTGCATGCACTTAACTTACCTTAATCTGACAATTTCGAGTTTTTTTAAGGATAGAATTTTTTTTTCGGGCCCCCCTTAACGAACTCCCCTGTGTTAAGAGCCAATATATGGTAGACAGGCCCGGCTCCAGGGGTGGGCGAACTTGGCGGCCGCCCAGGGCGGCACATTTAGGGGCGGCAAATTTTAGAGGACATCCAATTTTTGAAATTGAAGAAATAATAAATTATGTTTTTAATATGATCAAAAATCAATATTATGAACAATAGCGGCAAAAATGTAACTGTAAAAACGAGAATTAAATAAGTGAAACAATAACAATTGCAAGATTCATTCGACGGAAAATCGACAACACCGCCTTCTTCTTCATCACCGCCTTCTTCTAATCGGGATCAGAACTAAATGAAATTCACAGAAATTCACTTAAAAAAATAAATTTACTGAAAAAGGATATAATAATTGGAAACATGTGGCTGAAACTTTGTCCAGCCACGCTAAGTCTCCAGCTCATCTACGGTTACAGCGACAGTGGTAGAACTAGTAATTAGACTAGAATCTGGCAAAACCGTAGACGAAGAAACACAAAAGGTTTCAAATTCAGAAACTCGTCATTGGAAAAATGTAATAGAACGACTTATATCAATAATACAGTTCTTAGCACAATAATAGTGTCTTCCATTGAGGGGCGATTCTGATAAACTTTTACATCACAACAATGGTAATTTTTTAAAGCTTGTTGAGCTCTTTGGAAAATTTGATTCTCTTTTACAAGAGCACATTAGGAGAATAACGAATGTTAATAACAATCAACATCACTACTTGGGAAAACGTATTCAAAAAGAAATTAATCAACTCCTCCATGACCAAATCAAAAATAAAATTTAACACTTTTTGAAATCGGCAAAGTATTATAGCATAATTTTAGATTGTACACCTGATATTTCTGGGGTGGAGAATAGATGACTATTGTTGTACGTTTTGTCATTTAGGTTCCTGTTCACAAAGTGTTAAAATTACAGAACATTTTCTTGGATTTGTGCTTTAACTGTAAACCACTGGCTTAGGACTTACAGAAGTTATTTTGCAAGAACTGAATGAACTGAGAAAACCTTTGTAAAATATGAGAGGACAATGGTATGATAATGGGACAAACATGAAAGTGAAGAACTTTTTGTCCCATGTTCTAGCCATTCACCCAACTTAGTCATGAACGATGCTGCTAAAGCCGCACAGTTTGCAGTTTCTTTCTTTTACTTGTGTAGTGACAAAAATTCAACTTTTTCTCAGTCTATTCATCGTTGGGCTATACTGAAAAATCATATTTATAGCATAACATTGAAACCTTTGTCCGCAACTAGATGGGAACTAGATGAAAATTGATGCAATTACTCCGATCAGATACCAAATTGAAGAAATCTACGATGCTGTTGTAGAAATCACTGTCAATAAAAACAACGCTAAAGTGGTTTAAAATAAAATCCGTGATTTTACTTTTCTTTGCTCTGTGGTAATATGGCACATTTTACTTCACATCAACGTAGTCAGCAAATTCCTGCAGAGTATTTATATGGAAGAATGTATCAAGCTGTGAGTTTATTAGGAAAAACGGAAATCCATTTTAAGTCTCTCAGAAGTGATTTAAAATTCGAGGGCTATTTGACAGACGCAAAAGAGACGCATGATTTATCAGATAAATGTTTTAAGCTGTGTGATGCTTTAACTTTTGATGAGTCAAAAGATCTAAATTATGCTGATCTAAAAGATGAGCTCAAAGTACTTTACACGATTGTGAAGCCCAAGAATACACCTCTAGAGGCCCTGAAAATGATTAGAGAGTATAATTTTGATTTCGCACCCAACGTTAGTGTAGCTTTGAGGATTTTATTAACCCTAGCAGTGACAGTAGCCTCTGGGGAGAAAAGCTTTTTCTCTCTCTCTCTCACTAATAAAAAATTACTTAAGGGGGTATTTAAACGCCACAGTCAAAATGGTTGGTGATCATAGGAACTAAACGTTTAACAATTCTTTCAGTAGATGGCAGCACGTATATATATTCGAACATTTTAATAACGACGAATTTTAATTCTATTAACGACGGCGTTGTTGCCACGTACTAAATAGAACTTATGATCTAAATGATCGTTACCGATCGATCGGTACTGTTCGCCTTCAATCGTACTTGTATTGTATTTACAGTGATGAGGGTGTTTAATTATTTACCTGGAAATGGTAACTTCTTACTAATAATAGATAGCATTGTATAACTAGACAAATTTTTATCTTTTTTTAAACAATGCTAATAGATACAAAACGTTTCATTTGGAAATATTTTATCACTTATTGTATTTAGATTATATTTGTAATAATGTGATTTGTAATTTTGTGACAATTATTAATTCTTTACCGGGTCAAAATTTTTTATTTTAAACTGATAAAGAAATTTGCAATTGTTTGAAATACAAGTAAATATATACATTGAATCACACTTTTTGCTCTAAATTTTAAATAATCGCTTGGATTAACATGAAATTTGGCATACAGATAGGTAACATGTCAAACAAGAAAAGTGATAGTGTGCCGATGTAAGATTTTGCCCTGAGGGTGAGTTTTATTCCATCTCGGGGGTGAAAAAGTATACGTTCAAAATAAGTCTGAAAATGGATAAACTGACTAATTCTAAGCAACTTTTGTTCTATAGGATTTTTTCACTAAATTAATATTCGAGTTATTTGCGAGTAAAAAACACGTTTTTAGGCGGCTACAAATAACTCAAAAATAAGTATTTTATCCGAAAAAAACATTTTTAGCAAAAATATGTAGCTTCTAAAAAAGTATAAAAAATGGTGTATTAGACCTGGATCCCGCATACCAAAAAAACTTGATTAATAGCAAGCTGAAAATTTGTTAATAGCTTAACGGTGTCTAGTCGGACAAACTTTGATGTACGGGAGGGAACACTGGAACAGGGAAACTTCGTAACAGGGGGTTACGAAAACGTCCCAGGTATTTTGTCGGACAGAACATCCAATTGATTTGTTACCCTTTCATTAAACTCTCATGCAAACATCAGACTGCTAAACAACCGACTTGATTACTGTCATTTGACATGTTCTTCGTGTTCCACTCATTAAAATAGACAGTTGGTGATAAACACCAGTCTGATTTTTACATGAAAGTTTAATGAAATGCTAACAAATCAATTGGAAGTTCTGCCCGACAAAATATATGGAACGTTTTCGTAATCTGACGTTCCAAATTTTTAAGCTGTTCCACAAATAAAACTTCCCCTGTTCCAGTGTTACCATACATCAAAGTTTGTCCGACTAAACACCGTCAAGCTATTAACAAATTTTTAGCTTGCTATTAATCAACTTTTTTTAGGTACGCGGGATCTAGGTCTATATATTATGAACTCTATGGACCCAGTTGAAACAAAGTTGTAGCTAATAAAAAATAGTTTCATATCCGCCAAATTTCAAAGTGAATATTTCAACGTGAAATAACCAAAAAATGATGCACTTTTTTGGGGAAAACTCATTACAACTTTTTTTAAAGTGTTTAAAACATATTTATTTTTGTTTTTTTTTTTAGTTTGTAGCATCAAAACTAAGCAAATGCTCAAAATATAGTTGGTCCCTTTTTTTTTGGTCAAAAACCTCGGCAAAATCACCCCCAATTATCATCTTAAATCAAATCAATCGTAACCACTTCACAAGTTACTTTCTATCTATCTTTGAGCCTTAGGACCAGTATTTTATGTCCTGGTTAGCTAATCGGGGTTTAATCGGGACAGAAAACTACCTCTTAGGGTCTCTTGCGTTGTCCTCCTCCTCCTAAGTGCCTTCTCTATTGAGGTTGGCGATCAATATGGCAAATTTCTCTCTGTTCTGGGCTTGATGAATTAAGTCATTCCCCGTTGTGTGGGTCCAATCTCTTGATGTTTCGGAGCCATGATTTTTTCTTTCTTCCTATACCCTTTTTACCTTCGATTTTGCCTTCTAATATTACCTGAAGCTACTCAAATTCCCTATGGCGCATTATGTGTCCTAGATATGACGTCTTTCTAATTTTGATTGTATTGATCAGATGAGGACGTGTGTTCATTTTTTACAGTACTTCTTCATTTGTAGTTTTGGTGGTCCAGCTTATTCTTAGCATTCGGCGGTACATCCACATTTCGAATGAATTCAGTTTGTTGACATCATACTGTTTTAATGTCCAGGTCTCACAACCATATAGTAATAGAGACCACACATAACACTTTAGTGTTCTCAATCTTATTGTGACTGATAGCTTGGGGTTACAGAGCATTTTAAGCATGTTCATGAAGCCAGATCTTGCTATTTCAATGCGTCTTCTAATTTTTTTGAGTGGTCTAGCTGACTGTTTAGCTCTGTGCCCAGGTATATGAAGCTTTGGGAGCTCTGAAGGGTGATACCATTGATTTGTATGTTGGAATGTCAACACGGGAAGTTTTTTCCTCGGAAAATTTTACATTTTCATCTCATTTCTAATTCTTGTTCGTCATGTGCCTTGTCCGTTGTGGAAGTTGGCTATCATCATAGCAATTTTAATTTTGTTTACAGCGTGTCTATAACTCGATCGATGTTAGTCAAAACCATTGGCGTAAGTTTTGAAGCCATGAGTGTCTTCTTCTTCCGGGTCCACGTTTACTCTCTATTTTACCCTATATTATCAGCTGCAGTATACGATATTTATCATGTCTCATAATATATGACCGAGGTGTTCACGTTTTCGTTTTTTAATTGTGAAAGATATTTCTTTTTGTTTTCCCATTCGGCGCAATACCTATTCGTTGGTGGTGTGAGTCGTCCAGAATATTTTGAGGATACGTCGGTACACCCACATTTCGAATACATCTAGCCTTTTCGATAATGTTTCCGTTATTGTCCAGCTCTGCTTTATACAACAAGACTGGAAGTACATAGCATTTTAGCAGCCATATTTTTAGTGGGACAGATATGTCGCAATGATTGAATATATTTCTCATGTTAAATGTAGCTCTGGTTATACTCTGAATATATTTCGGTTTTTAATCCCATTTCGAGTTGACGACTGTTCCAAGGTATACATATAATTCTACGTGTTGAATTGGTTTTTTATTTTCAATTGTCTTGCAGGTTTTTGAGTTTTGCTCACTAGTGTCTATTTTTGTTTTATTTATG
This sequence comes from Diabrotica virgifera virgifera, assembly GCF_917563875.1. NCBI lineage: Eukaryota > Metazoa > Arthropoda > Insecta > Coleoptera > Chrysomelidae > Diabrotica > Diabrotica virgifera. Next base: position 136,160,660 of record NC_065450.1, read on the forward strand.
TTGAAGGTTAAATTCTCTTTTTTCACTCGCTCTTTGTAGGTACCCTGTCCATAAGATGCTGAAGTTCATCAATACTGCTAGCAACCACAACTGTATCGTCTGCATACCGGTTTATCTAATTATTACTCCAGTAAATTTCAGTATTTTTTTTCACTTACGGAAATTTGTGACATAAATTAATCAATGATTATACAATATTGTTTTGTCTACAATTTTTTTATTAGGATAATGCCTCAACAAATACTAATGGCCATTGGCATGTGTAATGTGTGTAAAAATGTCGATGTCATCGTCTTAACAAAAAGCTAATTGTATCCGAACAATGCATTATTTGCGTTATTATAAAAATTAAATTTGCCAGAAAGTGAATAAAACTTAAATTGTTTTTAGATACGCCCCACATAACATGCTAGAGCTTAGGTTATCTATGTATTATGTCAAAACTAGTATAATCCCCCAGTAAACACTTTAAGGCATTTTGAGCCTCGTTTAACTTTCAACCATTTGTATAACGTCACGGTTTCAAGTCTAAAATATGTATATTTGTATTGTTAAGACACTGAGACGTTATACAATCATGATTGAAATTGAATGTCAAACAAGGCCCAAAATGTGTACTGAGAGGGGGTGGGGCCACTTTTCTAAACAAAACCGCGTGATTCATCGTATTTCCGTGGTTACAAAACTCGTTTTCAATTGTTTGCAGATTTTCTTAAAATCCGGCAAACGCGCATCTGTCGCCATTTAATACATCACTGCTGCCATCTACTAAATGACACGTGAACTCATCTTCTCATCTATTAAGTGACAGCGGAACTAATTTATCACTAGAAAAATGCCAACTTAATGCTGTAATATGAACAAAATCCCCAGATTGCAGCTTTTAACAATAATTTTTACCTTTAGGTACAGTTAATTTAAAAATTATGGCAGTACGGACAATGAAATTTTGTTTAAAATAAAGCTTTTTGCGTAGTTAATCGTTTCTGATAGTTATTTTCTACCGAAGTTCAAAAATTATTATGCAAAACGAATTTTTACAACAAGTTACTAAGTAAGTTATGACATGGACTCCTTTAAGTACAGTTATAAAAAATATACTACTTTCTTTGGAAATTTTAACTAGATACTATTAAAATAGAAAGTCTACAGTTCACGTACATACCCCTAAGTTGAAGATTGGTTTTGAAATAGTGACGGTAACTGTACCTAAAAACTATATAAATTTTAACATTGTGTCATACCACCTTAAGATCAACTATGTCACAGGAACGTTTGAGTGCTCTAGCGACAATCTCTGTTGAACATGAAATAGCTGAGTCCTTGGATCTTGGAGAATTATTAAAAGACTTTTCCCGTGACAAAGATACGTAGAGTGCTACTTACTTAAAAATGTAAGTGTGTAATTATGGATATGGATAGTGAGTTTTTGGATATTAAAACATGTTAATATATAGTAATGTATTAAAATCTCATGAAAATTTTGCAAATATGTGTTTTTAAGCGTGTATTGTTCAATTAAAGTAGAAAATGGCATATTAAATAATTTAGCACAAGGCACACATCAATAAAAATAAAATCTTGATGATCGCTGAAGTAACGTGGTGAGTCATGAGTCTACTAAGGGGGGGGGGGGGGGCTGAGGTCGCCGATCTTGCCCAGGGCGGCAAAATCCCTAGGGCCGGGCCTGATGGTAGAGATACATCTGCAGGGTACCAGGTTTCTCCTCATATGCTAATCTGACGCGTTCGAGTAACTGCAAAAATCCCCGCTTGGGCTCCCCTACCATAACTTATACGTATATAATTAGTTTTATAACCATTATAATATATTTTATAATAACCATTATTTTTTGTTATTAATAATACAAAAACATAATAAGTATTTTATAGATTTATTGAAAATAACATCACAAAAAACTTATTTGGAAAATATTACAAAATGTGTATAGAAATATAAAATTACAAAATATTTTTCCTAAATTTATATGATACTACTTTCAAATTCTAATCTATTTATTTTACATTCTCTTAATTCTAAAATTTTTTCATTTAGAAAATTTATTTTTGCTGTACTTTACGCAAATTTTTTTTTTGTTGTGGAAACAGAATTCATTTTAATGTAGGTATTTATTTGAAATTGTAAAATTATATCAATAAAATTATTAATGTTAGGAGGAGAGCAGTAGAAAGAAGAATTATACTTGGAATGAAAACTTTCGCATGGGTTTGTGGTTCTTTGTAAGGATGAAGAGTGCTCAGCCCAAAGATGTGGAGGAAATGTCGAATTTTCAGATATGTAATTATCAACAAGATAATCACAAAACTGGGTGACTTTTTCATCGACTGGTTTAAATTCTACCAAATCTATAGCAAAAAAATCGCTAACATCTTCAGGATGTAAGAATGATAGACCAAAAATATAAATAAGAAAATGCGTAATTTCGGTTGAGTCAACACCTATTTTCTGGTATTCTGGGGCTAATCCCAGTGCTTGAACCTTTGTATATATGTGGTTCTAGCATAATACAAATTTTGTCTCTCCCTATTGATATCACTGATAGTAAATGTCTGTATATTTGTCTTCTTAAGTTCTTTACAGATGAACTTCGTTGGTTTTTCGCTGAGATCTTCCACGGCTGCGCTTTTTATTAAATTGCTTACGGCTTTTCTATTGTAAACTTCGGCAGACAACTTCTCGTGATTATGATCTAATATTGATTCAATTATCGTATTTTCACATCCCTGTGTTTTCACAAATTCTTTGCAGGTTTTTTTAGTAGGTACATGTCTACCGTTTTACTGTATATTTGGCCAACATTTTTTGAAAACCGAATGTAAAACCATCAATTGATAGTAAAGGTTTGCCCTTTTGACTGACACTTATCGTTGATTCCATTGTTAATAATCGATGTTATGCCTTACACACAATTTGATCTTGAAATCGACGAACTGACAAGCTTGAATTAGACAAACTGACTGATGCAGGAACTAATAAACTTTCACGTATGTATTTATACAACATTTAGCCCATTAGCACAATTATTTACAAAAGAGAATATAAACAAACAAAAAGATTAAGGTAAAAATACCTATTCATGGAATCGTTAAGAAGAGATTAGAATCGGAAATGGAATTACCCAGAAAATACCCAGAGAATATAAACAAACAAAAAGATTAAGGTAAACGTACCTGTTTATCGAATTATAAAATGGAATTATAAATATGGAAGAGATTATAATCGGCATTGGAATTACCCAGAAAAGCTGGATATTAGATTAAGTCCAGAGAAATAAGATTTTTCTCGTGACACATCCCCCTCCAGGCCGATTGAGTAGTTGGACATCTATATTTAATAACCTATATTATGTTTCCTGTAGCCGATTTTGATAATATACATAGTTAAAAACAAATGAAAATCAAAAAACGGTAAATTTTCGCTTCTTTCGTCTATTACCAAAAAGTGAAGCATTCTAAACAAATTTGAGAGCAAGAAACTCATAAATCATATAAAACACTTCAGTATGGTGTTCGCTGAATCTGTCTATCCTTATGTGTTGCTTAGAAAATTGCGAAATAAGTCATACATTTTGTGATTTTATAAATGTTCATAACTTATGTAAAAATTAATATAGGACCTTCTTATTACACGGAATGAGAAGTCTGAGACTTCTTGTGCTTAAATTATATTTTAAATTTCAAAACAATTGGTCAAATAGTTTAAAAGTTATTTAATTTGTTTACCCCAAATTCATGTTTTTGCAACACAATAAGTAAGTCAGAAAATTATGATGTTATAGTAATACTTCGGACAGTTTATTAAAGAACATTTATAGTATTAACTTAATTAAAAAAAAATGACAAAAAGTAATTTTAAACAGTGTAAAATTATTTTGCAAAAACATGTCGAGTTTTTGTTTTTGCTTACTTATAAACAATTAGAATAACTTTTTAACCGTCACCCGTAGAAAAATTATTTTTCATATTTAGAAAGACTGAATTTTTATACACATTTAGAAAGAAAAACAATCGATCGGATAGCTCAGTGCGACTAGCGGCTGACCCACATCTCACTTCGCCGTGAGGTATGTGCGTTCAAGCCCAGCCCAGGCCATCGGAAAAACAAAAAGGCTAACGCGTCAGTACAAAATTCTAAATGTGAATCTGGCGCTTAGACTGGAATATGCGGGCATCTGATCGACCTATGAGGGAGCAGTATGGCAAGCGATAAGGGCTTGCGGCTCGATGAAACTCCCCCATAGATCCCTACCGAAGGGCGTTGACGCCTAAGAACGGTGTATACATACAGAAAGAAAAGCAATTGTCCTAGGACAATTAGGGACGAAGTTAGCCCCCCCCCTTTTTAATTCACATGTCCTTGGAAAATAATTTTGCAATAATTAGAATTATTTTTTGTCATTTTTTTAATTAAATTAATTGTGTAAATCTTCTTCTTTCATAAACTACCTAAAGTATTACTGTATCATCATCATTTTCTGACTTATAGTGTTGCAAAAAAAATGAATTTGGGATAAACAAATTAAATAACTTTTAAACTATTTGACCAATTGCTTTAAAATTTAGGGTATCATTTAAGCACCAGAAGTCTCAACATTCCGTGTAATAAGAAGGTTCTAAGTTAATTTTTGTATAAGTTATGAATATTTATAAAAACACAAAGTTTATGATTTATTTTGCAATTTTCTAACCAAGAGATTAATAAGGATATACATATATTCAGCGAACACCATATTGAAGTTTTTTATACGATTTATGAGTTTCTTACTCTCAAATTTGTTTAAAACACTTAACTTTTTGGTAATAGACGAAAAACCGAAAATTTACCGTTTTTTTATCTTCATTTGTTTATAACTATGTACATACCTATATCATCAAAATCGGCTGCAGGAAACATATAAGTTATTCTTATAGATGTCCATACTACTTAAAAGTTGTGTCACCAACAGGATATTTTTTTTTCCTTATTTTTCTGAACTAATTGTCGGGTAACAACTTTCTTTTCTAAAAATAAATATGTCGTACTGTGAAATGTTAATGTGAAACAAATTTTATGTAGGCATTAAGAATTAGAAAAATCAAAATAGATAGATACTACCTATTTAAATCAAAATAGATAGATACTACCTATTTAAATTATGATTTGGCAACATTGGATCATTATACAGAGATTAAATAGACAAAATATCAGCCTAAATGATTAACGAAACAGAGGCATTTCAATTGTACCTGGGAGGCATTTCATGTATGAAAATATTTACCTGAAAAAGTGGGAGGCATTTCGATAACGCCGGTCACTTCTTAGGGTCGATTTCTTATACCTGCGTTAATCTATGGTTCAGTTGAACCAGGTTCACCGGTGATCTGTGGTTTTGTTTGGAATGCATTTCTCATTGCACGTTCCTGTCAGCGCTTGTTCTACAGCTTTCAAGAAATGCCAATAGATGGCAAAAGGTAAAAAACTGTCGCCATTTTGAACTACCTTTTTTATGCTGTTCTTGAATAAAGTTAAATTTACGTATTTATAGTCAAATAGTCATTTTAATAATTATAAATAAATATTATAAAAACAAAAATAATGTTATCGTTTATCGTTAGGCTTAATATAATAAAATAGGATATATTTATATTATGACAGCGTTTCGTGTTAATACAACGCATGCGTAGTCCATGAAATCATCTGAACTGAGTTATGAAATCTTTGAACGGCCGAATTCCACCGTTCAAGCATCGTTCAAGTTTAAACTACCATCGGTTGAACGTGCGAATTGAGAAAGACGATTTTGACTTTAAACTGACGTTTACTAGAAGTTCAGGTTAAACTGGAGTTGAACTCGATATGAGAAATTGGCCCTTACTCAGTAAAGGCCCTTACTCAGTAAACAGCAGTAAATTCTTAATGTATGTATCAAGCGTAGCAGTGACGTTTATAATCGCAAGTTTTTTGGGAGTTTGCGGAAACCTTTGAGTGTCCATGTTTCTGGCAAGGAAAATTAATCGTGCCTTGAAAAACCGTCATCGTTTAATATTTACGCACCGCAAAAAATATTACCTACTTATCCGAATGAATTAAATAGATACTTTTATATTATTAGGTAATACATGCATACATATATTTTTTAAGTATTTTTTGATTTTCTGTTAATTTTTATTTATTGAACTTTGACACATTATTGATTTATTTCTAAAGAGGTACAAAGATCGCCGAGTCAACTAGTTTAAAAATAAAAATCGACTTGTTTCGGAATTTTTCTCTAAAATCGGCCATTATGTAGCAAATGAATTTATTCCAACCTAAACGTCCTCACTGTATATTTACAAATGGAAAGATGCTAGGTATGTACAAATGTAAATCATCCTTATACCAAAAAAATGGTGTAATATGTATTTAAGAAAATGAACAAATTTCGTATTTGCAAATAATAGTGATCCCACTAGATAATGTATGGATATATTATATATGTCAAAGGTATTAAATTATTTAAAAATGACGCTACACTAGAAAAACTCAACAAACGTGTAAATATTTCGAAAATTTTAACTATATACCTATAAAACCGTATACAAACTAATCCACATATTTTAAAAAATTATATTCACAAATAATTTACTAAGTACATAGGGTGTTCTATCTAAAAAGACAGAGCTTTGGTTCACTACGTTGTTTTTATTGACCCTGTATAATCTAATATAATTTTAAATTATAGAAGTCTTCAATACATGTTAGTTTTGTTAAAGACATTTTTCTATATACCCCATAGGTTAGCCGTAATCGAAGAAAACCAGAGGTTTGGCGCACCTTGTTTATTTATTTATAGTCCAGGGAAATAAGATTTGTGTCGCGACACTACTATATATGCCCATATTATAAATGTTAAAATGCCCGTCACAGTTCGGACGAGAATTTTAGTTATTAACACATAAATGTCAAAAATGGCAGTTTTTTCGTTTAAATCGCTAGAGGTAAAAATATTTTATACAAATAAAAATTTTATATTACTTTTGCGAAAATGAACTTAACACTTTGATATTGCATGAAAAGTAGAGTCAAACAGTTCGTATAATACACAAAACATTTCAATTTTAACTATTTATAATGGGAAATAAGCCACAATATTATTGAAACATGATTTTTATTAACGTTTCGACGCCCAAATCGGGTGCCGTTGTCAAAATACAAAATACTACTAGCATAAACAAAAATGTTGTTGCTTAGTAAAAAAATTCTTCTAATAATTTATTTAATTTGACTCATTTATATCGGCAATTCAGATACATATGATACATTTTAAAATAGAAGACTTTAAAATGATATTGTCAGTATTTATGAGTTGCGTTCCTGGGACGACTTTACTGAAAGATAGTTCATTCGATTACATGAAATCAACCCCAACTCAAGAATATCCGTCACAAAAAAATCATAGCGTGTGATCTGTCTTTAAAAAGACAACCACATGCAACGGTGACATTAAAATTCTCGCGTTAGAGATCTCATAGTAAATCACAAGGCAAAACCAGGAAAAACCTCGTGATACTATCCCGACATCGTCAGTATTTGGTCTTACATTTAATTTACTCTCAAAATTAATACCAAATTCTGACTTTACTATAATTTTGTTTAAATTATAAATAATATCAATAATACATGGATATATTTATAAGTAATACTAAAATATAAAATAAGTACTAACTCTACTATTGACTTACTAATTGTGGTATTTTCTTTCTATTGACTTCCTCTTTCAGTATGGGTATCCACATCCTACTGCATTCCACGGAGGAATTTGCGACACAATTGGTTTCGTTTAGCATAATTAGAGCCGCTTCTTTGATTTTTCTCTTTTTACTATCTGTTTCTTTCAGGACTATACTTGAATCTCTCCACTGAACTCTATGTTCATTATCCCATGCGTGTTGACATATTTGAGATCTATCAAATTCTCTATTTTTAATATAAGATTGATGTTCACTTATTCTAACGTTTAATGGTCTTGATGTTTCACCTATATAAAACTGTTCGCATTCACAAGGTATTTTATAAATACAATTCTTTGTCCTTTCTTGTTCATTGTTAGGTTTAGTTTTAGATTAAAAAAAAAACATTTCAAGACGATTCGTCAATTAGTTTAAATTTTATTCAGTTTGTTTATCCCAAAAAGTTTTTTTTGAATTGTTGTTGCTCAGCAAATAATAATGATACTTAATATTGACTACGAACTAAATCTACTTTGGGATTTGATAAGCTGGTGATTTTACACGAATTTTCCAAAAAAAAAACTTTTTCTTAGGATAATTACGGTCAAAGTTAGCCACTTTTTTTATTTTCACAGTTACTTCTATATACATAAAATTCTCTTGTAACATTGTTAGTTACCATACTCCTCCGAAACGGCTTGACCGATTTTTATGAAATTTTACACATGTATCCTGTAGGACTGGAAATATGTTGTAATCTATTTTTCATACCCGTAAGTTATAATCCCTTACATCCCCGTATGGGATGTAAGGGATTGTGATGCGCAATATATAGCCTCTCCAATCAAAATGTCAACCTCACCTGCCCGTGTGATGATCATGATTCTGATCATCCGGTGCATCCTTCGTCTTCAGGTGCCATCTCCGCTACGGAGGTTGGCAATCATCATAGCTATTTTAATTTTTGAGGCAGTAGCTCCAAATAGTTGTTTTGAGCTGCATCCAAACCACTCTCTCAGGTTCTTCAACCATGAAATTCGTCTTCTTCCGATGCTTCTTCTGCCATCTATCTTTCCCTGCATTATGAGTCGTAGGATGCCATACTTCTCGCCCTGCACTTGGGTGCATCCTGCTTGACAACAAACGAGGCTCTGGCGTCCGAGTGATTGCCGGTATAAGCAATCCCCCCACTTACTGACCAACGGCTTCGGGCGGACGAGTTGGTAAGTGGTGGGGCACTCTTGTGTCCTGGAATTGAGAAATTGAGTCCGAAGGCGAAAGAACTATAAATTAGTCAACGGCATAAGGATGCAGAAAGCAAAGGAGAACTACTGCAAAAAAGGCCTTTTGGCACTCCTAGTTTTAACTATCATGGCTGTAAATAATTTAAGTCAAAATATTAAAGATCATGGATCTCGGAACCCAAAATTCGGCAAGAGAGGACAATCTCAAGACTGCAGGGACTCTCAGGTCGTTAATATGCGAAATAGTTGCAAAATAGCCACATGGAACGTCAAAAGCATGTTTGAGTCAGGTAAAATATAAAATGCCATAAAAGAAATGAAAAGAATGCAAATCAGCATCCTCGGAATAAGTGAAATGTGGTGGCCGGGATCAGGAGTATGTGACGTAGATGGATATCAAGTGTACCATGCCGGAAATACCGATGCCAATCACTATAATGGAGTTGCAATCGTAGTAGCAAAACACTTAGCTCAATCAGTATTAACTTATATCCCCATATCTGACAGAGTAATGCTAGTAAAATTTAGTTCAAAGCCGTTTATTACCAATGTAATTCAAGTCTATGCCCCAACATCATCCAGTGATGAAGACAAATTAGAAGCATTTTACAAAGATCTTACTGATGCTCTAGATCTTGTCAAAGCAGCAGAAAATACCATAGTCCTCGGAGATTTACAAAGTCGGCAAAGGACGCTGTTTGAACATTGTGGGGGATTATGGCTTGGGAAACAGAAACGAACGTGGAGATAGACTTGTTCAGTTCTGTCAATAACACGATTTCATTATATCGAATACTCACTTTAAACTACCACCGTGAAGACTCTACACCTGGAAGTCAAATGCAGAATCAGAGGACAAAATTATTAGGAACCAAATCGACTGCATTCTAATAAAAAATCGATTTAGAAGCTGCATCAAATCAGTTAAAGCTTATCCAGGTGCTGATATTGGGCCTGATCACAATCTCATAGTAGCTGTAACCCAATTAAAATTAAAAAATGTGATCAAAAAGAAGTCTCGCAAAAATATCGATACAGCCCAATTACAAGACGAGAAAGTTAAGGAATCAGTTCAAAGACAACTGAACAAAAATTTAATCTGGGAAAATATCGGTGAGAATGTCGATGAGGGCTTAAATAAAATCATAACAACAGTAAAAGAAATCTGTGTCAGGCAAGGCAGGTCAAAGCTAAAATGCAGGCTTGGATGACAGAAGACATACTGGATTTGATGGAACAACGGTGATTAGCGAAAAACAACGAAACACTTTATAACAGCACACAAAAAGAAATTCGACGTAAAATACGAGAAGCAAAGAGTCAACATCTAGCCAAACAGTGTCAAGACATTGAAGAACTTAAAAACAAATATGACACGTTTAACATGTATAAAAAAGTGAAAGAAGCGGCTGGTATCTTCAATAAGAAACAAACTGCATTGCTACAAGATGAACATGGTAAAGTAATATTTGAAGTAGAGGACAAACTTAAAGAATGGGAAAATTACGTTACGAACCTATTCGAAGACGATAGGAGTAGTTCACCACCTTATAAATAATAGCAATGTTTTAGAGGCTATAACTTTGTTTTTCAATACCATTTATGCCAGCGGACAACTTCCTAATGGCTGGTCTGATTCACTGTTTATAGCTCTACCTAAGAAGACAACAGCAAAAACCTGTGCTGATTATAGAACCATCAGTTTGTTAAACCATTTATTGAAAATTTTCTGAAGGTAATACATGGTCGTATCTACAATAAATGCGAGGAATACGAATACCTGGATGGCACAAAGTTTGGTTTCCGTAACGGGTTTGGAAGGAGAGAGGCATTGTTTGGAATGCACGTACTTGCTCAAAGATGTCGAGATGTATCTGTAGACATATACTGTTGTTTTATTGACTTCCAAAAGGCATTTGATCGTGTTTTTTTATTGGCTTTAGGATTAGACCATGCGGCCAGAAACAAAGTAAATATTACATATATAAACATAATATATCTTATCTAAACTATCTAATTAGTAATCTAAGTTAAGGTTATCTAAGTCTGACCGACCTTTTTGTTAAGAATAGATATAATAAATATTTTATTTTCAAAGTAAATTTTTGCTAAATTAATCTTAATTAAAATTTTTGTGATACGGACAAAGGTCACACTTTTCTCATTCAAGGGTTTTTATTTTTTCTTAATAATTATTGATTACCTACATACCCACCCCACACGGTAAGGCAGGCATGTAGGCAATGAAAAGGAAAGACATTTAAGGTTACAAGCATAATCTAGTCATTCTATAACTTAATTTTACAGTCATATAGGAAAAACAAAATAAAATCAAAAATACGTTTATCACTCAGTGCCAAAAGATACATAACATTATAGGGACCGTAAACGTTTAAATTTCTTAAATTTTTGGTAAGAATGTCCGACTGATGTGAGTACTTCTTACAATTAAAAAATATATGATCCAAGTCAGCCGTTTCATTGCAAATATAACAAAGATTGTTATCAATTATTTTTATTTTGTATAAATGTACCGAATAGCAAGCATGTCCAAATTTCATCCTAGATATGGTTGTTATGGAACTTCTCGTATATTTGATCGTGTTAAGCACTCTATATTGATCGAAGCTCTAAAAGACATAGGCTTGGACGGCAGAGATGTTCGAATAATTGCAAATTTATATTGGAATCAAACAACATCAGTTTTAGTAGATGGTGTGGAATCACAGGCTCTTAATATTAAAAGAGGAATACGGCATGGATGCCTCTTGTCACCACTGCTTTTCAACGTGAAGTCATCAATAATTTGCGATATGCGCACGATACAGTACTCCTAGTTTCTAGTCAAGAAGATCTGCAAACACTACTTGATAGTGTCGTTGAGAGTTGTAGGGAGGCAGGTCTGGATCTGAACATACGGAAAACCAAAATACTCGTAATAAGTAAACAGCAGCATATAAAACCGTCTATATATGTAAATAATACCAAACTTGAGCAAGTTGATAAAATCGTTTACCTTGGACAGCAACTAAATTGTAACGCAGAAAGTCACGGCGAAATTTGATCTAGGATAGAGCAGGCTAGAGCCGCTTGTAGAAGGATGTCCAAGGTGTTATGTAACAGAGACCTAAAATTGGCATTGAGGATCCGCCTACTTCGCTGCTACGTGTTCTCGGTCTTACTTTATGGTGTCGAGTCCTGAATAAGACTGTGAATAAAATCGATCTAAATCGCCTTGAGGCTTTCGAAATGTGGTGCTATAGAAGAATTTTAAAAGTTTCCTGGGTGGAGAAGATTCGAAACTCCACAATACTAGAACGTCTCAGCAAGACTACTGAGATCATAAAAAGCATCAAGCAGAGAAAGCTGGAGTACTTGGGACATGTAATGAGAGGTCCCAAATATAGGTTGCTACAAAATATTATGCAAGGAAAAATAGCAGGCAAACGCGGTCCAGGACGAAGAAGAACCTCATGGTTGAAGACCTTGCGAGATTGGTATGGTGTTGATACAAGCATGCTCTTTAGGGTGACAGTGAATAAAATTAGGATAGCTATGATGGTAACCAACGTTCTGAAAGGACATGGTACATGAAGAAGAAGAAGTAAGTTATAAGGGGGGTACCCCCTAACATTTTGCAATCTTAGGTGGGGATATGTACACATAACGTACTCTACAAGACTACGAGTACCTACGTAGAAATTAAAAAAATATTATTATCAATATCCATCAACAAGCTTCTAAGATAATAATCGCAGCATATGTTTGAAGAATCAGTTTCATTTTTTAAGGGCACGAATTTTGATAATTCCCGTCCACCGGCCCCGAGCCGATTTCGTTAAGACGACATTTTTAAAACTTTAATAACCTTTCTGTTGAAGTTCAAAGTTTACTCAAAATGGTTACACATAAACTATATACCTGGAACGTCAAAATGGTGCTAGTTAGGTTGCTTAGTTATTATAAACAGAATAGCTGTGAATTAAATAACAGAAAGTGGCTAACTTTGTCCTTAATTGACCTAGGCGAAATTTTTTTGTGATAATTTGTGTAAAAATATCAACTTTACAACTAACAAAGTGGATTTAGTCTACAGTTAATATTAACAAGTTAATCAAATTATTTATAAGCCAAAAAATTGCTTTACTTTATTAAAATATTTTTTTAATAGCAAAAATGATTTTTTGTTGACTTTTTTTTAATAAAGAAAATATTGGTCTTTTTCTTTCATGTGGTACCAGAAAAATCGCTTTATAATTTATATTTTCTGAGCAATAACATTTGCAAAAGAAGCTCCGAGGGATAAACAAATTTAATAAGATTTGATGAATCTTCTATTTGGCGAATCCTCTTGAAATTTTTTGTGCATTATATGAACTATTTCACTCAACTTTTCATGCAATATAAAAGTCATAAGTTCATTTTCGCAAAAGCTATAGCAAATTTTTGATTTTCGAAATTTTAGTTTTATTTTGCAATTTCCGAAGCAACAAATAATCGGACCAAAATTCAAAAACTGCCATTTTAAACCTTTGCTCATCTACTAAAAAATGATTACCTGTAGCGATTTAAACGAAAAAACTGCCATTTTTGACGGTTATTTGTTAATAACTAAAATTCTCGTCGGAACTGTGACGTATATGTGTATAATGTATTAGGTATATAGTGCCCAAAAAACCCATTTGAAACCTGGCTGCTCAATTGCCCGAAGATGGTGCATTTCTGCCTTATTTCCCTGGTGTTATAGTACGCTCGGAATTCGGCTAGAAAATTTAAACCGAATATAACAAAATCAGTTCGGCAAAATTGTGTGAATATCAATAGGCCTGGATTCCGCGTACCAAAATAAGTTTATTAATGGCAAGCTAAAAATTTGTTACTAACTTAACGGTGTCTAGTCGGACAAACTTTGATGAATGGGAACACTGGAACAGGAGAAGTCTTAACTGTGGAACGTGATTTTAGTTGTGGAACATGTCATTCTGACAAGTTTATGATTGTGAAAACTATCAGGTTGTTTTTTTAAGTTTATTCAATAGCAAACTTTATATGAGGAGCAGACTTTCAAATCGCACTTTGTCCATATTTTTACATTACGACTTAAAGGTGGCGTTATATTTGTCAAAACATTCTTTATTAGGTATAACTTTGGTTGGGTTGCCGAAAACATAATTATTGATGACAATTATGAAATTAGTTAATCAATTATGTTGATAATTGTTATGTTAATTGACTAACTCTGTGCTCTGTGCGTAAAGAGAGTTAAGTCCTAAAACACTGTTTTGAGATAAACGCGTTTAAAGTTTGCAATCGTCTGTTCAAGTTATACTTTTGGAGTTATTACAATAACGTATCCCTAAAAAGTTTTCTAAATAATTTTGATCAATTAAATATTTATTTCTTTCAATAGAATAGTCAATAAATAATATTAATAAACCATATCGGTATTATAAAAAAAATAATAAACTTTTTCTTACATGGACTTAACACAATTTGCACAAATATCATGAACTTAACACGCTTAACGCAAAACACAAACTATTACGAGAAGCATAAAAAATAATATTTATTTAATAATAATAATGGGGATTCTTAAGACCAAAGTAACAGGTTTTAATAAAAATAGAAAAATGCAAAAACGCAAGATAAAAACTTCTGTTTATTCATCATAAACCGAGTAAATAATAATACTAAGTAAGTAAAATAATACCAAAAATAAAGAAAAACTAATATAAAGGAAAAAAAATAATATTTTTTTTATTATTTAGTATTTACATTTTTTCTCTTCTTCCTGCCAGTTTGCTTGGTTGGTTTATTTTCTTGGGAAACTGTCATTTTTTTCGTGGGTTTCACATTTACCTTCATTTTTTTGTCGACTGGTTGTACTATCTCTTCATTTTCTTCATAAGGAATGTCATCAGGGTAGGTATCCTCTGCTTCATTTGAGGTAATTAAGTCTTTATAGAATTGGTGATATACTGGTGAAATGTATGGAAGCAGGTCGAGGAGGTCATTTTTTTTCTTCTTAGGTATAGGATTTTTTCCTGGGTAACGTAAACTAGGGTCCATTTTGCTAATGTTTTCTTTGCCTCTTATTTTGAAACTAATGCATTGAAATGGTTGATTACGGTCTAAGGAATTCTTATAGTAAATTATTACAGGCTAGTTTTTGACAAACTTCAGCCACTGTACAATATACAATTTTTCGAACTTTACCCGACAAAAAATCATGTTTTACTCAGGAGGAAAGTTACATTTCCCCCTCTGTACTATTTCAAGCAGAAAAAAATTATTGTTAAGCAATAACTATTACGTATGATGCAGTGTTGTAGTGTCAATGCTGATGACGTAGTGTTAATAAGAAATAGTGAAAAGAGACTTAGAACAAAAACTGGAACAGTGGAGACAAGCTCTGGAGGAAAAGTCTCTTAAAATTTAGTAGGGCAAAGACAGAGTATTTGGAGTATTTGAGAGAAATATATGAAGATGCATGCAGTAGAATTAGGGTTGGATGGATGAAGTGGAAGAAAGCAAGTGGTGTGTTGTGTGACAGAAAGTTCCAAAGAAGCTGAAGGGAAAATTCTGTAAAACAGTCATAAGACCGCCTATGATGTAGGTACAGAATTGAATGTTGGCAGTGAAAAAGAAAAAGGAACAACGAATTCATGTGGCGGAAATGAGAATTCTTAGATGGATGAGAGGTGTGACAAAAAAGGACAAAATTAGAAATGAGTATATTAGGGGAAGTCTAGGTGTGGCACCAATTGATGCCAAAATGAAAGAGCAGAGTTTAAGATGGATTGGTCATGTTCAATGTCGAGACGTTAATCACCCAATACAAAGAATAGCTGAAGTGCAGATTCTTGGGATTCTTGAAAGGAGTAGGAGAGGAAGACCAAAGAAGACTTGGGTGGGAGACGATAAGGCAGGATATGTTGGTAAAGGGTATTAACATTGATATGACCCAAGATAGAATTGTGTGGAGAAATTCAATTAGGGAAGCCCACCCTGCATAGGGATAAGGAAAAGAGAATGATGATGAATAACTATTAACTATAGCTCACTACAGTATGTTAGTGTTAAGAAAAACAACCGTATTATGAACGATCTATCAAAAAAATAACAAAGGGAGCTTTATATTTCTTTGTCTAAAAGTGAAACGGCTCATTCTTACCATCGAAAGTAAAAGTTTTTGCAATTAAAAGTTTAATAGATCATTGGTAGCACGGCCCAAATTCTACAGCACTATTAAAAATTAAATAAAACTTACCTAGACTTTCTTCAGACTCAAGTTCATCGTTTTTTAACATGTCCAATATGTGTTGTGCTCTGGATGACATGGTTAAACTTTTAACTAAATTCCTTGAAATAACCAACAAATAATCACAGAAGGTTAAACTTTTAACTAAATTCCTTCAACTAAACCAACAAAATAATCACAGAAGAAAACTCCAACTAAAATCTTTAAATCGTTATGTTGTTCATTAAAATACAAGCTCGTTTGAAAGGACCTAATCAATATGCCACTGACTAGTAAAATAGCCAAATCAGCTTTAACGGCGCGCAGCGTACAAAGAGTCAACGCAATAACTTATTAGTGTACAGTATGTTAAGTCTCAAAATTGTGGGACTTAACACACTGAGTCTTCCTATTTCTTAAATAATGTTTAGTGTAAAGTGTGATATGTCCAAGTTCAGGACTTAACACGCATTACACAGTTAGTATTGACTGTTTTTCATTTGTGTAAAATGCATATCTCAGTTTAGGAATGGAATTGGACTTTACAAATTATACACCATGTAGATATCAAATCCTAACATACAGATAGTGCATTACCTCATTTCGACCATTTTTGGACTTAACTCACTCTACGCGCAGAGCACAGAACTAATCTCAGAATTATAATTAACTATGTTTTAAGCAACCCAACCAAAGTTGACATTGACAGTTGTGACAGTAATTAAATATCTGATAGTGATTAATGTTGATTAGCGTTCGAACAACCGGCCCTTAGACATTCTAAGCGTACTTTCACGTATATTTTTGGCTTCAAAAATCAAGTAGACAAACAACGCATTTTTCCACTACCGAGAGACAAACAAATAGCACTATTTTGGACAAAATGCGATTAGTGTGTCTCGCAATGCTTTTTTACCACATAACGACTTTATTTTGCATTTTGTGTGACATATATTTTAACAAAAACCGTTTGTTTTTTATAAATGGCTTGAGCATAAAGCAGGAAGAGGTGTGGTTGAAATAAGTTCCGCGTTGACTGACTTTCTAAAAAAGACTGATTTAAGAAAGGACAAGTTTGTAAGCTAGGCTCTGATTTTACTTTCAGAGTTTTGTACAGAAATATTGACTTTTCTAAAATGTTTTTTTCAGTCAAAGTAACATAGTACTGCCGGAATTGCCAATGAAGCATGCTGTTAAGAAAAAAAAAACTGGATAGCTTATCACAATTTTTAGTTAGTTTATCTGGCAAAGAATGGGCGTTAGATCCAGAGTTTACGTGGTTAGATTCAATTTTGAAAGATAATACCGTGAAAATATAATTGAAAAAGACCAGACCTGCGATCAATGTGAAGATGAAGAAGAATTTTGCTGCCTTCTGGAGGATGATATCCATGTCATATGATTTTTTTTAATTTTCTATATTGCTTTCCAAACACGCAGAAATGCATCTTTTGTTTATATTTTTTATTTTTCTATCATTTAGGGACAATCAAACTACATTTTATCCTTTAAAGACAATCAAACAGCGTTTTCTCCATCAAAAAAATTTTTTTTGAAAAAACTAATAAAGTTTGTTGTTACTTATAAACAGGCAAATTGGTAATAAAAAAGTACATTTTTTCATATTTTGTGTGTTTCTCTTAACTTTATTAATAACGGAGTGGCAGTTCTTCTCATTTCCTGAAAAATGTAAAAAATGAATAAAGTGCGATTTGAAAGTCTGCTCCTCATGTTATATATAAAAAAATGTTTGTCCGGAAAATATGTTGTTCATTTTAATAAGTCCGACACGTAGAACATATAGACCAGGGCGCATCTGTAAAAATATTAGTACATTTGGACGTTGAGAGGTGACTCAATTTTTTTTGCAGAAATTGCTTGAAAATAAATCAAATAATAATATTTGAGCTATCCTCCCTCTCAAAAAGGTCCGGAACATTGTTTAAATAATCAAAATGTCAAAAAATTAAGGAAAAATTCGATTTTTTTCTTCGTTTTTTTATTATAACTTTAAAAGTATTTATTTCCAAGAAAAGCTGCATTGTCATAAAAGTTGTGTAATTAAATTTCCAATAATATAAAATTGGATAAAAATTTAAGAAATAGTCACCCTTGGTGCAAAATAGCAATAATTGGGAAAAAACCATACAAAAACAAGTATTCTCATTTTACGTTTTTCAACCATTTATACTACACTTAGGACCTTCATATTTCACCCAGAAAAGCTATATGATACAGTAAAACAATACTGTAAAGTTCATTAAGATCGGTTTAATAGATTTTGCAAAATAAATTTTGCAATCCAGTTTTCGCAAAAAAAATTCATTTTTTCAAAATGTTACAGGACTGAATATAAAGCAGATAGCAAGTTGAATTTTTTTTGCGTATAGAAGTGTACTGTACCTTTTATGCGCAATTTTGCAAAATTAAAGTCGATTAACACCACGGCGTCAGGAATTTTTTTAAATAAACATTAATTATTGGTGCTACGCGCAGGACAGCGGATAGTTTGCTCTGATTGGGCATTCCAATGACCTTTGGTAATGATTGATACATTTTAATTTTTATTACATTTCGATATAAATAAATAAATTTGTTTATTGCAAAATAAAAACACATACTCTATCCTTTGAAATAACACTTTTATTAGCAAAAACTTTCTTTGTTCATATATTTTAACTTAGAGAATAAAAGTTTATTATTTTTAAACATATGCAATTGTTTAAACAATATTTCACAAACAATAATAAAATTAGTTTGATTTTTGTGGAATTAAAATATTAAAATACAACAAAATATACAGTAAGAAAATAATATATTAGATAAAGATTGGAAGACATTTTGGTGGAAATCAATTTGTGTGAATCGAACACCGCTGTCCTGCGCGTAGCACCAAAAATTAATGTTTATTTAAAAAATTTCCTGACGCCGTGGTAATTAATCGATTTTAATTCTGCAAATTGCAAATGAAAGGTACAGTACACTTCTATACGCAAAAAAAAATTCAACTTGCTATCTGCTTTATTTTCAGTCCTGTAAAATTTTGAAAAAATGAATTTTTTTTGCGAAAGCTGGATTACAAAATTTATTTTGCAAAATCTATTAAACCGATCTGAATGAAATTTACAGTATTGTTTTACTATGTCATATAGTTTTTCTGGGTGAAATATGAAGGTCCTAAATGTAGCATAAATAGTTTAAAAACGTAAAATGCGAATACTTGTTTTTGTATGGTTTTTTCGCAATTATTGCTATTTTGCAACTAGGGTGACTATTTTTTAAATCTTTAACCAATTCTATATTGTAGGAAATTTAATTTCGCAACTTTTATGTTAGTACAACTTTTCTCGAAAATGAAAACTTTTAAAGTTATAATCAAAAAACGAAGAAAGAAATCGAATTTTTCCTTCGTTTTTTTGATATTTTCATTATTTAAACAATGTTCCGGACCTTTTTGAGAGGGAGGATAACTCAAATATTATATTATTTGATTTATTTTCAAGCAATTTCTGCAAAAACTTGAGTCACCTCTCAACGTCCATCTCAAAACAGATGCGCCCTGGACTAATATCAAATGACAGGAATTTTATTGGTGGTATATAGCAGTCTTATTTTTGCATGAGAGTTAAATGAAATGGTAACAAATCAATTGGAAGTTCTGTCCGACAAAATACATGGGACGTTTTTGCAGTCTGACGTTCGAAACCTTTTCCACAATTAAAACTTCCTCTGTTTCAGTGTTCACGTACATCAAAGTTTGTCCAACTAGAAACCGTTACGCTATTAACAAATTTTCAGCTTGCTATTAATAAACTTTTTTTTTGGTACGCGGGATCCAGGCTTACAAGTATTCTCAGATATCAACATAACCGTAATTTAGTCAAGACAAATTAATATATTTTTTTACCGACAAAAATGAGATGTTTTAACCAAGTAACGTTTCAAATATGATGTGGAAAATAATTTTGAATTCGGTTCCGCCACTGCAGTTGCTTTTGTTGTCATTAAAAGGAGAAGAAACGTTCAATTTCTCTTGCGTAATATTTATCGTCTAATCATTTCAACTGTAAATACTCATATACAAGGTGTACTTGCTATTAATAAACTTTGTTTTGGTACGCGGGATCCAGGCCTACTCGTATTCTCGGATATCAACAGAACCGTAATTTAGTCAAGACAAATTAATATATTTCTTTACCGACAAAAATGAGATGTTTAACCAAATGTTTCAAATATAATGTGAAAAATAATTTTGAATTCGGTTCCGCTAATAAAGTTGCTTTGGTTTTCATTAAAAGTAGAAGAAACGTTCAATTTCTCTTGCGTAATATTTATCGTCTAATTATTTTAACTGTAAATACTCATATACAAGCGTGTACTGTAAGTTTTAAAATGAATAATGCACAATGATTAATGGGATGTTAAAATGTCTTATCTTTAAAGCGGCTTCTCGAATTACTTAAATATTTATACCGAACATTGACACCGCCACTTGGTTGCGCATACTGACCGATTTTCGCTTCGACTATACATCATATTATTATGATTTTAACACTATTGGTCTCTCTTCTAACATTATTTTTTGTTTTAGGCCACTTTCATCACCAAACGTCGTATCTTCTGAATACTACCCTACACGTAAGTTACAATAATTTATCTTTTGATATTCTATGCAATTATAGAGAGAAATTTACCTGTATTTGACTGTTGTTTTTAATTCACCGTTTATCTAAAATTTTCAAATACATGACGTCAATGGTTAGTATTTACAATATTTCAATTTCTTTGTAATATTTTAATATATTGTTCCATAATATTTGTCTTGAGTTACAATCAAACCTTGAACGAAAAAATAAAGCGGCCAATAATTACGGTAGGTACTGCAAATAATATGAGACCGTATAAGAAAAACATGTTTACCAGTAGGGAACCTTAACAAATACATTAAAAAGTCTTATGACGTGTTTGAATATGATATTGGGCTAATAGCCCAGAGAAATTAGCAAAGTAAAAGTCTTTTTCGTGACATTCTTTGATACAGGTATTTCACAACTGCTCTTGATTAATTTGTGATAAAAATGCAATAAATAAAATATTCAAAAGATTAAGTAAAAAGTCATTTTTTACTTATAAACAATGTAAGATCCCTATTTGATTTTAAATTTTAAAAGTGACGATCGCTACATTATAAGGAAGACCATTTTACTGAAAAAGTACTTATTCGCGGTGTGCAAGTACTTGGAAAGGGAAACGAGAAACGACCCTGCGCGAGTCGCGGAGAAATATTGCAACTATCTTAAATAATTCATATTGTCAATTGAAATTGTCAAATTGACGTATATTTCATACCTTCTGTCAATGAAGCAGAAAAATTATATATTGCTCCACAATATTGATATGATATGCAATTATTATATAAAGGTAAATTTAATTAATTGTATTTTGCTTGCAGTACTGCATTTTAATAACTAATTTCATTTACTACATACAATTGTTGATGTTTTCATAACATAACCTGAATCTTATTTTTTCTTCTTATTATTTTTTTTGGACTATGGCCTTGACAATTATCCAGTAACCAGGACTAATATAATTGGCCAATATAATTAAAAGTGCGAATAATAGTACAGAGCGTAGAAATAGGGGTCGCTTTGCCGAACTTGCACGGTCCCATTTAAAATAAGAGTTTAACATAATTTTTCTTAACTAAAAATTAAAGTTGATTTTTTGAAAATTATTATAAGAATGCGGACAATTAAATATCACAGATACACTCTGGGCTAAAATTATCCGCCTAATTTAAAAATGGGTCATTTTTGATGTCTCTAATTTCCTAAACCTGTTGTCCGATTTAAGTGGTTTTTTAATATGTTATAGCCTTACTCTTTACCAACATTTCTGTCATAATATTATTGCTAAACATGTAAATTTCCTTTAAATACCGGGTGTACGAATCAAACTGTTTTTTCTCAAAGTTTGCATCATGCTGTGGAATATTCTAGCATTTATAAAATACTGAAATTAAAACCCAGATAGCCATGTTTTTCATCAATACAGGGTGTTTTTAAATAAGTATGGCAAACTTTAAGGGGTAATTCTAAATGAAAAAATTATGACCGTTTGCTATATAAACATATGTCTGCAAATGCTTCGTTTCCGAGATAGCAGGTGTTGACATTTTTCTTACAAACTGACATTTCATTTATTGCTTTAAACCGGTTGAGATATGCAAATAAAATTTGGTGGGTTTTAAGACGTACTTATTTCACATTTTTTGACATACAATTAAGAGTCTAATATTTACCAATGGCGCACATACAGGTATGCGCGCCATAGATCTTTTGTCTGGATCTTCTGTTAAGAATAGGAAAAGATAAAGAAATTTCAAATACAATTAAAGCTAGAAAACTGGGACCCACTATCTGGGACATGTCATGAGAGGCGAGCGTTATAACTTGTTGCAATAATTAATAATACAAGGAAGAATACAGGACAGTAGGAGTTGTGGAAGAAGGCTCATCCCCTGGTTAAACAATTTGAGAGCTTGGTTTTACTGCACTTTTGTTGATCTCTTTAGAGCAGTGGTATCGAAAGTGCGAATTACCGTGATAGTTGCCAATCTTCTTAGAGGAGATGAACATGAAGAAGAATAATTCTCATCAACAAACTCGAATATATCGATGGTTAAGAGCGCAGATATAGTATGTCCAAATATCTT